>NC_050195.1:1879657-2188407 GCF_008315115.2 Sander lucioperca | reverse complement strand
GTCATAATGTAGTATGTCAAACAAGGTGGGAATCAAACTCCTAACCTTAGTCTCCCCAACCAGTCTTCTAACAGACGGAGCTATAAAACAAGTCATAGTATAGTATGTTGAAAAAAGTCACAGTATAGGCCTATAGAAACTTTTTGAAAATGGGTCATATTTCACCCGAGGACAACAGGAGGGTTAAACTACAGAGATTCATAGACGCTACAAAAGTACTGACAGCTGAACTCAGAGAGTTTTAAAATCGTCTTTCTCTGGCAAAGGAGGGGAAAAGAAAACCTCATTGGGCTTTTATTTTGAAACTCAGCTACTTCTCTGTCCGGAAGCTCTATAGTCTCCACTGTGGCTAACTTCGAATGTCTTCTAATCCATCCGTCAGACGGCGGAGTAAAAGGCGCCAGTGTTTAGTTTCCTAAAAGAAAGAAAGGTCCCAAACTGCTGGGTGTGGTTTTAAACCCTGAAACCCTGAAACCAAGCTACACAGAGCAGGTTTGTTGTTGAAACGCGTTACATGGTGCTAAAGCTAAGGTTAGCCGCTAGCAGCTAGCTCCTACTAACGTGTTGCTGTTGTTTCTCCAGCTCGGTGCTAAAGCTAAGGTTAGCCGCTAGCAGCTAGCTCCTACTAACGTGTTGCTGTTGTTTCTCCAGCTTGGTGCTGTAGCTAAGGTTAGCCGCTAGCAGCTAGCTCCTGCTAACGTGTTACTGTTGTTTCTCCAGCTTGGTGCTGTAGCTAAGGTTAGCCGCTAGCAGCTAGCTCCTACTAACGTGTTGCTGTTGTTTCTCCAGCTTGGTGCTGTAGCTAAGGTTAGCCGCTAGCAGCTAGCTCCTGCTAACGTGTTACTGTTGTTTCTCCAGCTCGGTGCTAAAGCTAAGGTTAGCAGCTAGCTCCTGCTAACGTGTTGTTGTAAGTTCCGTATTTTGTCAAACACAGGTCGGGCAGAAGTGAGTGTGAAGAGAGCCTTTTCTAAACTCTGACATGGACTCTGACAACAGTCACCAGCCGTCCTTTCACTGGTTCATCCATCAAGGTAAGAGAACCAAGCTGCTACACACTGGAAAGCTACTTTAATGTCAACAGTCAGGTTTACAACCGGACATTAGTAGTGTGTGTGTGTGTGTAACTGTGTGTGTTTTCGTGTGTCTGTGTGTGTCTGTCTGTGTGTGTGTGTGTGTGTGTGTGTGTGTGTGTGAGAGAGTTTGGCACATGTGGACTAAAAGATAGTTTAAAAACCGGAACATTTCAACCCCGTAACATATTAAAACAGAAGGAAATGATTGTGATGATTTGTACTGTTGGTCATCACTAGAACACATGTTGGTGTTGTGTAGTAGAAGCTGTGACTAACGACCAACGCCAGTTGTGTGCAGGATTACGGCAGCGTGGACTATTTTTTCATTGTGCTTTTGTACAGACATCGTCCAGCAGAGCCTGGTTGGAGAATTAACCCTCATGTGTTCCTCGGGTCAAATTTGACCCGTTATCAAAACATCTATATCAGAAATATGGGTTTCTTTTTAACCAAAATAACATGGATGGTTCCCTACAACGCTCTTCACAAGTACAATTGATGATCACTATACTTTTATTACATTATGACTGTTTTCTTCAGTTTTATAGCATTTGAAAAAAATGTTTCTAAACAGTAATCGGACTAAACGTTGACATTAGAGATGCACCGATTACAACTTTCTAGGCCGATTCCAATTTCTGATTTTCTTTGAGTTAGACCAGCCGATACCCATTTTAGCCGATTCCAATTTCATTTTTTCTAACCACTTTACAGCACACACATATTTATTTTCTATCTTTTCTTTAATAGAACATGTGTTGAACAGATAATGGATCACTATAAAATAGAACTATATAAATTACTCCTGGTGTGGGACATTCACACACATCTAAAGAGCAATGTTAGAACCATTTCCTTCTTTTCACATCAATATCAACTAAAGAAATGTGATTTAGGTTTTTGGTGTCGTCCCTCCACGCCCTACTTTCTCCTTGCAGGTGTTGCATGTTGCAAACTTGTTATGTTCTGCACACACGCTGAAGAATTCCCAAACAGCTGACATGTTGCAGGTTAATTCACCAGGTTCCTACATGTGGAGAATAGCGCCGACACACGGAGGAGAAGTTGAGAGAAAGGAGAAAGAGAGAACGCTGTGGCGTCCGTGCTGTGGAGTCCGTGCTGTGGCTGTGGCGTCCGTGTGTGCGTCCTTGAGAACTGTAACTGGTATAACTTATGTTGTCAGTTAATTGGAGCGTTGACCAGCATGAAATCAGCATATGTCAGACTGACCTGCCGGTCGCCGGTCATGGCAGAGCACGTGAAAACCGGCCAATTCTGGTCACCGGCCGGTCTATCGGTGCATCTCTAGTTGACATACACCAGTCTGTGATTATCCATCAACATACATTACTCTAATATTAGTCCAAATAATTCATCATTTCATCTTTTTTTGACAAAAGAAATTGGTATAATTTCCTTTTTAAAAGAGGTTTATTGACCATGAATTCCAAAAATAAGTGTAACCGTAGTGGTAATAAGTTGGTGAGTGGCGCGTATACAGTACTGGTGGTAGTGGACAATTTATTTTTATTTTTATTTAACCTTTATTTAACCAGGTAGACCGTTGAGAACAGGTTCTCATTTGCAACGACGACCTGGCCAAGAAAAGCATAAGTGTGCAAGACAACATACAGATCACATTCAATACAATACAGGACTACAGAATACAAAAGACTACATAAAGAGCAGGTTAAGTAGGCATTACAATGCCGGCACAAAGTGAGGTGTAAGTCTAGTCTAGTAAGTCATGACAACGTCATGTCACTCTTGTGTAGATTCCTTCAAGTGAAGTCCGTGAAAAGTAAACACGCAGTATAACGAGAAAATAACGTCCATATTAGCTTAAAGGTGCTCTAAGCGATGTTGGGTGACGTCACTTCTTGTTGACATTTGAAGTATTGTCAAACAAAACGGAGGCTAGCTCACCCCTCCCTCCTCCTCATCCCGTCCCCTCTCCCTCCCTTCCGCGCACTAACCCCCCCAACCCCCACCTCCAAATCCTTCTTGTCGGTTATTGGCTGGAACACTGTTTGTTATGTTTGGTGGTGCAGGTTGGCCAGTTTGTTTTTGTTGGCGTTTGTGGAGCCTGGGCTGTCTACAGAGACCAAGTTTTTTACAGTGTGTTCAGGGGACAGGCAGCTAGCAGATAGTGAGGTGATGTTTTTTACAGTGTGTTCAGGGGACAGGCAGCTAGCAGATAGTGAGGTGATGTTTTTTACAGTGTGTTCAGGGGACAGGCAGCTAGCAGATAGTGAGGTGATGTTTTTTACAGTGTGTTCAGGGGACAGGCAGCTAGCAGATAGTGAGATGTTTTTTTACAGTGTCAGGGCTGTGATTCTTCCGGATAGTTCCGGAAATCCGGCTTTTCTGACCTGAAAATGATGCTCTCGTAAATCATGCAAATCCGCTTTTTTTTTTCTTTGGGGGGGGGGGGTATTGGTAAACATAATGACCGGTCACTGCTGTCAACGTTTTTTGTGCCTCTGACTCGTGTCTTCATATCACTCCGCAAGTGGTCCATTAATTTGTCACGATGTAACTTCATTCAGAGCAGAGCTCCACCAAAGAGCCTGCAATCGTTGCGGAAGGTTATTTGAATAAGAATTTTGGACGTGTGGGGGCGAACTATCTTCTTAGCTGCTATTTTTATTTTATGTTGGCAATGCAAGCTGAAGCGACGTAGCAGATGACGTTGAGAAGTTGCAGTGAGGAATATTTTAGGAGCACCATTTTCAGCAGTGCAGAAAGGTAGTGGCCCACACAGAGGCGGATCTAGAAAAATATTTATGGGGTGGTGAGAGGGGGGCAGGAATTTTTGAGGGGTGGCAACATATGGCAGACGTATATATACTGAATTTTATCACGGTTTGATGAGAAATAGTATGTACACACTACAAAAGGGCACAGGCTGCCATTTACAAACTCATACAGACAAACTTAATCTCATCCAATCAATATCTGGCATTTGAGGTTTCATGTGGAACAGTTCATATTAGGAATAAGTGACCATACAATGTGATCTCACTTAATAGGAGATAGAAGTATGATAGAAGTAAGGGGCATTATCACAGGAAAGGCATTAAGGTACAGGGACAGTCTAGCAGCATACCAGAAGGCTGTGAAGGTGGCAAAGATGCACCATCTCTCTTCCGTCATAGCTAGCAGCTGCCATGAACCTACAGTGTTATTTAATACTATTAACTCTGTTGTAAATCCATGCACCTCTGCTCCGACAGATGTTTCAATCAGTACATGTGAGAAATTTCTCTGTTATTTTATCAACAAAGTAGCATCTGTCAGGAAAAATGCCAGTGCTAATTTTAAAGTGTTTGTACCTGCTTCTCCTGCACACTCAGCTGTGTTTGAGGAATTTAAACCACTTTCACTGACGTTACTTAGTGAGGTTGTACAACACATGAAACCCACCAACGGTCCCCTAGACATTGTTCCCGCCAGAATGGTGAAGGAGGTTTTTAATAGCACCATTGGGTCTAGTCTTCTTACTTTTTTTAATTCTTGTCTTAGTTTAGGTTCTGTCCCAGCTGCCTTCAAACATGCTGTGGTCAGGCCCCTACTTAAGAAGCCTAATCTTGACCCCACAGTGTTGTCAAATTTTAGACCAGTCTCTCATCTGCCTTTTCTTTCTAAGGTTTTGGAAAAAGTTGTTTTCATACAGTTACAAGCCTTTTTACAGCAGAACTCTGTGTTTGAAAAATTTCAATCTGGTTTTAGATCACGCCACAGTACTGAGTCTGCACTGTTGAGAGTACATAATGATATTGCCTTGTCTGTAGATGCCGGGAATCCTACTGTTTTAGTGCTCTTGGACCTCACAGCGGCTTTTGACACTGTGGACCATGTAGTCCTCCTCTCTCGCCTTGAGCATTGTGTAGGCATCAGAGGTTCGGCACTTGAATGGTTTAGCTCCTATTTGGCTAATAGGAGCTTTTCTGTCATGATTGGTGACCTCTTCTCGTCAGCTGCTCCTCTCTCTTGTGGGGTTCCCCAGGGCTCAATTCTTGGCCCCATTCTGTTCTCTTTATATATGCTGCCTTTAGGGGCTATTATAGGAAAGCATAAACTGTCATTCCATTGTTACGCAGATGATTTGCAAATCTATTTGCCTATTAAAGAAAATGACAGTGTCGCACTAAACTCCCTGCTTAGTTGCATCACTGATATTAAGCTGTGGCTTTCAGAAAACTTTCTTAATTTGAATGAAGATAAAACGGAGTGTATTATTTTCAGTACTTCAGGCACGCAAAATGGTCCAGCTTTGAGTTTGGGAGCTCTAGCATCCTACACTAGGTCAGCCGTCAAAAATTTGGGGGTTACTTTTGATTGCAGCATGAAATTTGACAAGCAGATCAGTAATGTTGTTAGAATGAGCTTTTTCCAGCTTCGTCTCCTGGCTAAAGTTAAGCCTTTCCTCAACAGGCACGATCTAGAAAAGGCAATTCATGCCTTTATTAGTTCTAGGTTGGATTACTGTAATGCTCTTTACGTTGGTCTGAATCAGACCTCCATCGCACGTCTTCAACTTGTGCAAAATGCAGCTGCTCGCTTTTTAACAAACACATCTAGACGTGCACATATCACTCCCGTTCTCTACACCCTTCATTGGCTCCCTGTGCGTTTTAGAATCGATTTTAAGATTTTATTGTTTGCTTTCAAGGCCTTAAACGGTCTGGCCCCGGAGTATTTGTCCGAAATTTTAACTTTGCGGGAGCACAACCGGTCATTGCGGTCTTCAAACCAGCGACTTTTAGAAGTGCCGAGGTCTAGATATAAACGGTGGGGTGACCAGGCTTTTGCAGTTGCTGCCCCGAGACTCTGGAACAAGTTACCCCCTGATATTCGCACTATTACAGATGTAGCTCTTTTTAGGTCCAAACTTAAAACGCATCTGTTTAGTCAGGCTTTTAATACGTAGCAGTGGTGTGACGATTTCGTTCTTTTGTTTCTCTGTAACTATTTCTGTTTTTACATGTTCTTTCTTTATATTGTGTGATATGTGTTTTTATTCTTGGTTTCGATGTTAAGCACTTTGGATACCTGCTGGTTGCTGTAAAGTGCTATATAAATAAAGTTTGATTGATTGATTGAAGGTAAGATACAGGTGATGAGTGGCAGATGTGTGAGAGGGGAAGCAAACAGTTCTGGACTGTGAGAGAGAGGCAGCGCTGCAGGCAGCATGTGTACAAGATTAGGAACTGTCATTGATTAGTTCTAACCATCAGACTGTGTTAACACACTAACATGTTAGCCTGGGAGAGTATTTTTAGGATCATTTGTTTAATTTGTTTAATTTAATCTGAGCAATAGATCTAAAATACATTCTACACAAAATATAAAAACTCATCTCCCCATCTCACACTTTCACACTGACAACTTTCCCTAATTATTCATATTTAAGCAAACATGAATTTTTATATTTATTTAATGTCTAAGCAATGTCTCTTAAATTTTATAAAAATGTCCGTCTTTGTCATTTGTTGTTCTTATTCATATGTAACTTAGTATATATGCAGCAACAGTTTCCGTACCATGTGGACCAGCTGGACTGGAGATGGTTGGTGATGGCCCAGCTCTCTGCTTTCCCTTTCACTGTCTGAGCCCTGCACGGTATCTCGTCTCTCGCTTTCTCCCTCCTCATCTCAGTGATGCTCTCCCTCCATATCTTCACCGCTGTGGTGTTCTCCACCTCCTCCTGTCCCTGGTCGCCTTGGCCTTGTATTCTATCTCTGTCACCTTTCTGTTGCCCTTTTGTCTCCACCTTGTCTTCGTCTTCTCTCTCTCCTTCCACCTCTTCTCTCTCTCCTTCCACCTCATATTACTCATATATACATTTTGTAGCCTACTTTACACAGAACAAACGTCAGACCTAAGTAACATTATATGTAGGCTATGGGTAGCAAAATAACGTTCTTCAACCTGATTTTATCATCTCAAAATCAGCATCGCAACTATGCTAGCACTGTGCTTTTGTTATAATTTCATTTCTTGATAGATAGTTAATCCGTTTTGACCTCTTTCCTCCTGTGTCTCCTTTCCTAACGACTCCTGGCTCCCTCGCTTCGCGCCGCTCAGTTTTCCAAACAAATCAGGCTCTTGCCGCTCTGGCGTCATCTCGTGCTGCATTCACTGCAGTCGGACATTGGAGATTCACGCTCATAAATTGTCAAATCGGCCATAACTTTTAATTCGTTGCTGCCAACTGGGGTGGCAGCAAGGGTGGCAAGGCTTTCTTTTAGGGTGGCATTTGCCACCCTATGCCACCCCGGTAGATCCGCCCCTGGGCCCACAATAACTTAGTGTTGAGCTGGGAAACATGGCTAAAAGAGCTCTACAGCGAACAGATGTGCTGGGCGAGCCGTCAGTCGGTGGACGCTAACAGAAGCTAGCTGGCATAAGCTGACAGCTGACCAATGCTACCAAGTGATCGGCGGAGACAGGGAGTACATGTATTTGAAAGAGTCCGGCAGTTGTGGTAGACGAAGGTCCAGTCGGGAGATTGGATGGAGAGTCCACTGAAGTCCACTGTGGTCTGAAGGGCTAATCCTCGCTAGATCACTAGCTAGTCAGGAGGTTGACAGCTAACGTTAGCCAGCTGAAGCTAACAGCCGATCGATGGTGAGTAACGTACGTTACACAGGCTGGCAGCAGCACAGAGTCCAGAGTTGATAAGTGGGGAGGGGGGGTAGAAAGGTGTTGAGAATGACCAATACCTAATCTTAAACTTAGTGTACTTAATTTGCTACGACGCGATCAGAGGTTACTTAAATTGGGACGTTCAGTCAAAATCAATCATGTCACCTTCAAACGGGATCGCTGTTTGCAGGGTTCAGGCTGGACCCTCCCGGTGATCATGCTGCTCTGGGGGACCGGCTGTACAGTGAGAAGCCGCTGCTGACCGGCGCAGAGCTCTGCCGGAACTCCGACTGCTGTCTGTCCGCGCGGCCGTCCGACGGCATCAGTATTAAATTAAGACAGTTTTATTAGCGGTTAAAAACGTCTCGCGTTAAATAGTAGTCTAATTCGGTACAGTTGGTTTTAACGCCTGATGCGAAGTGTAGGCCTATAGGAGTACTCATGAAAACCCTGAACAAGCAGCGTCGCTCTGCTCCGTCTTTCTGCTGTGCCCCATTCACGTAGTAGTTTTACACTATGTAGATTAATCTCTGCAATTAATCCGCGGTTCACATGTATGTATGAACTGTGGTGGTCCGTTACACTCAAGGCTATATTCAACATCACTGACTAAGTAGCCTAAGTCAATCCTACAAACAACTGGACTTTAGGGTCAAGTGTTGGTGTATCCGGCCCATGTCCCGGATGTGAAAGCCTCCTTACTGGACTACTGAATATAATAATATTCCATTATATTTTGTATTTTGAATTGTTACCTGCCACCAGAATTTTGTGATTTCCTTGCAATAAATATAGACATTTTTACCATAAATTGGTGCCTAAAAATGTATCAGAATGCAGGAATTGAAGTCTTTTACCCTCAGAATTTCCTGGGGGACCCCCAGACCCCCTCCCCCCCCTGTTTTGTGTGTTCCCGCAAAGACAAATTCTGAGCAAGGAAAAACCCTGAAGTATAATCACAGACAGCCATAAAAAACATTTAAATTGCAGAGTTAGAGTTATAACTTAATATGTACAGTGTCAACAGAGAGAAACACGGACAATTGAACAGATAGTGACAACATACATACTACATACCTCCATACTGTAGAGAATGACAGTAACAGCATACAAACGGCATAAATAAAAATTTGTTATAAACGTGTGCTCTTTAAAAAGTAGAAAGCATTGTTTGCCAGTTACATTAAATGTTTAAAAATCCGTAAATGTCCGTGGGTGGGGCTGCATGGGCGTGGTAATGTGGGCTGGTGTGGGTGTGGGTGGGTGTGGGTGGGTGTGGGTGTGGTAGTAAGGAGAGAGAATAGGAGAAGGAAGTGTGTGTGAGGTGGACCTGGTCACCACAGACCCAAATCTTCTCAGCTGTTGCTACTGTCATATGCTCTCTTCATGTGGCTCTATTATTATTTATATTATAACAAGGTAATGCAATGTGTGATCAAGTGATGACTGATTAACAGTAATGTAAATGCTAAATGCCCTAATACCTACATATCATGTAAGACTCAATTTCTCCATTTCTTCGCACAAAACTCTCCAGAAAGTGCCATTTAGGCAGATAGTGAGATGTTTTTTACAGTGTGTTCAGGGGACAGGCAGCTAGCAGATAGTGAGATGTTTTTTACAGTGTGTTCGGGGGACAGGCAGCTAGCAGATAGTGAGGAGATGTTTGCTGTATGTGACAAAAAATGTTGTACCCTGAAAACCGCGTCACATTGCTTAGAGCACCTTTAATGTGAACATACAATGACATGCGCAGCATGTAAAATAAGGTTCACCAAAGTAAAATACAGACACAAAACGACGTACCTCGTTGGCTGCATGCTGCACACAAGGGAGTAGAGCTTTCCTTAGATCGCCGACATCCGCTATAACAACCTTAAAACTTGTATCGGAGCATTAAATTGTCTGTGCTTCGCTTGCTGTTAGCTCGCCGACTCTCACGAGCGTCCCAAAAGGCCTTGCGCGGAGACTTCAAAATAAAAGCACTTTACTCTTACCAAATAAAATCACTAAATCATTCTAAATGCAATTTACATAGGCTACTTCTAAATGATGACATTGGTTGAAAACAAATTATACATTATTATAATGTGATTGCGACAATTACACACCAACTCTGTGCTTCCTGTAACGATAGTAGTCGATCACGGCAGGCTAAGGAGCTCCGGGGCGGGTGAGATCGCCTTGAAAGTGACCAATCGTAAAAGGGCCAGTGACTCCCTTGGTTTCCGCCCGCAAAAAATGTCAAAGTCAGTCTTTATTCACACGCGCAGAAATCCACTTTGAGAGCAGAGTGACCTGTGAGAGCGCGTATTTCCCTCCAGCGCTCGCGGAGCAGAGGCTCTCTGGCGTGTGGCGGCTGCTCTGTGTGCCTGCTGAATAGATTGATGCACCCAGGCCACATCCTGTGCCTTCTCCTAAGTTTAGTTTCACGTTCGCAGAATAATACGAGTCAAATATGCAATAGCGTTGAATATGGTGTTAATTAGGGATGCACCGATACCCAGAGATGGCAAAAGTACTCACTTCCCGTACTCAAGTAGAAGTACTGATTTGACTTCTTTACTCAAGTAAAAGTAACAAAGTACAGGCTTGGAAATTTACTTAAAGTATAAAAGTAAAAGTAGCCTTGCGAATGACAAGCTACCTGGACCACATAAATGTTACTAGAGTGCAAGCTGAGAAACTTCAGTGGACATGGAACAAAGGCTCTTTATATGCCATTGCCTACATTTTAAATGGATGTCTGCCAATAGGCCTAAAACATCACATATATGATTATTGGGACACAGACTGGGACTCCAGGTTAATAAGATTCTGACTGAGTAGCAAGATATGAATTCAGTTGTGATTCTGTTAGGGCTGCAACTAACGATTATTTTCATAGTTGATTAATCTGTTGATTATTTTCTCGATTAATCGATTAGTTGTTTGGTCTCTAAAATGTCAGAAAATGGTGAAAAATGTGGATCAGTGTTTCCCAAACGCCCGAAATGACGTCCTCAAATGTCTTGTTCTGTCCACAACTCAAAGATATTCAGTTTACTGTCCCAGAGGAGAGAAGAAACTAGAACATATTCACATTTAACAAGCTGGAATCAAAGATTTTTTACTTTTGTCTTTAAAAAAATTACTCAAACCGACTAATCGATTATCAAAATAGTTGGTGATTAATTTAAAAGTTGACAACTAATTGATCAATCGATAAATCGTTGCAGCTCTAGATTCTGTGAGAATTCACAGATCCGGTTCCTCTGTTTTATTCTTCCCCTTAACGTTACCGCCATCAAGCCGCAATGATTTGTCGCGAATGAACGCCGAATGAATGAATTTATATGAAAGACATCTTTTGTTTAACTACTTCAGTCCCAGTAGTATACTGAGCACTGACCGCCTGGTGGAAACATTCATATGAAAGTCAGAAACTAATCACACAAACTAAAGTGCAGATTGCAGAAATATAAAAATAAATATGTGTCTTTACCACACTCAGTAGTATTTAGATTATTTAATTATTATTTACTGTAATAAACATAAACATGTGGATTGCACTTTTTAAACACTGTCTTTTGAACTTTACTAGACAGTTAAATAAGTAAAAATATAGTGTATATATACAGTACAACGGTGTATTTTTTTTTTTTTTTTACAGCGCACATAGAGCAGCTGCCTCCCCCTCATGAAGTTGCGTGCCGTGTGCATGACAGCGTCACAACGTTGCACTTGCTCAGAGAGGCTATCGTTACGTTAGCAGTAGCATGCTGCTGCTGGTCTTGCCGTGGGATTAACTGTACTAATAAAACCGTTGAAACAACGCGACCACACTGCTGTGAAAGCTCCCCGAACGTCATTTGTCAGAGTCTGGTTGTTACCCCTCCCCAGCAGTCTCCTCCACTCCATATCTTTATAACGGAGCTAGCTAACTGGAGCTAACCGCTAATCAGAGCTAATCGTTGCCGACCGAGCCTTCAGTTCTGCGTGCCTGTATCCATTAACTGCATGTATGGACTGGAGCCCGAATAAAACCCTTCATTTTATTAAAATGGCTGTAAAAGTTTTAAACTACAACTCAGAGTTGTTTGAATGACAGAAATCAGCTCAAGGTACGGCGTAGCGTTAGCGTGCTAAGTTGATGCTCTCTCTGCAGAGTGCAGACTGATTTGCTCTCGCGAGTCACGTGACCAAATTGCAGCCTTTTGTGCCAGTGGCAACACTGGTCCCGGGGCAGTTGTCAGCTCTCATCCCGACTGAGTCTCTCTGCTCCGGGGGAGTGAGGCAGACAGACCGGGGTGTACTAGCTAAATGGCTAAATTAGCATTAGATTAATCGTCTATCTATACAGCTAACGTTACTAGTGAACTCATTCGTGGGTTAGCCCAGTGCTGTTAACCACGGTCAAAACAATCATACTAAAAATAACTTTATGAGCATGTTGAACGATGTTGTAACCCTATAATGTTATCCACCAAGCATTAGCTAGCATTAACTACTTGTCAACCAGCACATACATTGTAGTAACGTTAAGCTGGATCGATATTGATATCAATAAATAAGGTCTCTGTTGTATTACTGTGTTGCAAAGTGGTAATGTAATCAGGCACAAAATGATGCTGCGTGGCAAAAAAAGCAGTATTACGGTTATGAGTATTTTTTCTGTGACATTGTATGATTTACAATTACTCCTGAACATATCATCAGGGTGCCGTGTTTTGACGGAAGTTACGAGTAGCTAGATGGTGAAAGGTTATATGACGCCACTGACGGGCGACTAAATGAAATGTGACGTGTCTGAAAATAAAATAACAGATTTCTCTGAGTTTGACATTTGGTGGAAACATTTAGGATAGTGTAAGAACACAACTCATAAAAATATATAACATAGGCATGGTCGTTTTTAGACATTTTAATGCAGTAAAGTTACATATTGTATCTTTAACTGTTTTAGCTGTTATAGTTTGCCACAATTCTTTAAAGGTACACGGCGACTTATTGGGACTTTGTCTTATTCACCGTATACCCCAGAGTTAAATAAGTCCATACATACCCTTCTCATCTATGTCGTAACTCTGTTTGACGCCCCCACCGCTAGCCTGGTTAGCCCAGATCCTGGAGGTAACCGGCTCCATCTAGCCTAGCTTAACACTGATCCTGGAGGTAACCGGCTCCATCTAGCCTAGCTTAACACTGATCCTGGAGGTAACCGGCTCCATCTAGCCTATCTTAGCCCAGATCCTGGAGGTAACCGGCTCCATCTAGCCTAGCTTAGCCCAGATCCTGGAGGTAACCGGCTCCATCTAGCCTAGCTTAGCACAGATCCTGGAGGTAACTGGCTCCATCTAGCCTAGCTTAGCCCAGATCCTGGAGGTAACCGGCTCCATCTAGCCTAGCTTAGCACAGATCCTGGAGGTAACCGGCTCCATCTAGCCTACTGCTCCCAATAAGTGACAAAATAACGCCAACATTTTCCTATTTACATGTTGTGATTTGTATAGTCACACGCCCCCACCGCTAGCCTGGTTAGCTCAGATCCTGGAGGTAACCGGCTCCATCTAGCCTAGCTTAGCACAGATCCTGGAGGTAACTGGCTCCATCTAGCCTAGCTTAGCCCAGATCCTGGAGGTAACCGGCTCCATCTAGCCTAGCTTAGCACTGATCCTGGAGGTAACTGGCTCCATCTAGCCTAGCTTAGCACTGATCCTGGAGGTAACCGGCTCCATCTAGCCTAGCTTAGCACTGATCCTGGAGGTAACCGGCTCCATCTAGCCTAGCTTAGCACAGATCCTGGAGGTAACCGGCTCCATCTAGCCTAGCTTAGCACAGATCCTGGAGGTAACCGGCTCCATCTAGCCTAGCTTAGCACAGATCCTGGAGGTAACCGGCTCCATCTAGCCTACTGCTCCCAATGAGTGACAAAATAACGCCTACATTTTCCTATTTACATGTTGTGATGTGTATAGTCACAGCGTGTACAAATAACAAGGTCACATGACACACAGCCATCTTCTAACAGTATACATACTGGGAACTATATTCTCAGAAGGTGAAGCACTGCTACTTCTGCTGCTTGGGCGGAGTGATTTGCTCGCAGCACCTGAGAAGCCCCGTGGAGAGGAGCAGAGAGTAACAACAGGGATTTTCAGGTGTTGCGCTAATCACTCCGTGCTTCGCCTTCTGTGGAGAATAGTTCCCAGTATGTATACGAGTTACGACGCGCACGGAGATGAGAAGGGTATGTATGGACTTATCTAACTCTGGGGGAGACTGTGAATAAGCTAAAGTCTCAATAAGTCGCCGTGTTCCTTTTTAAATTTGGACAAAATCTTGTGAACTTAGCTGCTGGCGTAAAAAAAAACCATCCTCTCCCCTAGATCAGTAAATCCACATGGGTATTTAATAGCACATGAATGACGTCATCGAACTTTGTGTTCTTCATTCTTTCTAAACTTCACTCAGTGTTTTGATGTCAGGAATGATATGATTATTATTTATTTTATTGACACTAGCCCGGGGAAATGTCCAGGCACCGAGCTATGAATAGCTACGCTACGGCGAAAGCTCTGCATGGAGCCTCCGCAGGACCGTAATTCAAGCTTAAAGGAGAATTCCGGCCAATTTTTACGTTAATCTTGATCGCTATAAATATGCGAGTACAGTAGATAGAAAAAGACCCTACCCGAAACGATGCTGGCAAACTTGAGTTGCTGCAGTTATGTCTATGAGCTTCCACTGAGCTAAAACGGCAGTTGTCGGGGCATATTTTAGAGTTCCATTGTGCCTCTTAACAGACACAAAATGCAATTAAAGCTGCAAGCAGCGTTGGACGGGCCCTCGCGCCTCTGCGCGCGTCGGGGTTACTGGCGGACACCGCTCCTTGCTACCGTGCATTTGCATGGCACTCAGACACCGCAAATCGTCATCAATGAAAAGGGAACTCCCTGCTGAGTTCAATGATACCTCACACAAGACCCTACGTTGTACAGTTCATTAGCTGTGAAAGGGGGCGTGGCAAAATCATGGGGGGTGTGCCAAACCATGACCAATGAAAACGGAGCTCTCTGTTGAGTTCAGTGATACCTCACACAAGACTTTACCTTAAACGGGTCACCAGTTATGAAAAGGGGCGTGTCTTAAACATAGGGGGCGGGCCAAACCATCACCATTGACAAACTAGTTCATTGACACCTCACACAAGACTCTACATCAAACGGGTCAATGGGCGCTATGACCAAAAGTCATATATGTCCTCAGGACTGGACCTTGATGATTGTGTGAAATTTCAAGCAGATATGACAATTACAGCCACTTTCTCGTTCATCGCTAAACACTCAAAATGGCCGCCACGCCCACACCGTTTGACGAAAAGTTTTTCTTTTAATAACTTCATCTTTAAGGTGTTGAGATGGTACAGACCAAATTTGAAGTCCGCCGGATGAAATCTCTAGGAGGAGTTCATTAAAGTATAGCACCTTGACTTTTAGGCCTACTGCCACTAGGGGGCGCTATGACTTTAAGTAAATATCGGCCTTTATTTGTCCTCAGGGTTGGACTCTTATGCATCCTGAAAGGTTTCGAGCCAATCGGACAATGTACACGCAAGTTACACCCACTTCCTGTTTTGATGGCCAAAACGCACAAAATGGCCGCCCTGCCACGGCCACGCCCTATGACGAAAAGTTTTTCTTTTAACAACTTTTCATCTTTAATGTCTTAAGATGGCACAGACCGAATTTGAAGTTGATCGGATGAAATCTCTAGGAGGAGTTCGTTAAAGTACGACGTGTGGAAATGGTCAAAATCGCACTAATTTCAAACTTTGAAATCAAAATGGCGGACTTCCTGTTGGGTTTAGGGTATGGCTCCAATTACGTTTTTTGTACAGCTTGACATGATACATATGTGTACCAAGTTTCGTGAGTCTACGTTAAACGCACTGCAGGGGCTCAATTTCTTTAACTTTGTAGGGGGCACTAGCGAGCCATTTTTGCGCGCCTATTCCCGAAACCCTTAAAATACGTAAATTTTCACCAGACTTGATGTGACCGCCAATTTTGGTGAGTTTTTGAATATGTTAAGCCCCTCAAAAAGCCAATTCATTTGGTGTAATAATAATTCCTTCAGTTCCAATAGGGCCTTCGCCGCTGTCAGCGCTAATTAAAATGTCTGTGCAACATGAACATGGCCCTTACGTGACAACAAGATGCGTTTTCAACTCAGACTTTGTTTAAATTCACCTACCCTGTCTCGATCCTGCTGGTAGCTAGCTCGCCCTGCTAGCTACTAGCTGCCGTCCGGGATAAATTTGCTCAGCCAGGCTTCTGTGATAATCATCACGCAGCAGTCCGTGTGTATTTGTAGCTCATCCATTTTGTGTGTGATCGATCTGGTGTTGTTGAGTAGGAGGCTTGGCAGTGGCGATATGTGTGGTAGTTCCCTTAGCCGGGCTACCAGGCCCGACCGGCATCCTTGCTTCTGCTTTCTCCCAGGCTTCGTCGCCTCCCGCTCCCGACAACAATCCACTGAGCGCCCGGTGGTTTTTTCCAGCACCGATTCAAGTCGTTTTTTTTGTTTTTCTATTGACAGTACTCGCATATTTATAGCGATCAAGATTAACGTAACAATTGGCTGGAATTCTCCTATAAGTGGATAAAGGCAAATAAGAACAGCTAGAACAGTCCTGCCCTGTATGTTTTGTTGCGCTCCCGACATATGATATAATCTTGACGCCATAGTCCAAATGGCGTCCCACCAACTTCTTGATCTGGTTAACTCTTTCAAACACAAAGTCAACCCTGGTTCAACCAAGGTTGAGCCCTCAGTATGAGAGGCTCCCGGTGCAGTATGATGTACGGTGGATGACGGAACAAAAACCATGGCGCAGCTGCAACAGAGCGCTCCCTCGCCTGGTGGAATTCCAGTTTTACATTTCCAGTAACTGACAGTACAGCACCCTAATGGCAAAAAGCAGGTGTTAGTGAGGGCTAGACTATGACTGTATAAACTTTACTATTTGGCTGATTCCGGTTGCCAACATGGCCCCAGGTGTATCTGTCAAAACACGGACAGAGACGACTTCTGTCTTTTGATACTTTAATGATAATACAGTAAGCAGCAGTACAAACATGGGTGTGGGTAGATTTGTGTGTGTGTGTGCTTGGCTCTGCAAAGAAATAAATAACATTGTACAAGCTACCATACACAATGCATAAAACGTATATAGCAAATAAAAAGAATAAGCCCACTATCAATTAGCCTACATAATGGTAATGCAGTGTAACAACTTTTGGATGTAAATAATGCACCTAAAATACAAACGTTAAACAATCTAGTTATCTCTAATTAACAGCCACATGCATTTTAGCTAGCCCGTGCAGAATAAAAAACATAGAAAATCACAGGTGAACTTACTCTAAAGTTGCAAAAAATGATAAACTAATACAACAATAGGCTTAAATGAACTAGAGATTCGTCAAACTTCGGGAACAAGGTAAGAAGGCGGCTACTAGATGGGACGGATTTACTGGCTCTCAGGAGTAGCAGCTCACCTGGGAAGCTGTCCTTTTGGGCTCTTTGGAAGGCAAGGGTCTCTTTCTGGTAGTCTGCGGCCGAAGGACTCCTGTGCTGGTCCAACGCCCCTTGAAGCGCCAGCGATGTAACATGGATGAGCTCCCTCTAGGCATTTCATTTGTCCGCATCTGGAACTTGAGGCTCTACTGCTGTGGATGTGACTCTGCAGAAGGTCGACTTCTGGAGTTCTGGTACCTTTTCCTCAATTGAAGTGGTCGGTTTCACTGACCAGGGTAACCTGTATAGGCTAACTCAGCTTGAGGGGGTTCACTGTAGGACTGCCCATAGGATGGCCTTCCTGGCCTAAGCATCTGTGCAGGTGAACCTCTAGGGCAGGGGTTTTCAAATTGGGTGAATGTGAGCCTCCCCTTAGAGTAGTTAGGGACAGCCGAGCCCCCCCTTCCCCAAAATCCCGTCCGCCTGCCCTAACCCACACACGCCTCTGCAGTACATGCTATCTTTTGTGTGTCCCAGACAATAAGTTTCTATAACAACTGATAAAATGTAAATATTTTTTAATATTGTATTTGAAGACATTTTATTTCAACAACTTTTTTAAAAGTGCATTCATAAACGATTCTTTGCAACAGCAAATCCTTTCTAACATGCAGGCCTAATTGAGGCTACTTTTAAAATCACTGAACATCAGTGGGCCGATCCACAAGTCAACAAAACATGCTTAACATGTGTTATGATGAACATTTTGAGCATTAAACACTTCATTTCCTGCATTCTGGTGAATTTGTATGCACCTATTTCTACCTTTTTCTGAATCAATATACTGGAAATATCTTTATGTAAAGGGAAACATACAATCCAAATATAAAAACATAACAGAATATATTGCAGTAAGGCTCTCAGGCATTCTGTATTGCTCTTTATTCTCCTGTAGATCGACTGTCCTAATTATATCTGAGTCAGCACACATGTAGCTTAGCATCATTTACTCCTCCCTCCTCTTTTGCATCTTTTGTTGGGGAAGTAACCTCCTTAAAAGTGCATATGACAATGATACATTATTCATTTTAATTTATTAATAAACTCCTGGACTGTAATATTTCAGATGTTTGAGCAAGATGTCTCATGTCCAAAACTTTGTGCACATTCACATTCAAATATATCTCATCCCATCTGTGTTCTCTGAAATTTGGAGGAGTCGTGATATTTTGTGAAAAATAAAGTTATAATAGGCTATTACAAGAATACAGTCACTATATTTCAGACCTTCACCATAGTCTGCTGTGCATTACGTGATATCTCTGCTGATACGGTAGATCTCAGACTTCCTGACAGACTCAGAACCCCGTTTGAGACTCTGGTCTCTGAATGAGACAAAGTTTAGGGAAGTGGCTGTACGTTACTCTACATCGGAGGTGGAAAACCAAAACTACAGAAATACACAAAGCACAAACGGGACACATCTACCGCAGCATGTCGACAGCAGAGCGCATCCATAAACCTGAAGCTGCACAGCTTTTTACAGCGAGAGTGGACACTAAGCGGCGTCCAGTTTCATATTTGTCAGTCAACTCTTCAAAATACATTCGGGGCTGAAGCCCCGGCAAAATCAGCTGATGCCGCGTCTGTCAGTGGAAACAATGAGGCCGCGCTTTTGATGCGCAGAGGTGTTGGATGCGGGGCTGCACTGCAGAGAGAAATAGACGCAAGCCGTCCTCCACCTGCAGCTGTGATCTGTATTTGTTTTTAATCAGGGTCAGTGCGGAAAACCCACACTCACACAGGTAGATGGAGGTGAAGGGGAGTAGGACTTTCATAGCCTTAGTGGAGATCTGGGGGAACTCGCTCTCCACAAACAACCAGAAACGCGTGATCGGCATTTCTCCAAGTCTGTCCCACCGCAGCAGAGGAGCAGCCTGGGACCCCGACCAGCTGAAACCTAACTTTAACTCAGGATCATATTTCCTACGTTTGTTGCTGGGTCCTGTCTCCTCCCTTAATGCTGACATCTGTTGACTTGGGACAAGGAAACGATGCATTTTAAAGCTAATACACGCACGCACAGTTACAGATATCAATAGAGCTGCATACAGTTATTTTTTCTTCACGTGTCACGCCTCCCCTGTGGCTCTTTGGCGCCCCCCAGGGGAGGCGCGCCTCACCTATTGAAAACCCCTGCTCTAGGGCCTATCTATTGGGGGGAGCCCAATGTGCCGTAGGCGTATAGGTCTGCCACCCTGCATAGCCAGTCCCTCTAGGATTCCGCGGCCTTTTTTTGAGATTGTTGCGGCCCAAAAGGCCTGATTTTGCGGGAGCTTTTGTAAAAAGTTGCAAAAAAGTTGCGTTTTTTTATTTTATTTCATTTATTTTTTATAGTTCTTTAAAAATAAAAAGGAAACTTGTTTTGGGGAGAATAAAACTACTCTAGACTGAGTTTTCTTAATAACCTTACCAAAAAGGCTCAGGATGCTGCAAATGTTGGTATAATATGAAAATGGCTGGTGGATTTAAGACAAAAAATAATTTATTGAATGAATCAAATTTGAACATATGTGTCAGTGACTTGTTGATCTTTACATTGTTAGTTAATTTCCTATCCTGGGACACATTTACACGGTTTGATAAAGTACTTATTGGACTTTAACTTATCATTACACTTAAAATAACGAGCGTAGCTGTCCTCAAATTAGGTCATCCTGGGGTCTGCAAAGAAATAAGTAACGGTGTAAAAACTATCAAACACAATGCATAAAACATATATATATAGCAAATCATGACAATGAACCCACTATTAATTACATTAGAGTAAAGCAGTGTAACAACTTTAGCATGTAAATTACGCACTTAAAATACAGATAAGCAAGGACGTTTAACAATCTAGTTATCTCTAATTAACAGTCACATGCACACACAGGCGTGTACTCTAAGTGATCATCGCTGATAGACTGCCCCTTGTAGAGCAAGTGAACATTCAGCTATTTTCACTGCCACTGACCGTACTCCAGTTTAGTGAATGTGCTTTGCAGAGGATGGCAGGCATTTTCCATGATGGACAAGTTAGTTTATGGTCAAGCTCCCTGATGTCTTCAAAAGTTGTTTATAACTGTTTTTCTGTGTTTCAGCTTCCCCTTCAGATGTTCAGAAAGTGATTGTTGGTGAAGGGGATCAGCAGGCGTGTAGCTCCAGTGTGGACCAGCAGGAGCCAGAGCCGATTAAAGAGGAACAAGAGGAACTGTGTATCAGTCAGGAGGGAGAGCCCTCCCCACACATTAAAGAGGAACAGGAGGAACTGTGGAGCAGTCAGGAGGGAGAGCAGCTTCAAGGGCTGGAGGAGGCTGATATCACCAAGTTCCCATTCACTCCTGTCCCTGTGAAGAGTGAAGATGATGAAGAGAAAGCTCAGTCCTCACAGCTTCATCAGAGACAAACTCAACACATGGAAACAGAAGCTGATGGAGAGGATTGTGGAGGACCAGAACCAGCCAGGAACTCACATCCACTTTTACAACCAGAGCCTGAAGACCAGACTGGAGACTCTTCTGATCCTGAGACTGATGACAGTGCTGATTGGAAGGAGACCAGAGAACCTCAGTCAGCTCTAAACTCTTTGAAAGATAAGGACGTTCCTGTCTGTGATGAGAGACCTAAAACTGACAAGAAAGCTTTCAGCTGCTCTGAGTGTGAGAAAACATATGACTTTAAGTCACATCTGAAGAGACACATGATGACTCATACAGGAGAAAGGCCTTTCGGCTGCTCTGAGTGCGGGAAACGTTTTACAGAAAGTGGAATTTTACGGGAACACATGAAAACTCATACAGGAGAGAGACCTTTTAGCTGTTTAGTCTGTAAGAAATCTTTTATACAGAGTGGAGGTTTTCGGGCACACATGAGAATGCACACGGGTGAGAATACTTTTGACTGCTCGGAGTGCGACAAAAGATTCAGCCGCAGTAAACTTCTGAAGATACACATGATGACTCATACAGGAGAAAAACCATTTAGCTGCTCAGTCTGTAAGAAATCTTTTAGACAAAATGGACATTTACGGATACATATGACCATCCACACAGGACAGAGGCCATTTAGCTGCTCATTCTGTAAAAGAGGTTTCACAGCGAAAGGAAGTTTGGAGAAACACATGAGAATCCACACAGGAGAGAGGCCGTTTACCTGCTCCATCTGTAAGAAAAGTTTTAGAGATAAAGAAACTTTAAATAGACACATGAGAGTCCACAAGGGACAAAAACCATCTACTTCCTGTGTTAGTGGCGTAAAAAAGCAGCAGGAGTGTAGCTCCAGTGTGGACCAGAAGGAGCCAGAGCCCCCCCCACCGATTAAAGAGGAACAGGAGCAACGGTGTGTCAGTCAGCAGAGAGAGCCCTCCCCACACATTAAAGAGGAACAGGAGGAAATGTGGAGCAGTCAGGAGGGAGAGCAGCTGGAGGAGGCTGATATCACCAAGTTCCCATTCACTCCTGTCCCTGTGAAGAGTGAAGATGATGAAGAGAAAGCTCAGTCCTCACAGCTTCATCACAGACAAACTCAACACGTGGAAACAGGAGCTAATGGAGAGGACTGTGGAGGACCAGAACCAGCCAGGAACTCACATCCACTTTTACAACCAGAGACTGAAGACCAGACTGGAGACTCTTCTGATCCTGAGACTGATGACAGTGCTGATTGGAAGGAGACCAGAGAACCTCAGTCAGCTCTAAACTCTTTGAAAGATAAAGACGTTCCAGTCTGTGATGAGAGACCTAAAACTAACAAGAAAGCTTTCAGCTGCTCCGAGTGCGAGAAAAAATATGACTTTAGGTCACAGCTGAAGAGACACATGATGACTCATACAGGAGAAAGGCCTTTCGGCTGCTCTGAGTGCGGGAAACGTTTTACAGAAAGTGGAATTTTACGGGAACACATGAAAACTCATACAGGAGAGAGACCTTTTAGCTGTTTAGTCTGTAAGAAATCTTTTGTACAGAGTGGAGGTTTTCGGGCACACATGAGAATGCACACGGGTGAGAATACTTTTAACTGCTCGGAGTGCGACAAAAGATTCAGCCGCAGTAAACTTCTGAAGATGCACATGATGATTCATACAGGAGAAAAACCTTTTAGCTGCTCAGTCTGTAAGAAATCTTTTACACAAAATGGAAATTTACGGATACATATGACCATCCACACAGGACAGAGGCCATTTAGCTGCTCATTCTGTAAAAGAGGTTTCACAGCGAAAGGAAGTTTGGAGAAACACATGAGAATCCACACAGGAGAGAGGCCGTTTACCTGCTCCATCTGTAAGAAAAGTTTTAGAGATAAAGGAACTTTAAATAGACACATGAGAGTCCACAAGGGACAAAAACCATCTACTTCCTGTGTTAGTGGCGTAAAAAAGCAGCAGGAGTGTAGCTCCAGTGTGGACCAGCAGGAGCCAGAGCCCCCCCCACACATTAAAGAGGAACAGGAGGAACTGTGGAGCAGTCAGGAGGGAGAACCTGAGGCTGATGACAGTGCTGATTTGAAGGAGACCAGAGAACCTCAGTCAGCTTTAAACTCTCTGAAACATGATTCAAGATGTAAGAAAACATTCAGCTGCTCTGAGTGTGGGAAAATATTTTGTACAAGGGGAAGTCTGAAGAGACACATGAGAACTCATACAGGAGACAAACCTTTCAGCTGCTCTGAGTGCGGGAAATGTTTTACAGAAAGTGGAACTTTACGGGCACACATGAGAACTCACACAGGAGAGAGACCTTTTAGCTGTTCAGTCTGCAATAAATCTTTTAGACAGAGTGGAGGTTTTTGGGCACACATGAGAAGCCACACAGGAGAGAAACCTTTTAGCTGCACTGAGTGTGACAAAAGATTTAGCAGCAATAAACTTCGGAAGATGCACATGGACACTCACACAGGAGAAAAACCTTTCAGCTGCTCAGTCTGTAAGAAATCTTTTAGACAAAGTAGAAATTTACAGATACACATGACCATCCACACAGGAGAGAGGCCATTTAGCTGCTCATTCTGTGAGAGAGGTTTCACAGCGAGAGGAAATTTGGAGAAACACATGAGAATCCACACAGGAGAGAGGCCGTTTACCTGCTCCGTCTGTAAGAAAACCTTTATAGACAAAGGAACTTTAAATAGACACATGAGAGTCCACAAGGGACAGGATCGATCTAATTCCTGCGTTGGTGACGTAATAAAGCAGAGGGAGTATAGCTCCACTGTAGACCAGGAGGAGCCAGAGCCCCCCCCACACATTAAAGAAGAAGATGAGGAACCGTGGAGCAGTCAGGAGGGAGAACCTGAGGCGGATGACAGTGCTGATTGGAAGGAGACCAGAGAACCTCAGTCAGCTTTAAGCTCTCTGAAACATGAAGTCTCCGTCAGCAATTCAACATCTGGTGATGGTGACAAACCATTTAGCTGCTCTGAGTGTGGAAAAAGATTTTGGACCAAGCAACATCTGAAGAGACACATGCTAACTCATACAGGAGAAAAAGCTTTCAGCTGCTCAGTCTGTAAGAAATCTTTTACATTGAGTGGTAATTTACGGTCACACATGAGAACTCACACAGGAGAGAGGCCTTTCAGCTGCAGTGTTTGTCAGAAAACATTTGCCTGGCTGTCGCTGGTCAAAACACATAAATGTGTTGGTCGTCAGACTCAAACTGTGGAGAACAGAGAGACAGAGACTCCAGCCAGCAGCTCAACTGAACACATGGTATCAGAAGCTGATGGAGAGGACTGTGGAGGACCAGAACCAGCCAGGAACTCACATCCACTTTTACAACCAGAGACTGAAAACCAGACTGGAGACTCTTCTGATCCTGAGACACACATTAAAGAGGAACAGGAGGAACTGTGTATCAGTCAGGAGGGAGACCAGCTTCAAGGGCTGGAGGAGGCTGATATCACCAAGTTCCCATTCACTCCTGTCCCTGTGAAGAGTGAAGATGATGAAGAGGAAGCTCAGTCCTCACAGCTTCATCAGAGACAAACTCAACACATGGAAACCGAAGCTGATGGAGAGGACTGTGGAGGACCAGAACCAGCCAGGAACTCCCACACACATCCACTTTTACAACCAGAGACTGAAGATCAGGCTTCAGACTCTCCAGAGACTGACGTCAGTGATGGGGATTGGGAGGAGAGAAGAGAACCTCAGTCAGGTTTAAACTATTTGAAGAATAAACAAGTCAGTGTTGGGGATATTAACTGTAAATCTGTTGGGGAATCCTTCAGCTGCTCTGAGTGTGACAAAGGATTTGGTACAAAGGGAAGTCTGAAGAGACACATGATGACTCACACAGGAGAGAGACCTTTCAGCTGCTCCGAGTGTGGAAAATGTTTTACGGAAAGTGGAACGTTACGAGCACACATGAGAACTCACACAGGAGAGAAGCCTTTCAGCTGCTCAGTTTGTAAGACATCTTTTAGAGAGCGTGGAAATCTACGGGCACACATGAGAATTCACACAGGAGAGAAGCCATTTAGCTGCTCCGATTGTGGGAAAATATTTGGCCGCACATCACTTCTGAAGAGACACATGCAAACTCATACAGGAGTAAAACCTTTCAGCTGCTCAGTCTGTAAGAAATCTTTTACACAGAGGGAAAACTTACAGATACACATGACCATCCACACAGGAGAGAGGCCATTTAGCTGCACATTCTGTGAGAGAGGTTTCACAGCGAGAGGAAGTTTAGAGAAACACATGAGAATCCACACAGGAGAGAGGCCTTTTACCTGCTCCGTCTGTAAGAAAAGTTTTAGAGATAGAGGAAGTTTAAATAGACACATGAGAGTCCACAACTGACAGGAACTAGTGTTTAAAAATGAGATGTTATACTCCATTGTGTGGGTCCATAAAAAGTCTGACATTTGAATTTTAGGCCTGTTACATTTTTGTTCTGTTTTCTTAGTTTTTCAAATGTTGCTTTATGTTGTCTGCCTTTAACAAAGTGTAACATTTACATACAACTGATCAATGGGATGAAGTGTTGGCATTACGGGCCTAGCCTTCAAATGGTTTGAATCTTACTAGACAGATAGGAGTTTTGCTGTCCATTGGTAATTGCTCTTCATCTGCTGCCCCTCTTTCTTGTGGAGTCCCCCAAGGTTCCATTTTGGGACCCATGCTCTTTTCTCTGTACATGCAGCCCTTGGGGTCCATTAAAAAAAAACATAACATTTCGTTAAAAACAACAAGAAGGACACACTTCAGCCTTTGCTTAACTGCTTGAGAGATCTCAAAATATGGTTGGATCAGAATTTCCTCCGTCTCAATGCCATTAAGACTGAAATTGTTGTGTTCGATCGTACTGAACATTTTAGTGCCTGTGTAGATGCTCTTAGTACTTTAGGTTCCCATATTCATCATTTTACCAAGAATCTGGGTGTGTTTTTTGACAGTGCTTTTAAATTTGACAAACTGATTAGTTCTGTTATTAAACCAGTTTCTTCCAGCTGAGACTTTTGGCTAAGGTCAAGCCTTACCTGCTACGCAAGGACTTCGAAAGAGTCATACATGCATTTATTACGTCTCGATTAGACAACTGTAACTCTTTGTATGTTGGGTTGGATCAGTCATCCTTTCGTTGGTTACAGGCAGAGGTGTGGACTCGAGTCATGTGACTTGGACTCGAGTCAGACTCGAGTAATGAATTTGATGACTCGACTCGACAAAATGTACAAAGACTTGCAACTCGACTTGGACTTTAACATCAATGACTCGTGACTTCACTTGGACTTGCGCTTTTTGACTCGAGAAGACTTGCTACTTCCCATGAAAACTGGGGAAGAAAATGTTCACACGGCCGCGCCGCTCTCAGTTTATCTGCATCTGTGAAAAAAATGTGCACCACCTGTATGCATGCAGAGAGCACGCGCGCTGCCTGCACGACATCCAATCACTGTAGTCCAGGGGTGGCCAACCTGTGGCTCTTGAGCCGTATGCGGCTCTTTGCCTGCTCCTGTGAGGCTCTTCCTGTGTGGCTGGGGGCTGTGTCATTGGTTGATTGTTGTTTTTAACTTTTCGGAAACATACAGTATTTCAGATAAGTAAAAAAAAAAAACACATTTGAATGTATCTGCCAATACTGCCAATACATTTGCCAATTATTTTAAAATGGAAAATAATGCAGCAGAGTTTTGAGGACAGATTCTGCAACCTGAGGAAAAACAACGGCCACAGATCACCTTCCTCGTTAACCCTTTCACTGCTGAATCCGACTGTTTGAAAGCCCCTCTAGTGAGAAATGAGTGAGAGAGTTCTTCGAGTGGCCACAACCGAGTTCAAGCAAGACCTGAAAAGGATTGTGGATAACAAAGACTGTCAGGTTTCCCACTGAGTCAATCTAAGTGAGAAAAAAAACTATGAAAACTGCTATGTATTATATTATGACATGACATGACATGACATTAGATCTGGAAGACACTGTTGCTGTTGTAGTGTGGACGTGCATGTGTTGTGTGGCTTTTTGCTATGGTGCGTTTTTTTTGTGGCTCTTCATACCTAACTGGTTGGCCACCCCTGCTGTAGTCCCACGTTGTTTTGATTCGACAGCATCTAAGCAGGCACATTGCAAGACAACCAATGAAGCACAAGCAACAACGCGCCAGTTGGCAAAATGATACCGAAGATAGTTTTGTTTGGCTATAAAAATTACGAGGTAGTCGACAAAAAATGAGTTGCAATTTGCAAAACATGCGGGCCCTTATTTGATTAATGTCATTGTATAAAAAGACGTTTAAATAAATACAAATCTTACAGACATACATGATTTGTATACATTTTATTTCTGTGGTAAGAGGACTTGAAATGACTCGAAACTAAAATGGTAGGACTTTGGACTCGACTTGTTGGCTTTGACTTGTGGCTCGACTCGGGACTTGCCTCATCTTTGACTCGACTTGACTCGGGACTCGAGGGCAAAGACTTGAGACTTACTTGTGACTTGCATAACAATGACTTTGTCCCACCTCTGGTTACAGGTAGTCCAGAACGCAGCAGCTCGACTTTTAACCGGGACCAAAAAGTGTGACCACATTACACCAGTTTTGGCCTTGCTCCACTGGCTTCCTGTCTGTTTCGGGATTGATTTTAAAATTGTATTGCTTGTTTTTAAGATTTTAAATGGGTTGTCGCCACCTTAATCGGAGCTTTTACATGTCCACACACCTGTCAAAGCACTGAGGTCTTCCAATCAGATGCTCCTCGATGTGTCCAGATCCAGGTTACAAAATAAAGGTGACTGAGCCTTTGCAGTGGCTGCTCCGAACCTCTGGAATAGTTTACCTATTCATATAAGAACTGCTCGGACCGCTGAAACATTCAAGTCCTTGCTGAAGACGCACTACTATTCGTTAGCTTTCGATTCAAGTTGAGCTTTGACACCTTGTCCTTTTTGTTTTTTTTCTACCTTTGGTTATTTTGTATTGTGTATTGTTTGTGTATATTATCATTTTGGGTTTTTTTGAGCTTGTTGAACACTTTGGTCAACTATGGTTGTTTTTAAATGTGCTATATAAATAAAATTGAACTGATCCTTCATCTCTATATCAACTTCTCTTATGGCCTCTGTCCAGGGACTACAGATGCAGATTAGCTTTTAGCTACATTTGGTACGATATGTGTTGTGCATTGTCCCTGCTTGATAAAAATTAAAAAGAATAACATACTGTATGTTTGTTAACCACTTTGGCATTCTGTCCCCGTTTACAACAGAAGTTAGGGGTGGGGCAATGGGATGTTTAGAGCAGGGGTCTTCAACTTTTTAAACCAGGGACCCCTTAACTGAAAGAGAGATGACCTCCTACTACATATATTGTATAAAATGGAGTTGCATATTAAACTGGGCCTACAATAACTTGTAGGGTGGCCTAAAGCCTTTACACATACATGTTTTGCATAGAATACTAACTGCTGGCATGATTTTATAAATCATATTTTAATGTTAAATATACACATTAGGATTTTTGAATGGATATCTCAGTGACTACCTTACCTATAGGCCAGTAAGCCTGATATCAGTGGGGATTTATATTTGATATTTAATATGTTGGATTCATGTTGAGACATTTCAATTTTTGAAAGAACTTTAAAATTTAACAATCACTTAGAGCCCCCCCGTTGAAGTTGGTTTACAGTAAGATAGCAGGTCAGCACTAACAGTCCACATTAAAGTTGCATACATCAGTGGTTGCCAACCTTTTTTGTCCGAGGTTCCTCCACAGCCCTGTTAGAAGAACTCACGTACCCCTTCATCAACTCCCAACGTGTGTTCAAATGTATTTCATGATTGTTAACACTAATATTTAGGCTGGTTTGGTCAGCAGTGGTACTACCGTAGTTTCAACCTTTTGGTCAGTACTTTTAGCTAAGCATTTCAGCCGCTTATGCAATAGTTTCAGCTATTTCTACCATTTAATCCCTTAATTGTGCTTTTTCAGCTGTTTAATCATTTTAAGATAACTATTTATACCGTTTAATCATTACTTTTAGCTATTTCTTACCATTTAATCATTACTTTTAGCTATTTCTTAGCATTTAATCATTACTTTTACCATTTAATCATTACTTTTAGCTATTTCTTACCATTTAATCATTACTTTTAGCTATTTCTTAGCATTTAATCATTACTTTTACCATTTAATCATTACTTTTAGCTATTTCTTAGCATTTAATCATTACTTTTACCATTTAATCATTACTTTTAGCTATTTCTTACCATTTAATCATTACTTTTAGCTATTTCTTACCATTTAATCATTACTTTTAGCTATTTCTTACCATTTAATCATTACTTTTACCATTTAATCATTACTTTTAGCTATTTCTTACCATTTAATCATTACTTTTAGCTATTTCTTACCATTTAATCATTACTTTTACCATTTAATCATTACTTTTAGCTATTTCTTACCATTTAATCATTACTTTTAGCTACTATTTCTACAGTTTAAGCATTACTTTTAGCTAACTATTTCTACCGTTAAGTAATTTTAGCTATTTCTAAAATGTATTTATTACCTTTAGCTACCTGTTAGAACTTGTTAAGGTTTCACTCTTACATAACTGCAACATGAGGTGTTCAGGTGTTACAGCTGATATTTTTTAATTGAAACATAATTTAAATGTTTTCAAATTAGTTGAGCTTCTCCAAATTTTTTCCGTGTAACCCCTGGCAACAGATTCTCACTCCCATCTCGTAAAATACGGACGCTTGGTCAGGTGCCTTTGTCGTTGTTATTGATGCTAAAAGTCTCCTTTAGCGTTATATAACGCGCTTTATCTAAAAGCGCTTGGTCGGGACTATCGGCGTCCCTTTTGACGTCAAGAATGAAACAGAAAATCACAAAATGTTACTTAGAAACAGGAGGAGGAGAGGGAATCTCGCGGCAGATCACCTTGTCTTTGGGACTTCTAAAACCAGTTGATTTGAAGACCGCAATGACCGGTTAGGCTCACGCAGGGTTAAAATCTTGGACAAATACTCCAGGGCCAGGCCATTTAAGGCCTTGAAAACAAACAATAAAATCTTAAAATTGATTCTAAAATGCACAGGGAGCCAATGGAGGGTGTAGAGAGCGGGAGTGATGTGTGCACGTCTAGATGTATTTGTTAAAAAGCGTTTTGCACAAGTTGAAGTCGTGAGATGGAGGTTTGATTCAAACCAACATAAAGAGCATTGCAATAATCCAACCTTGAACTAAACAAGCAGGAATCACCTTTTCTAGATCGTGTCTGTTAAGGAAGGGCTTAACTTTAGCCAGGAGACGAAGCTGGAAAAAGCTCATTCTAACAACAGAATAAGATCCTTAACGAGTCCCACAGTGGGGACATTTTCTGTGATACTGCACCAAAGGGAAAGTGCAATGACACAAGCATCAGTAAAAATGCAAAAATAAAGCAGTTAAAACAGTTACAGTGGCACTCATAAGTTTATGAACCCATGCTAAAGTTGACTAAAAAGAGGAATACAAAAATCATCTTTTAGAAATAGATCTTAATGCCTTAATTAAAAAAATTAGGAAAAATCCAACCTTTAAGGACACCAGTTTTCTTTGTGAATGAATAATGTATCGTAAATAAATAAATGTTCTTCCTTAAAATACAGGGGGCATAAGTCAGTACACCCCTATGTTAAATTCCCATAGAGGCAGGCAGACTTTTATTTTGAAAGGCCAGTTATTTCATGGATCCAGGATACTATGCATCCTGATAAAGTTCCCTTGGCCCCCACATCATCACATACCCTTCACCATACCCCACATCATCACATACCCTTCACCATACCCCACATCATCACATACCCTTCACCATACCCCCACATCATCACATACCCTTCACCATACCCCACATCATCACATACCCTTCACCATACCCCCACATCATCACATACCCTTCACCATACCCCCACATCATCACATACCCTTCACCATACCCCACATCATCACATACCCTTCACCATACCCCCACATCATCACATACCCTTCACCATACCCCACATCATCACATACCCTTCACCATACCCCCACATCATCACATACCCTTCACCATACCTAGAGATTGGCATGGGGTACTTTCCATAAAATCATCTCTCAATGCAAATCAAACCAGCTGTTAGGCTAACTGACATAAAAACATGTTAATCTCTAGGTATGGTGAAGGGTATGTGATGATGTGGGGGTATGGTGAAGGGTATGTGATGATGTGGGGGTATGGTGAAGGGTATGTGATGATGTGGGGCTATTTTAATTCCAAAGGCCAAGGGAACTTTGAAAGAGATGATAGAGATAGAGTTACAAATTTTTGTCGAGCTACGGCGGAGGGCTCAGAGGGGGGTTCACGGCGACGCAGAGGGGTCTGCAGGGGTACGCCGTCGATTCAACACAGAAGCATAAATCAGCCTTAAGAGTTATGTGTGTAGTTGCAGTCCGAGCTCCTCACGGATGACTGAGCTTCTCACCCTATCTCTAAGGGAGACGCCAGCCGCCCTCCTGAGGAAACCCATTTCGGCCGCTTGTACCCTGGATCTCGTTCTTTCGGTCATGACCCAGCCTTCATGACCATAGGTGAGGGTAGGAACGAAAACTGACCGGTAGATTGAGAGCTTTTCCTTCTGGCTCAGCTCTCTTTTCGTCACAACGGTGCGAGAAATTGAATGTAATACCACACCCGCTGCGCCGATTCTCCGACCAATCTCTTTGGGTTTCTTTCAACCAAATTGTCAAAATAATAACGCGGGTGGTTCCATACAACGCTCTTCACAAGTAAAATAAATGATCAGTTCACTACTTTCATTGGATTTTATTGCATTTGAAAAAAAAAACATGGTAAAGGAACATTGAAAATATTGAGAAAAATGTCTAAAAATGCTTCAAAAACATTTAAAAAAAAAAAAAAAAAGCAACAAAAATGTTTAAAACAGCAACAAAAACTTTGGAAAAAGTGACACAAACATCAGGAAAAGCATCAAGTGTCAAAAAAGTTTTAATTGTAATTTTATGACCCAGAAAAACAAAATGTTGAGGGTGCTCACCTGGTGGAGCGGGCGCCCATGTATAGGGGTTTACTCCTCTGCGCAGCGGCCGCTGGTTCGGCTCCGACCTGCGGCCCTTTGCTGCATGTCATCCCCCCCCTCTCTCCTTTCATGTCTTCAGCTGTCCTGTATAGATAAAGGCCTAAAATGGCCAAACAATAATATTAAAATAAAAGAAAAACACAAAGTTGCATGGTCGACGGAAGGACAACACAAGCGTTAATTCAACCGTTAAATGCTCAATTGTAAATGCTCAAAAACTGTTTGCAGAGAGACAGAAATAAGTGAGTGAAATAACAATACCACTTTTATTTTATATTTTATTTTTATTGTTTACCCGTATGAAATAGGCAAACTAATCTGGACTGGAGGTGATAGGAGGGATCATTGTTCTAAAATTGGGATCAATCAATCAATCAATGATCAGTTCTGCAAGAATTCAGATGTTTTTAACCCTTGTGTTGTCTTCCCGTCGACCATGCAACTTGTGTATTTTAATCAGAATCAGAATCAGAAATACTTTAATAATCCCAGGGGGAAATTATTTTTGTTACCACTCAGGTATACAGTACAAACAACATATATTATCCAGACTTTTAACATATATAATAAAAAGAAATATACAGTAATAATAAATAAAATATGAAATGTACAGTGTTAATGTTAATGTGCAAATAGTGCAATAAAAAGAGAATATGATTGTCTAATCATTTATATCAACTTATGTTCCGTCCCACCACCCCACATCCCTTTAATACCTGTATCTGCTCTTAGAGCTACAGCTAATGGTTCCAGAAATATGGTGAAGAGCAGCAGACTCAATGGATCCCCTTTTTCTGGCCTCTCATGAGGCCAAAAAAGGGAGATTTCAGGCCATTAGTTAGAACAGATGCTTTAGGGGACAAGTAATAATCTTATCCATTTAATGAAATCCCCTCCAAATCCAAACACCCTCAATGTATAAAGCCAGTTCTACTCTGTCATACGCTTTTTCTGCGTCCAACGAGAGCGCTGTGGTGGGCGTGTCTGCATCACGACTTGCCCACTTAAGATGTAATAACGCCTAACATTATCTGATGAAGAGCGCCCTATACAAAACCCACTTGATCTGCATGCACTATATATGGCATAGATCTTTCTATTCTTGTGGCAAGCACTTTAGTAACATGATGCTCACTTTTAACTCCACTACCATGGCCCCTGAAAGGACTGTGATCTGGCGGTGCCTGTACCCGGCTCACAGTCACCTGTTGTTGGCTAATCAACTGCCGTTGGTAGCCGGCGTCCCGGAGCTCTGTAGCGATTGAATAAAACCAGCAACTGCTGCTTGGATTTGATCGTTCTATGCATAGACTGTTCACGTTACAGCACTTTAATTAGTTTAGTTCTATTTTAATTTTTATATAATTAATATATGGTCTACGCTATTGATGAAGTAGCATTGATCACTTTGAGGGGGGGGGTTACATTTTGTCCCCACCGGGGATACAAATAATTAAGCAGAGGCAGGGATATGTAGACCAGAAAGAGGGAAATCCCATGCATCCTCCCGGGCAAATCGCACCCTGAATATGTACAAAATCTTGTGTCAATCCAATGAGTAGATGTTGAGAAATTTCAGTCCGTACCAGAGTGGTAGACTGACTTCACATCCTGCAGCCTGATCCATTGATCATATAACACATTGATAGTTCAGCTTTAAGTAATATTGCAATTATTACGTCTTTTTCCTTTGCAAATATGAGAAAATATCCTTGAGTCCTTCAAACCCTTAAGCTCATAGCTCACACAATAAATAGAACTGTTGTAGATTTATCTTCAATCCAATAAATCACTGCTCTAAAAAAGCCAGTACAGTATTTAAACTGAAAGCATTTCACTGCAGTCATGCACTGAACCTCAGACATCTATCTATAAATTGCAGGAACGTGCTGGCAGAACATAACGTAATCTCGGAGATTATTCCTTCAGAGCGCTGTGCAATTACATTCTGAATCTGCAGCGTTCTCTGTCAGGTAAATATAGTAGTACAATGTCTTCCTCTGATGTAGAAGTTGCCTACACTTTAAGTCAGTAGTAGGCTCTATAGTGGAGTTGCATATTAAGTGGTTTGGGGTCCTTCTGTAAGTAATTTTGGGGTACAATTTGGTTTTGAAGAATTCTACAAGCAGCAATACCACAGGCCAAGCAATCGGCCCGTTCCTAACAGGCACATTTTCAATGGGCACTGCATCAGTAGTATAAAATGGAGCACTCAGAGATGGCTGCAATGTGGGAAACATCTGTAAACGAAGTCTATCTATCTATCTATCTAGCTATCTATCTAAAAAAAAGGAAGCAAAGCTTGATCACAATCCCTGTGTTGGCTGTGTGTGTGTGTGTGTGTGTGTGTGTGTGTGTGTCATTTGTCATCATCAAGCCAGGAAGGACCTGCCAGACCGACCTTCTATCTAGCTATTTAAGTTCTATAAAAGGCTGCTTGTCTTCACCTTATACCACCTGCTCTCAAAAATTTTAACATCACACAGTGCTCAGCGGGGAAGAGACAAACACATGAATCCACATATGGTGCTCTAAATTACATTGTGAATCTCAATTAAGCTACACAGCTGGGGTGTTTGTCATGCAGCACACCATGTTGCACTTATTTGAAATCTTCTGGGATTCACATTGGCAGATGACTGAAGCCTGAGAAAGCTACACTTTTGCAGTGATACATTAAAGGGATAGTTTGGCTTTTTGGAAGTGGGATTATATGAGGTACTTATCGGTACTCAGTGTATTTATTTATTTATTTTTACAGCAGATGACGGTTAGCATTCAACCAGTTTTGGAGAAGTGGCAGAAGTCCCAAAATGGAAGCTGCTGTGGGGCAGAAGCAAAACGTGTTTTAGCCACCTAAAAAAAGGCCCACCTAAAAAAATCTATCAGTTTTAGTGTACTCTATATCTAGAATATTTGAATGGCCAAAAGATTAAGAGGGGGAACTTCTATGAAAACTGGAGGAAAGGGTCTGACTACTACTACTAGCCTACACTTAAACTGAAATAGATTTTTTTTTTTTAGGTGGGACTTTGAAGTTGGCTAAAATACGTTTTGCTGTGTGTGTTCCACATCCACAGCAGTGTCGGCACTCTCTGTCTGCTTCTCCAAACTGCGAGGCATGCCGACCGTCATATACTGTAAGTAATACACTAAGACTATGGATAAGTACCTCATACAACCCCACATCAAAAAAGCCGAACTATCCCTTTAACAGTAATCAATCGTTGAGGTGAATTCTTTCGCAGTGGTTATTGTGCATGATAGCATGTTGGGGGAAGGAGCATTTGAGGATTCTTGCTTTTATGTTGTTCTCATTGGGACAGCTGCATTACCTACAATGCACATGAAGTTCGGACATTTCTGGGAATTCCTTTCAAATGCTCTACATGCTAACAATGTTTTTAATTAAGGGGGGAAAGGAAATGACATGGAGGATGTGGCTTCTCTGGTTATTTTTACCACTGCCAACACTCTCAGTGGGTACTGCCATCAAATAGGACTCAGAAGTGAAAATGCACAGAAGGAAAACAAGATCTGTGCGAGCATTTAGTAATAAGGCGTGTAATGTTGAAGACTGCATCCTAATATAGCTTATTTATATCCATTTAGTACTATGTATGAGAGAAGTAATATTTGAGGCTAGTCATGGTAATACATTTGTGAGAATAATGAGCGTCCATTTCATTAATGGGGTTTATCTCATATTCAGAAGTACCAGAGGCTAATAATGCGCTAAAGCGATAATGCATGCTGGTTATATAGGGTATATAGGGTCTTTGGAGTCCCACATGTGGCTTGAAGTGGTTTCACCCACTGTTGGTAACACATAACAAGTAGACCGATGACAATCACTCTGCTTTGAAGATTACTGTGTGCTCGTCCATGCTTTGTTGCCTCGTGCATATTTCCTGTGAATCAGAAGCCTGTGATGAAGGTTTGATTTACCTCGGTCTGGCAGGTCCTTCCTGGCTTGATGATGACAAATGACACACACACACACACACACACACACACACAGCCAACACAGGGATTGTGATCAAGCTTTGCTTCCTTTTTGTTTGTTAGATAGATAGATAGATAGATAGTTTATTGTCATTGCATATCACTACACAACGAAATTAAGATGACATCAGTCACTCACTTAGCAGCATAAAGATAGAGAGATAAAAAGTGACAGTGTCAGCAACAATAAATATATAAATATGGAGTAAAAAAAAAAGTATTAAAACCAGAATAAGAAAACCAGTGCATTATTAACACAGTATGGTTCAAGTCCAGCTTAGCTTAGCCTTTCCTTTCAGCAGCTCATTTTTGGCCCTGGGAAAAAAGCTATTTCTCATGCGGTTTGTCCGCATCCTCATGACCCTAAGCCTGCCTGAGGGCAGGGTGTCAAAAAGGATATGGCCAGGGTGTGTAGGGTCCGCTCTGATGCTTGCTGCTCTTCTCTGCAGCCTACTGGAGTATATGTCCTCAAGGCTTGGGAGAGGGGCACCAATGATTCTCTGGGCTGTTTTAATTACCCGCTGCAGGCTGGAGAACCACACTGTACAGCTATATGCCAGCACACTCTCTATTGTACACCTAGAGTAACTCCTTTTTCAATATGTTAGATTTTAACCCCTCCCCTGAACAGCTATTGTCCAATCACAGCACATCAACTGTAACTAGGCAAGATAGGCCTAAACTCTGGGTTTCTCCGCATGTTAAGGCAGTGCGCATGGGCTTCAGTAAGAGTGATACTCTGCATTAAAAGAGTTTGAAGAGGGTTGCCATTTTTTAGCCTTTGCAAAACCCAAAAATACAAGAACAAATGTGTAAGGAATGGATCTAAGTGTTTGTCTGCTCTAATTTAAGCTGCAGTTGTTAGCACATCTGTTTAACTAGCTTCCTACCTATAGCAGTAAATTAGTTTGTGGAGTTACAGCTTACGTTAAAGGGGCTGTAAAAATAAAAAAACACACACAGAGGGAGTATGACTTCATTCTCTGCTCAGGACACTACTCCACTACATCTTTATATAGCAAGTATTTGTTTGCTTCTATATTATTGTTCTGAATGTCGAGTACAGCCCCTTTTTATAAAAGCTTTCATAACAAGCATTGTGTGGAAGCCTATCCTGGATGCTATCAGAGGTTAGGCTAATGTTAGCAACTCGGTCCTGCTCTTTATTTGATTTGGGGAAGTTTACACTCCAGCAAACATGCTAATGATGTTACCCAAGATTGCGTTATGTTTGCCAAACACATAGGTTAGTCCTCATCCAAAAGCCTTTTCTCTAGTAGACTAATGTTATGTGTAAACATGCGGTTTAAAAATTCAGACAAGTATTTAAGCTAAGCAGCCAAACAGGGTTATGTTTGAAATTATAGTCTGATCTTTCAGTTTGACTTGCTGGGTACAGCTTAACCTTAGCCTTTAAGTATTAGATTAAGTATGTAGCTGTTAGGTGCGTATTTAACATAGACAGTATATAAACTGGACCAGTGAAGGATATTAGAAGCACCTTTCCGGTGAGCGCTGAGTGTTACTGCACAGCCTCCAACTGAGAGAAACGACGTAAATGTGACGTGAGCAACCTGTCTGAAAGTTATAAGTCTTCTGGTAGCTGTGCCAAGAGAAATCTCAATCATTCCCAATCTTGCAGAGAAGGAGAGCGTAGGTATATGTAAGGAGATAACATAGGCACAGGCTAATTATTGCTAACTAAAATGCTAGTTAACCTTAGTAATTAAACGTAAACAGCTAATGTAAGTCGAAACTGCCTGCGAGCTTCTCCTGTACTATACGGTAATTCCTCTACTATGCGACAGTAAGTCGCGTGGTTGTGACACAATCGTTAGCCTATTTTTACAAAAACGTCTAACGTGAGGTACAAGGTAATGGAGCCTTTTATACATTGTCGTGTTTCTTTAGAAATAAACAATGGACAAATAAAGTCTTTAAACGCTTCAAATGTAAAGTTATTCGCTGTCAAAGTGACGTCAAAATGAATGGCAGTCAATGGAATGCTAACGTCGGGTGATCGCTTTGTAGCATCAAAATGGCGCCATAGGAGGTTTGAGCTCTGAAGCGAAGCTTACCCCCTTGGTATTTAAGAACCTATTTACAAGATTCTCGAGAATTAGTTAGCTAGCTACAACTGATAAAACCTGTTGCAGCTGCCAAAATTGACAATCGCCGGCTCAAATTGGGAAGCCTGCTATTGTCTAACTGCGTAAAATTGTGTAGCCATTAAACATTACTGATCATTTTTTGAGTGATATATCTGGCACCGCTATCATTGTAGATTGCATATATGCTATGGACAAAAGGAAAGCTTGACTAAGAGAGAGAGACTGCTGCCAAAAATGCATTAGTGTACAGTTATAAATTGGTCGAATTCTTCACTGCATTAACATTGTTGATGTTTATTTTCCAACACATGTACATTTTTCTCTTTACATCTTCTTTTATATTTACACCTGCTTTTATTTGATACTATTCCCGCTGATCAGCGCTACAGCCACCCACCCAATACTTACTTCTATGATCACAGTCAACGTGCTTTAGCAAATGGAAAAGCTCATTCCTCTTAAATCTGCCCACTCAGCACATTGCAATCTGCCTAATTGAGTAATCAGTAATCAAATGAACACTGCAGGCTGCATTTAGAAACTGCTGAAACAATATATGAGTAGATACAAAGAGATCTATGGATGGTGATTGACCAACCAGTGCTGTTCACACACCCTAACTATATCATAATATGATAATACTCTTTTCTTGGTTATGGTCCCTTAGGGAGTCATTCAGTCCCAATCATTTTCTCTTTTGTTATCTTAGTTTTATTTCCATTTTTAAAGCAAATTATTAAAATGTTAAGCCCTCTGGGTTGCCTAGATGGAGATCTTTGAATCTGCTCTGTCAACCTGACTGATTCGCCTGGCATCATGACATGAAATCAGTTAGAATGGAGGCACTGTCAGGCCGAAGATGGAAACGAAGTATAACGAGTTGACAGCTCTGTCAACCCTCTGGGTCTAAAATGATCAAACCTTTTAAGGAGGAATGTTCTCTGTTTATAAGACATAACAGAACAGTGCATTAATTTGATTTTTAATTTTAGCTCTTATCTTGTCCATGATTTAGGTGGTATTGAGCCTTCCTGGGCTGGCAGAGAGAACATGTTGCTCATTGCTGCAGCCCAAGAGGACATGTTAAGTGATAAGTGGGCTGTGTGGAGTGGAGTTGGCGTGGACCAACTGTGGCTATAAAAAACCCAAGGCAGGGGTAGACAATTGTGCTAAATACAAACCGCCTTGTAGTTTGCCAGCAGTCAAACATTTCCAAACAACTCTTCTGCATTATTTATCTGAATGATTGATAATCATAGACAATCAATTAAACATGATGCACACACTACGATAAGATTTCTTTTGTTTATGATGCTGGACATTACCTACTCCCTACTAAGTAAAGATCCTGATCCCATACAAGTCCAGAGTTAACAGATTTCATTGAGCATGTACTGATCTGTCATTCATCTACATTAACTGAGACTTCACATTTTGGTTATGTGCTTCTTATCAGACAGCAATGATATGCTAATTCAGCTAATTTCCTCATTCAGTTTGAATCTCTCAAAAACAGCGACCAAAGGGGGAAACTAACAGGCAATCAGCTGGCCAATAAAGGTTACCACTGCAGGCATTTCAGCAATGCGCAATTTGTCAAAGACCCTAATGAAAATGCTACAGTGGCACAAAGATGTTTTTTGCATCTTGTGGATACTTGGTGCTCTGGTGTGGATATGTAAAATGAAACAAATGGAAATAATACTTTCTTTTATCTAATTGAAAAAAATAAAGCCAGATGGGATAATATTTAGACTTGATCTCAAACAAAGATTTACTGATGTTGATACAGCTTTCATAATAGAAAAGGCACCAGTTAAGCCTGTATTACTTCCACAGAATACCATAGCAACAAGCTGGACAAAATGTTGCAGTTTTCCAAATGATGCTCACCACAAAAGTCATGTTTTCACTCTCTGAAAATGAAGTAATAGGGTGTTTAGGGCTATGTAGTTGGTTTAGTGCCTGCCAATGTACCACGAGCATCTCCTGAATATGAATGCACTGCAACAATGAAATGCAAAACAAAGCCTGTTTTTCCCCCGGGGCCTTGATGTTGCGGTGCTAACATATGGGCTGGAATGCAGACTCTTGTTCTAGTTGCAGAGGTTGGGTCAACATGGCTTCTAAGGCAGCTCTAAATCCTTGTTATGGAACACAACCCAGTTTTTTTTTTACAGCTCATGGTCATGCTGTTTTTTTGCTGTCGTTCTGATCATCAGGCTGGGTAATCAACCACATTCTGTTCCCGTGGAATATAAATCATTCATATTGTAATGTTTCTTCATGGGAATTTAAACAAGAAGTGATGTGAGCAGTGATAAAACGGTGCAGACATGCACATCGTCAGACATCAAAGTGGCACGTGCGAACATCCTCTGAGCTGATTGAAGTGGAGAGCATCGCCGTGGACTAAATCAGCTGGAAAAAAAAATGAACATAAGAATGACAATACATATGCTGTTGCTGACCAAAGTACGATACAGTTTTGCCAGGCATGACGATCCTACCCTCAGGCTGGCTCTCTTGCCAAGAGAAGTTCCTTTACTCAGGCTTACTGTAACGTTGCAGTTTCTGTGAACTTTGCTGCTTTGACGCTTGTATGCTAAATTAGTCAAGCATTTCAATCCTGATCTAAATCTGAGTATAGGGCACAAAACCAATGAGGTATGCACAGGTCTTGACATGATGCCAGTTTTGAATAGGGAGTACTTTTTCAGTCTTTCTCTTAGCATTTTTTCTAAATGGATACAAGTGGTAAGTCAAAGGGAAAATGTTTCAGGACTTGTAGTCTCAGAGAAAGAACAAATAACATCTCCACTTGCCTTCCTTTGCCTTTTACTTAGCACTCATAGACATTGTATATAACCCAGGTGACTGAGAATCGTCTTTTACTGTCTTGGTACCATAGCAACAGAGCATGAGGCTGTTTATCATTACACTACTGAGGAAAGGGGAATCACCTGTTTCTGCTTTGACTCCCCTGAAATAGAATGACTCAATACTAACACTGTAGCCTCTTTGTCTTTGTGTTTCTGTACGACTGTGCGTGTATCTTATCTGGGTTTGTATGCTAGTGTCTGCCTTGTCTCCTCGATGAACACATGGTGCCACTTCCCACAGCTTACCATTAGCCCACTCTGAGCAACCACCTCCAGAATTAGTTTGCTCGTGATTTCCTGCAATCTCGAAATTACAACGCTACCTGCCTAATCTCACCAGGAGCCAGCCCTCTCCTAACAGTATTTGGACTCATCTGATTGTGCTTTTAAAAAACTTCTCTCGAAGGTCTCTCTGTTCTCTAATCATGTCTGCATAGGTTTAACCATGCCCACTGGGCTGTAATATGAAATTGTCAACAGTCAAAAATCACAAAAGATTAGTGTTTTTTTTTCTTCTTTTTTCTTTCACTCCATCGCAACCCAATAAAAAAAATTGTTGTGAAGATGCATGGACAGGCTCTTATGAAAATAAATTGTGCAGACACATACTGTAGCACGCCACTGTTATCACAACAGGATTCATTACTACTTAGAAAGGCTTTAGAGGCTGATGGAGCGCTTCCATTGAAAATGTCACAGGCTTATCCTAATTCATCAGTGGGACTATGGCACAGCAGCTTCTGCTGAATCTGTTTGAGATTCTTCCCACCTACATTGTATTAACTATTCATAGCCTGGCAGAGTGAGTTATTGAAGTGACTGACCGTGAAGGTGTCAGAAGAGAGAGGAAGCAGAAACAATAGCAGAACATTAAGCAATGGATCATAATGTAGTTCAGAGCAAACAGATTAACATTAATGCTTACAAACTCCAACAAAAGACTGATGACCCTTAGCCCTGCTTAAGAATTTTGATGACCATGTTTTCCTCAGGTTTCAAATCCTCTCTTGTTTTTCCCTTTGAGGCTAAAAGGAAACTTTATTAAAGTAGTATTTTATATTCACACACTTCAAGATTAAGTAAAGACTCATAAAGTTTTATTATGGACTGTACAGATGTTTGTTTGAAGTTATGGGTACATTATATTCTTTTATATCTCTGGAAACATGGTGGAAAATACAGTTTATGATAGCTGAATTGTTTTTGGTATTTGTGTTTTTTATGTATAATCCCTCTTTACAGGCTCATTCAGCAAAGATTTAAACTTGGAAAAAAGCTTATTTCACCTACATCTGATTGGACAGTTTTTTAAGCCACACTAGCATGGTTCTAGACATGGCAATGTCAGCAGGCTACAGACCTCTCTTAGTCTCTTAGTCTTGTTTCTACTGTTGCACATTGTCATGTTTTGTATTTTTTGCTGCTTTTGTGCTTTCACAGGAAGATTTTGTTTAATCTTGTGAGACTGCTGTTGAATACATAAAAGCAGCAAATTCAAAATTATTTGGTTTTTTCAATGCAATGTTTTGAGTACAGTTTTGGATAGCTTATATATACAGATATTTTGAGATAAGAAAACCAGAACAGAAAACATTCCTCACTTTTCAGCTTTAGCTTCAACCCAGCACATGAGCAGAGCTCATGAATTAAAATATGAAAGAATCCAGTAAAAATCCAGTAAGTATTGTCCATCCCAGTTCTGTCCTGGGGCAAAGAAAGGTTTATCAGCTTGTATCTCCTCTGGAGTATTTTAGAATTTCAAATTTTCCATTCTCCTACAATCACCTCTGTTTTGCCCCGAGAACCTGAATTAAAAACGAACAAGCTGAGGGTGAGAATGCGATGTGCTCATTTAGATCACATGTACTTATGTTCGCCAGGCTCCCCATCTCCACAGTTCTGCTGCACAGTTTCTATTTGGATAAAACTGAGCTGTCGCAGAATAACAAGTGGAACAACAACAGAGTCACACAGTCGGCGACGCCTCAGACAGGAAGAGACTAAGCCCACTTTGTTGTGAAGATAAGAGAGACGAGGCAGTGTGGGACACCTGGTCGTGTTTCGTCATTCTACACTACATGTCTCCACCACATGTACTTCACCTATTACGTAAAGTCTGTTTTATTGTTACCAGAGGCTAGTGTTGGCAAACTAGGGATATCTTATTTACATGTAAACTGGCCGGGATATTACAGAACATATGTGGTTTACAGAAATCCAAATGCAGAAAGATTGCAGATATGCATACAATAGGTGCTGTTTGAAGTGTTAAAACATGTAATAACATTTTTACATTAATAAAACCCTCACAAGTGTCAAGTTGCCACATATTCTATTTGTTGTCATATTTGTATGTGTAGTGTGGTGACAGAGTATATTCTATCACTGTACATGTGTCATGAGGCTGCTTGTTGCAGCTATTTCTGTAAAACTCAGTAGCTGAAGCAGAGGTTTGCCTTGCCAGAAGCATCTGGTTCTGATCCTAAGTCAGTGTAGCCAAGCAGCATTTCCATGCTGTTTTCCCTGAAAACATGGATGTGCTCCTTTGAACAGGAGCAGGCTCACTCTTGGCTCTGAAATGTACGTGTTGGCAGTGGCACCGTAGAGAGAGAGGAAACGCCAATGCCTGTTTATAAAATGACCTCCAGTAGTTAGGCAATAATGATCATAAAAATTATTATCAAAACTAAAACACTGAATTATTTCTCCCTTTCATTCATTATTTTGCCTTAATGTATTTTTGTCAAGTTTGGCTTTTGTGGAAGAAAACATTAAAAAAACACTGACACATTACACATGATGGACCATTCAAAATTCCACTACTTTTACTTTTTTTGTTTTAGGTATGAATACAAGTATGGATTTCTGATGAAGGCAATTGTCCACATTATTATGATTTTTACCTCTTTTGAACATAAAAATGGAAACAGAGATTGATGGTAAATCACATATTTCTGCAACACTTTGCATTACCTGAGCTGGGTCACCACACAGACCAAGACCAAAGAGGGGCAAAGGATGAATAAGAAACCATCCTAGGGCAGTCTGGAGAGTAGTGAGAAGTCATTTGAATAAGAGAACCCTGCATTGACTCAAGTCAACCAGCAAGTCATGCGGTGAAAAAAGTGCCAAAGCTTGTTTTATGGTTCTGCGGAGAATCCACGCAGAGCTTTCGCCGTAGCCTATGTAAGTGGCCTGATGTTATACTTGTGCGTCAAGCCGTGTGTGTGTGTGTGTGTGTGTGTGTGTGTGTGTGTGTGTGTGTGTGTGTGTGTGTGTGTGTGTGTGCGCGCGCACGCTTGTTTTACTATATTCATGGGGTTAAAAAAACGGGGAATACAGTATACTTGTGGGGTCTGCACAGCCTTGTGGGGCCCAAAATGCTGGACCCCACAAGGTTAAAGGGCTGTTTGAGGGTTAAGACTTGGTTTTAGGATTAGGGTTAGTGGGTGCGTAGTGGGTGATAAAGCGAGGGAGAAGTGAGAGAGTGATGGCGATTAGCTTCGGAGCGAGTACCGACTCTAGAGTCATAGTGAGAGAAACAAAGTGTCTCCTCTGTGTTTTCTTACCAAGGTAGGAAATCTTTAGCAGGAACAGTTAACCCTCTCCTTGATTTCATGTTGTTTATGGAGAAGAAGAACCAGGAAATGAGTCGGGGGGGAAATGCAACTCTACCAAGCCACGGCCGAGCGACGTGCATCACTGCAGCATGCGTCGCTGCGATGTGTAGTTACATTTTTTGAGAGGTGCATGTCAGGCTACGGCGTAGGGTCCGGCGTAGACGCAGAGGGGTCTGCGGGGATACGCCGTTGAATCGACGCAGAAGCATAAAACGGCCTTAAGAAAAGACAGTTCAGTTTCACTAGTACTGTCTTTTAGTTTACCATGTTTAAATGGATTTCTGTTTCTGTCTATAGTCCATGCATTTTATTATTTACCACAGAATATTATACTTTTAGAACCATCATTGCAATTAGTGGGATAATTTTATTTTCACATATATTTATGTTTCTTCATCATGATATATTACTCTATTCAACTTGATAATGTAGTATAGCCTATTTTTTTCTTCTTCTTTTTTTTTTTACTATAGAGGCTATTTCTTATAGGCCTATATATATGGTTAATATGAAATGATAAACTACTCTTACTCATAAACTATCATTTGAGGGCTGAAAGTTTTTAACATGAGCATCAGTCAGTTGTCAGTTGATCGGTCTAGTGCTTTGGTCCAAACCGAAATATCTCAAAAACTATTAGATAGTTTGGCATGAAAATTGCTATGATATCAATGGTGCCCAGGGGATGAATCCCAATGACTTTGGTGATCCCCTGACTTTTTCTCTAGCAGCATTGGTGGGTTTTTTCAGTGAAATATCTCGAAAGAAATTGCCATGGAATTGTTACATACATTCATGTCCCCATCCGGATGATGTGTAATAACTGGTGATGCCCTTACTGTTCGTCTAGCGCCATCATCAAGTCAAGTTTTAATTTATTGTTTATGATCAAATACCTGCATCAGCCGCACTTTGTGTGTAGTGCTAATTAGCATGTTAACACACTAAACTAAGATGGTGAACATTAATATAAACATTAAACCTGCTAAACATTAGCATGTTAGCAAGCATTGTCATTTTGTGCATGCTAAAGTTAGCAGGTAGACTATCAATGTAAAAGGTTTATTTAGCTAAAAAATTGGAGAATTTTCTTAACACGCAATCCTTCAGTTTATCTTAAGAATTAGGGATGCACCGATGCATCGGCTGAACATCGGTAACGGGCGATATTTGCCTCGTTAACTGCCATCGGGGAATAAAAATGACATTCGCCGATGATTATATGTGTCATGAACGCTGTGCTCAGGAGAAACTTTTTTTCCCTCTTTTTATTTGGGCGGGGGGAGAGACCGAGACGGAAGAGGGCACCCGCGCACTCTCCTCAGTAACTTAGATTAAACAAAGAAGATGGCGGTCGTGTGGCAATATTTTACAGTTTCAGAGAAAGATCAGCGTTTTGCAGTTTGCAATACGTGTTCCATTCAAAATTCAAGAGGGGGGGCTGTTAGAAAGTCATTTAACACAACAAATCTCATTGTACATTTGAGAAGCAGGCACGAGGCGGTGTACGGCGATTACCTGCAAGCTGACCAAAAACGGAAAAATGAAGCCGCCAAGAAAGCGCAAACCCCCGGTAAGACTCAGACTTCAATTGACACGGCGTTTGAGAAAGCCAAACAGCTGCCTCCAGACAGCGCCAAAGCGAAACAAATTAATAACATAATTTATTTATTTCACTTGTTTTTGCATTTACACTTGATGTATTTTTATTTATTTATCAGAAAAATATTTTTTATTGGGCCATGAAAATAATCTCATTGAGTAAGTTTTTGTTTATCAGGCTAAAACCACTCAAATAATTTTGTTGGGCAATGTACTGAAACAATCTTTTCATTGATTAGTTAGCAGTCAAAGGTTTTTGAATGTTATTTTTCAGAAAAGAACTTGTCATAAATAAGGTTATAACTAATGTCAACCAGAAAGTGACATTAAAGGTTGTTTTTGTTTCATAAATTGGTCTGATTGAATTTGTGCTCATTCTAGGATAGTGTGATCGGGAGCTGAAAGACTTGTATGTTTCCGTGGCACAAAAGAAGAAATAAATAACAAAAAGAAAAAACATCGGCATTGGCCATCGGCCAAGTTGTTATGTTAAACATCGGTATCGGCCCAGAATTTCCCAATCGGTGCATCCCTATTAAGAATTCAAAACCAACAAATTTGGAGATACATAGTTTTCACTGGACTGGCAACATTAGATGCACTTGTTAAAAAAAATTCTTAAAAACATCTTATTAGATTTGTGATACTTTGATGTTGCTCTCCAACAGGAGCTCACATATACTCTTATTTACATCTTACTTACAAGCTTACATATAGCACAACTATTTGCTGAGGATCAATTTCTCATGCTTGATTCCTCACATAACAGTATATTACACACTAAAATAAAGGTTCACTTACTGAACACTTTCAGTAGAACATGGCAATGTGTGCAGGAAACAGGGGAGTATGAAGCATAGGTTTTGTGCGCTGAGCCCATTAGTAATATTTGTATTGGTTAGCATTAGCTTCTCTTACTCCCATAACTCCCCATTCTAATATATAACGCCGAAAATTATACTTTAAAACATCATCGTCTCAGCACTTTAGCTTCTCTCTACAATGAAGCAATACTATTTTTTATTTTCCCATTTAATGACCTCTCAGGGTACAGAATCTATTGTTGCGATAATGCTTTGAATCGCTTTACACAACTCCATACTTCTTCTGTATCTTACTTTATTTATCTGGAGTGAGAAATAATAATTCATGGCTGCAGTTCCTCAACAATGCAAATATGCAAAGATGATGGAAATACTAACTTGTTCTGCTATTTCACTGCTTTAAAAAAAAGGCATGGGAGTGTGTAGGTGTATGTGCAAAAAGAATTGGTGCAGTTTATAGATAGTCGGCGTCAGAGGAGAGATTGTACATTTATCTTGAAGTGTGTATGGATAAATTGCATGTGAAGCCAGAGAGTTGTCTAGCCAGGGAATGTCTACCTAGCTATAAAGTGGAGGTATCTTTACAGGTGGGATTTCAGGTCAGATCCTTGTTTTCTATAATCGAATCCATTTTTTGTTTGAAACGTCCCCTTCGATTATGATGATTTTGTTGTGTAGTTTAGAAAATAATCCAGTTTGTTTGCTTGGTTTATTATTTATGAGGTTATTTTTGTGCCATTCTAAAAGATTATTTTGAAGAATTTCTTCCAGCTTTGTTCTAAATTATTCCCAGCAGCTTCACATATGATGCTGAAACTGTTTATGAGGGAGTTAACATGGCTTCCTCCCTAACAAGCCTGAAACAGCAGAAGGAAACCAACATGTAGACAGCACTGTATCCAGTACTGTCACGACACAACCAATGGATTTCTCTCTGTAGATACTCTCTAGTAGCTCAGTGACTTGTCTCAGTCCAGCTGTGAGGTAACCTCAGCATGGTAATAGACAAAACAAAACATGAAAAGAAACAACAAATTTATAAAGACAGTATTTTCAGACAGTCTCTGGTTATCATCCATCTGAAGGTTGATTGAGTGATGGATATAGACAGTTTAGTCCTTCTCTGTCTGGAGGAGTAACACAGTGGAGTGCATGCTGGTGTAGTGTGTCTGCCGAGGGTGCTGAGTGGCTCAGCGCTGCCGGGAGAAGAGGTTCCTCAGGGCATTGTTGTAGTTCTTATTAAAGGCTGTGTATATGAGCGGATTAAAGAAGGAGTTGGAGTATCCCAGCCACAGGAAGATACTCTTCCAGATGGGTGGGATGTCACAAGAGCACAGTGGGACGATGAGCTCGGTGATGAAGAAGGGGATCCAGCAAAGTACAAACACGCCGATCAAAATGCCTACCATCAGCGCTGCCTTTTTCTCCTTCTGCTCGCGCCATGTGTCCCCGTCTGTCTGGAAGGTCACGGTGGCATGGCGCACAGTAAACACCATCTGCGGCTGATGTGTTTCGTCCTTTACCTGCGAGGGAGCCGATCAGAGAATAAATCAGTTTCTCCACTGATTCATTAATCCATCAGATAAACCTGGTTAGCATTAGAATTGGAAAAGCAATATCTTCAACAATAAAGGCCATTTTGTCTGCTCAACAATAGATGCATTATAGAAGTGTGAATCAACAGGTGGATCAACAAGCCAAAGCTTATCATTATTCACACCGAAAACACACACACACACACACACACACACACACACACACATACACACACACACACACACACACACACACACACACACACAGCATAAAGCCAGAGCAGTGTCTTAGTCTTCATTTTCCAGCAGCCCATTTTGTGCCATTTCACAAACATGCGCAGCTGGGAAAAGGACAAAGAAAATGTCAACATTAATCTGCTGATTTCTCTTTATTGTTGCCTAGCACAGCTCAAGGCTGACTTGTTTTTGCTTATCATGTGAAGTTGCCCAGGTTGTTCAGCAACCTAGCAGCATTTATAAAAGACAAACCATCCTTCTGAATGTGTCAGAAATAAAGCACACTCTAAACTCTAAACTCTGAACTGTTGTTTAAATGTTCAACAGAACACAAGAACCTGCACCGGACTCTGGAGTAAATTTTAGTTGAATCAATATGGGTCAGCGGGGCCTATAAGTGATAAAATGATTTAAGCAAGTCCATTTAAAACAAAGGCCAGAGGTTAAAAGCATAGTGCTTTTGGAAAGGATCGGTTTCAAATTCAGTGGATGGTTTAAGACACCAACATTAGTTTGTGCAGTTGCTAAAATGGGCACTTAACTGAATATCCTCCTTTTAAACAGTGGATCAGTAATGAAGTTATGATGTACCTTCACACTAAGAAGGTGATACTCACTTTAAATGACTCACTGAAAACAAAATCTTGTTTCCAATCATTAAATAGGTTATATGAAGAATTTATCCTTCCCAGCAACCTGAGAGCTAAGTTTTTATGAAGCGGTCATCCTACTCTCCTCCTAGTGTTAACAAACCCAAATATAAAGCTAAAGAGAGGAGATGGTTAGCTTAGCTCAGCATAAAGACTGGAAGCAGTGAGAAACAGCCAGCCTGGCTCTGTCCAAAGCCTCAAAAGTTCCCTAAAGTTACATTTTGTTTGCGGAGACTCCAGGAGGTTACTGGCCCAGAAAAGAAATAGTTACAGCATGTAAGTCCCGATAAAACAACAATTTGTCATTCTTGCTGTGTTCGCATCAATTTGTGCTGAATTTATGTGACAGCGTACACATACTTTGTGATGGACTTTTCTCTGATGAGGACAGCGACCTACCTGCAGATATGGATCTTTTTTTTTTTATCTTGTTAATGTTTCACTTGCTTCTTTATTATGTTAAAAAGGGTATAAGTGTACAACCAGTACTCATAAAAGTCAGGTAATTTAGTCAAGAAGCTAGACAGTTTTGAAGTTTCATAAAATGTAAATTATAGAGATAGAGTTTTAATTTATCAATGTTTTAGCATCAGTGAGTTTTCCTATTTGCGGTGACATTAACTGTTTTCTGAAACTATAGGCTGCATTTTATGGCTTTGGGTACTGTGGTGTTGAGTTATTTGTGCATCTAGGCCAAGAATCTGTACATCTTACTACTCTATTTCTGGTGTCATGTATACGGATGTGTGTGTGTATGTCTTAATGTCTTTGAGTGGGTGTTGTTGATGGATGAGTGCAGGTTTATTATCTTGGATGATGATGCAATCTCCATGCAGACACTTCGTAGGGCTCTGTGCCTCAACTCTTCAGTGTACGCTGGGAAATGATGTGAATAAACTTTGGCTGGGTAATGAGACACGTATAATACAACCATAAGCTGCGGGTATGTGGAAAAGCAAATGACTAATAAAACATATTCCATTAAATTGCTATAGCTACAAGAGTGATTGCCTGTGTAATGAAACTTGACATAAAGTTAGTCTACCGAAGCAATTAAAGGCCGGGCTAATTTATTCAACGATTGTTCCTCCTCGAATTCTGGGCCAACTGATGTCACACTTGCATAACTAAGGGGTATTTTGAGGATTTGGGGGGAATTTCAAAGTACATTCATCACATAAATGATAAAAAAAAGCCTTCACTGTGTATTTTCTTTGGAACTCTCCATTCTGTGGACGTTTGCCAAGTTCTCAGAATGTTCAGATGCTGAGTGATTTTTATAAGAAGCTTTTCATACGTGAAAGAAAGAGGCGTCTGCACCGAGATGTTTAAAAGTGGCATAATCTCTATCACTGAGGTGTTTTGGGGGCTTTACAGATTGCAGTACCCACCATAAGGGCAGGTGAAAGATTCAATTTTCACAGGGAAAAAGTGCTTGATTGAATAGATTGCTTGTGGAATAGATCTAGCCTTTTGCATCTGTTGATTAGAGAAATGCCAAAGCCAGGAAGGCACAGTTAAAGATGCTTGAGGTGGTATTTATAGCCTTCTACCTTCTGCCTACGCACATTAACAAGTTGGTGGTGATGAGCAGGATTGCTGCAATTATTTGTACGTATGCTCATACATTAGATACTTATGTTTCCATGATTGCTGTTGAATAGCTCATCAGCCAGAATGATAAATAATTGCACAGCAACTAATATTTGCAGGTCAGTGCAGGACAGCAGCCAGTTGAGAAGGAGAGGAAGGAGAAATATTCATCATAGATACAGGAAGGGTGTCAAATAAACTGCTGGCCGATAGTTTATTTATATTCGGAACATGTGGTTTATTAAAATGATGTGTTCAAAATCAAAACTGATATGAATTAATTCATTTTCCAGCATCTTTCTCCCAGTGAACTCACGCTGCTCGCAAGTCATCCAAACTGAACCTGAAACGGAAATCATATGGGAACAAAACCATCTACGGGAACTATATCCACCACCATTAAGAATAAAAGAAAGTCTGTCATCTCACCAATCGTGACATTCTTTCACCAGAAACTGTGTGTTCTATAGTGCATTTGTAATTGTACCAGTAGCTCTCTCTCTCTCACACACACACACACACACACACACACACACACACTCACTCTCTCCCTCTCTGTCTTTCTCTCTCTCGGGTGTGTGCTGTCCAGAGGCAATGCGCAATTACAGCTATCCAAACTGATGATTTTGGGAAAAAGTGACAGCCTGAGTGTCCACCTGCAGTTGGACTGGCAAAATCAATATTTTACCCTTAACCATAACCCCCTAACCCATCGGACCAACCCTAAAAGCCTGCAAAAGTATTTCCAGGTCTCACTTGTGTATTCTGTACCAAAATTGCTAGCTATCTGGTTAGTAATGTCAAATCTTACAAATATGGATTTTAGTGACCCCACAACCTAGTCTGTTGTGTTAGTAGGCAGGTGCAATATGTCCAAGTTACATGAGTAATAGCCTGCTGTCACAATGTAGTGATTGCCTCTTACTTACATATGTCTGTGTGTCTATCTGTTACCACGGTCGTTCTGGCAGAGGTGTAGGTTGTCGTGGCTCTTTCAGCTGTGTACGCTTGTTTACCTGGCAGAAGTGGCAAGTTTCCACTATGCGATTAATATCAGCAGATAGTTTAGGCCACTACACTATTCCTTTGCCTGTCTCTGCTTTTTGACAGGCCTTGGTGTCCGTCATGTATGTGCTCTGATATTTCCTGTCTCATTGACTGTGAAATTACAATGCAACAGCCTAGAGTGACAAGGTTTCTGAACCTAACTGGAGTGTGCCCTATATTTATTTATTTATTCTGTCCAATGCTCTGTATTGCCCTGGTTTCCCTTACTTACTGCTAGGTTTTCCTCAATCTCCTTAATAGAAGTGACTTCTATTACTGACTTCTCTCCCAATGGCACTTTTTTCTCTACATTCACTACACTCAGTTTCTGATGCTGGGCATTTGCTTGGGGCATTATGCTTCTCCTACCCGCATTGGCAGCACTCCTGCTCTCCTCCTCCTCATCACTTCTCTCATTGGTTGGCTGTCTCCCACCTATCTTTGATGGCCGCTGGTATGTCACCTCCTGCTCTGAATGCTGCCTGTTGCTATGTCATATGTAGTACCATCTTGAAATTATTTTCGTAGCCCATTCTGTAAATAAGTGTGCTAACCTGGATCTTGCTGCCTTTTATTCCCAACTTTACAGCTGACTTGTACAAGGTGAATCTCTATCTCCATGAAGGCTAGTCTCTGTCCGGTGTCTCTCTCAAAACGTTTTTGTGACACCATGTCAAGTAAACTGCTGGCCGTGGTATATTTCCTCCATAACAGCATCTCAAAATGAGCGTTACAAAGTGCTGTCAACCAACCTTACTGACTCACGTACAGCTTACTCTAGCTCTCTGATTGGTTTTAAGGAGTGTCCATCTACATGTGTTACCCATTACCTTGGCAAGGGGGAGGATACGGATAATATGACTGAAGGATTGAGGGGTTATTTTAAGAAAACTGATTTTAAAAAAAGGAAAATGAATAATCACCTCAGCCATGGGCGTTATTGTATTGGTCTTGCGGGAGCCAATCCGAAACTTGGCAGCCTTGTAGATCTTCCAATAAACAAACAGCACCACACAAAGCGGCAGGTAAAATGCTCCGAAGGTGGAGAAGATCGTGTAGGACGGCTCCTGGCTCACCTGGCACTTCATCCCCTCTGTGTAGGTCTCCCCCCAGCCGAAAAGCGGTGACAGGGAAATGATGGACGACAGCAGCCACGTGAGTGCGATCATCACATTTGAGATCTTTTTGCGCGTCTTGAGCGTGTACTCTAGATGCCTGGTGATGGACCAGTAGCGGTCCAGCGCGATGGCCGTCACATTCCAGATGCTGGCTGTGCAGCAGAGCACGTCGAAGGAGATCCACACCTGGCACAGCACGCGGCCCAGTTTCCACAGCCTGCCGTTCAGCTCATGGACAAGGCTGAGCGGCATGACCAGGGCAGCCACCATCACGTCAGAGATGGCCATGGAAGCCACAAGGTTGTGGGGCACCCGGTGAAATGTCCTCACCCTCAGGATGGTCACCAGCACCAGCAAGTTCCACACAAAGGTGGCCACCACCAGCATTGCCAGTAATGTAAGAGTGAGCACGCTGAAAACAGAAAAAGGCCTGTAGATGTTTCCCCCGGAGTCATGGCCGTCCAAAGCTTCACTGAAGTTGGCTGACAGTATGCTGGTGTTGGGATACGTCATGGTAGCTGCTCACAGCCCCGCAACCAAGGGCCAAGGTGATTCAGAGACAGTTTCCGCAGTAAGTCGATGCATTCTGCAGTTGTGAGAGAGAAACTTTTTTTAATGTGATTTTTATATGTACAAATCTCCCACATCCGAAAACCTTTTGTATCAATGAACATTCTATGAAATTCAACAACATATACTAAAGTTTGAAGATGCAATACTCTTTTACGGCTGGCTTAGCACCATTGTGTAAATGCACTAGTTTACATCACTGTGTCATTCACAAGAGAGGTACTTAAGTGATTTGCTCACAATAGTAAAAAGCACTTTAGTCTCTAACAGCTGTCAAGCAACCTGCCTACAACTTTCAAGTGCAATTTCATGTGCTGTTGATAAGGCTCAAAAGTACTCTGGGACATCTCAGGGTCTGGAAAAGACCATAAATATTCAGTTTCATTATCCCACTGCTGTCCTTGGATTTGCATCAAAGTCAGACCTCTGTTGCAAGGATGAGTTTTAAGTGGGGTCTTTATTGTACACTCATTTGGGAATATCTCCCTTTTGTATCCAATAGAGAGATCCCTCTGTTCAACTGTTGTTGTTTTAAGTGGTTAAGAGTAGCATCTTTTCACACTTTAAATAAGAGAACTTGAACTACAAACTTTAAGTGAAAACTACACAGAAGTATTATTTTGTCAAACATTAGAAATCCATAATTTCTGTCCAGAATACATTGTTGTGATAACTAAGACACATCTGACTCACAGAAGCATAATTTCCATTACAATTGCATGCATCATATTTTGCAAAACATATTCAGATGTGCCTGATTTCACAATCTCATAAGATATTAATTTGAATCATTAATTACAATTTCTTATTCATAAATCAGTTTGAACTACTCGTCCTCCTTAAGCTATTCCTACAGCCTGCTCTTGCTTCTAACAATCCTCCCAGGCTTTTTAAAAATACAGATCACAGTTTCTAACCTTGACCCAGTGTTTTACCACACAGACTTTCGTCTTTAAAGTGGCTTTTTCCCCACAACCTTGAATATTAAATATAATCATTAATTTTGCATGTCTCCTCCTTGTGACATTGTAATGAAGGGATCTGGATGACTTGCTCAGGTTTTTGCAAGTATCCATAATGAGTGGGACTAATGCATATAATGCACTTTGAAATAATTGTCCCTAATTGAATTTGATTCAAATTGCAGGATTTAATCAATACAGTCGTATTTGTGTGGCTGTTTGGCCTCTAAGAACATTACTTTTGGCTCTATTACTGAAGCATTATTCTGATGAATAAATCAATCAAACATTTTCTTGAATATGTGTTGATTTTTCTGCAAGAAAATGAACAGAAGAAAATACAACAGTTCCTCATGAAATGCTTTGATACATGTTTTTACACCCAGTGGGTTGTGTCAGTTTGATCTGCTTGTTATCAGTTACTGAGCCTCATCAATAACACTTAATGGGTAATAACAATACAAGTCCTATATTTATGTGACATGTGACACTGTCTCTAGCATCACAAACCGTGCTCTCTAATCAAAGGGTCCAACCAAGTGCACCGATAGGCCCTCTGCTCTGTCTTCTCCCTGCGCCTGTTAACAAGCCTAATAGCCATGAAATTGGACAAACGTTATGAAGGCAATCAAACATGTGTGTTCCCTCCCTCAAGCAGCAGCTGTCACTCACTCTGTGAAAGACAAGGCACACAAGGCAGAAAGACGCATGCAAATGTATATATGCATATGTGAGAGGAGTAAGGGGGGAGACACTGACAGACAGGAAGACAGGAATCATGTTTACTGACGTCAAGGGGTAATACCTGAACACATTTAAGTCTATACTTTAGGGTGTTTTTTAGACAGCTGTGTGGGTAAAGTGTCAATTCAGGTCAGTCACTGTCTGTCATGAGACTTTCAAATGACAGCTGGTTCACTGGACATATTTGCTCGAGAGCCTTGTGGGGATTTTAGTTAACTGTGAGAAATTAAATAGAGACAGAGGGCGATTAACATCTCATTACCTAAGGTCATGCTTTTACTTTAGGAGGAGAGAGGGGAAAATGACAGTTATACCAGAGAATAATTTTCATGTTGCTTACTGAGCTGCAGCAGGGAGATATTTTCAGACCACATATATTTCATTATAATTTAAAAATGAGCAAATCAGTAACTTAAATCCTTTCTGAGCTTCACAAGACATTGCAAGAAGGCCACACTGCACCCAAGACTGTGAAGATCAAGCCATTGTACACAAACTTAGATTAATGTGTTTTGCATGCTTTTGAAATGAGGTTTTCTTCGCTGCAATTATTTCTGGCCACCATAGAAAATGTAAGTGTAATTTTATCAGCAAAAGAATGGTAAGTTGCAAATTTTACACATATTCGACTTTAGTTTCTGTTCCAATCCATGATTGTTTTTGTTTGCCCCTTCTATGCAATTTCTAACAACAAAACATTGAAGGCAGCCAGCTGCAGATTCAGGTAAAAAGTACTTCAACATCTCAATTCAATTTCATCTTTGTGTCCAAACACACTGTCACAATCTCGTGATTGAAACAGCCAGAGTGTGAAGTGCATTCTCTTTGTGTAGAGCTCTCCATTCTTTTTTTTTCTCCAATTTTTTTTTTTACAGTTTCTCTGAAGCGTCAGAGGGCTGCCATTTACAGCAGAAAGGAAGGGAATGTATATAGACGTGTCCTCTGGCGTATGTCATAGGCCTATTAAAAATAATAAGGCAGCCGTAAGGCTAACCTTTAACTTAACTTGTGTGTATTCCTGTTGTGTAGACTATTCAGCACTTATCTTTCATTTGGTGGAACGTGTTTCCAAAACAATGTAATGTAAGATATTTAAAGCATGCTCTTCTTACTAGTTGAAAAAAAGCATTAAAATGTGCATTATTCATTGAAATCCACAGTTTCTGAGAGACTTGCTCTCCAGAATAATAACTTTACCATATCAATATTAATCCCTGTGGAGCTAACGTGTCCCATGATGTTTCCTGTCTGCACTTGACTCTGGTTACAGATGATTATCAACCGAAACATTTGTTACACAAAATCTCAACAACACAACCTCACTTTTGATTCCTATTCTAGAAAAAAAAAGCTATTCCAGTTGTTAGAAAATGAAACTCGGCGGCAACGATTTATAAACGGAAATAACTCACCCCATTAACAGTTCGGCATAAAACAGTCCTGCACGAGAATATATCTGCTCGGTCTTAACCTCTCCATCGAAATTCACTTCGCTGGCGTGTCAGCGGAGTGATTGAACTGCCTGGCTCAGTGTGTTGATGACAGCAGGAACGCACCTCGCACTAAAGATACAGAGCCGCTGGAATGAACCACACAGTGGTCGGAAGGGGGAACTGAGTCCAATTCACATGATAAACACTGCGTTTTCTCGGCATGTGATAGATTTGCGTGTGTGTGTGTGTGTGTGTGTGTGTGTGTGTGTGTGTGTGTGTGTGTGTGTGTGTGTGTGTGTGTGTGTGTTGTTTTTTTTGCGTGCACTTCGCGCGAGTTAACAGCTGTCTTTACATTCTGTAGATATGCGTTGTGGAGGAAGACGCTGCCTCTGTGTTTTCAGACTATTCGTGCTTCTCAGAAAACATTCCCTCTGTTCTAATTAGTCTCATTCTGCAGTGATCAGAGGTTGCTGGAGGAGACACGGATCCTGCTGCTTTATGATGGATGATACTTCCACGCGACCACCCTTGTAACTCCCCTGGCATTTCTCCCATACCCCGCAGAATAATGCGTATTTCGCGCAAGTGATTCAAGTCGCATACGTTGGCAGGAGCGCGCGACTCTGTACAACTTGTAATCAAGTTTCTCCCAGTTGGGCTTTTGGAATTCCCAGTAAGACACGACCCAGGATGATTCATTTAATTAAATCATTATAGTCTGCACTGGTTGCTTCCTGCAGTAACTCTCCTTACAGGAAAATAACACTGTGACTTTTTAGCAAACCAGGTATCAATTAACAATCTGTTTTTAAGGTGTTCCATCTTGCTTATTAGAATGAATTACCTCCACCAGCAACAGGCCTGTAGCTATAGACCCGGAGTGGATACAAGGGAGGCTGATCCAAAATAACTGTATGATTCCTATCACCTGACTTTATGTCAGGGTGTTACTGTGGCAGTGGCGGACTCCGGCTGTCTGACGGACAAGGGCACCAGAGTGCAGAAAGTTGTGATGCATTTATGGTGTAACAGTTCCAAACCCATGTTAAGATTAAAATATAACCATCAAATACTACTACTTTTATAGCATGTAGGGCTCCAAGGCACTATAGGGCACTTCATCGCATTTTCTCCACTGGAAGGGCACCCTAGATAGCACTTTGTGACGTTTTCATGCACATTGCGCCACCATAGAGGGCATGCTTTTTTATCTACCATAGGGGCATCCAAGAGGACACTTTTGCAGTGTTTTCCCCCAGTGCACCAGTGACTGTTTTCAAAATTTCAAACTGTTCTTTAATATAATACAGCAACAGTACAGAGCAATGCCCTGACTATAAACTCACTGTTTATTATCACAGACACACCATGGACCCTATAGTAACTGATGATGAATGAGAACTCAAATAAAAGTTGTGGTTTCAGACCTTAGCAAGCTCCATGGGAGGCTTGTTCATTACCACCGTAGAAAAAAAAGCCTGTTTGTGCCAAAATAACCTACATTAAGTCCCAAGTTAAATCACTGCATGTAATTGGCTTTGTAGATGCTACTGCAGTGTAAATGTTACATCACACCTTTCATGTCCTTTACTCCAGCAACCTTGGAGAGTACGATAAGTGTTTATCCAATTGTTGCTTGTGCTAACACTGAAATCCATGGGATTTGTTCGAAACACCTGCTGAAAGAGGATGAGTTTGCCTCGGCAACTAACCATGAAATATGCAGCTGCACACAAGTACAGGCACACTTGCCGTTTATCACATAATCCCCTGCTCAAGGGAACAATTTGAGTAGCTGTAGGACCCTGCCTCCTGACCCCTCCCACTGCTATCCCTCCTCCCCCCTTTAACAGGTGATGCTGATGCACAAAATCAAATCAGCTTTGCAGTTGCTCGTGCAGTTGCTGCTGTATAACTTGCTTTGAGAAATGGTGTCTTACTAATTATAGGGCTATGAAGGCATTAATGCAACCCACTTAAAGTGTCAGTGCAAAGTGCTCCTTGTTAAAACAGATGACATTTGCGCTTCGAGCTGTTTAGCTATTCTGCAGATTTGATAAAAATACACTGCAGTATTAGCATGGATGCCAGCCGAACTTAGCCCCACAACATTTGAGGTCGGGAAGTTCGGTCTGGACTTGATCTGTTGTGGAGCAACTATGCTCAAACCAGAGCTGTTTGGACCAATCAAATTGGCTCAATGGTGTTTTTTTGCCTCCAACGGCACCTTCCAGGCAGCTAACCCTAACCTTAACCCTAAACATAACCATTGGCGCGCTGCCTGGGAGGAGACGTTGGGGGCAAAAAACACCAAAGACCATCAAATTGTCAGGGCGGGCTTTATGCGATGATAGACAGATGATTAACAGTAACGTAATCAACCACATCACCAAAGAGCGCTTGGGTTGAATTCGTTTACAACAAAGATGGCTGCCGCTGGAGAATTGAGATGTGTAGATTCCGCAATCGCGTCTGTTATAGAAGATATCGACAGCGCATTAATTTTAAAAGAGGAACAGAGAACCGCGATCAAGGCATTTGTCGATAGGAACGATGTTTTTGCCGTCCTTCCTACGACATACGTCACATACTCCGTTGCTCTGATTGGTTGTAGGTCTATCCAATTGAGTGCAGAGGCGTTTTCTTTCCTGGTTCGGTTGAAACACGCACCATAATCACAGCCCAGTGGAGCAGTATCAGACTCGTATTCTGACTAGAATCTGATTATGACGACGTCAGACTACTGCAGTAAAGGCTTAGATGAAAACACGGTAAGGGATTATATCATGCAGTGTAGTCTTGTTTTTACAAAAAAAATGTGTGAGCACTAATCAAGCTTAACATTTACCTCTGTATCACTGGAAAATCACACTGTGTCCTGTTTGGAGCAGCTGTGACTCATTTTACTCATACCAACAAACTGCTCTGTTCCCTTGTCTGAGGAAAAGGGGTCTTTTTGTTCTCATTTTTTCTTGTCACATTGCTGTAAATCACATCTCTGACCTTGTCCCGCCAGGCTGGTCTCATCCCCATAAATAGCCAGTCATCAATTATTCCTGTTACTACCAGGATTTAACACTGTCAGCAACTACAACTTCATGTCCCAGGTCCTGGAAAAAGACCAGAGAGAAAAATGTGATGTGGTCTTGGATCAGGGACTTTGCTGGTCAACCTGCCACATAAATTAGCGGTGTGTCTGACCTGCAGTATTTGTGCAATGACTGATTAAATGTTAAGCACAGAGAATCATGGGACTTCACATTAGAGCACCCTCTGTTTGATCTATGCGAACATGTTGTACATGCTAAAACCTAAGCTGCCCTGTTGAAGCAGTGTCATGATTCATTGGGTCATTTAAAGAGTTCGTTACACACTTTCACATTTATTAATTTCACATTTTAAAAGTATTTGCTGCAGGAGGATATCCCATACAATCTCATGACGATAAATTCTGCCGATAAGGTTGATAATGTCTTTACTGTCATGTGTCCCTGACAGTTAATATCTGTCTGCACTGTACCACCCACACCTAATTAGAGCATCAGTGTGTGTCAGTAGCTGGTGAGGCAGGAGTAGGTTCAGACAGGCACGGTGTTAGGCTGGGATGTGCTGAGGCAAGCACCACTGGCCCAGTAGATGAAGGAAAAGGAAAGATTCAATAAATTGTGAAGATGGAGCAGTGGAGGTCCTCTTTGATGGTCTGTTGGCAGAGTAAACAGATTTCCTGCACATGAACGATGCTCACAACTTGTACTATATGCTCAAAAAACATGTGTCAAGGTTGACTCAAAGTGACAATGACCTCAGGTACAGTGTGCATGCCAAAGACTGCAGCCAGTCTCTGGCTCATTATAGATGCTGTGGTGTAATGGTGTTGTTCTATTGGATTACAATGTGTTCCTGTAATTTTACTCCCCACCCTCTGCATGTATGTTTATTTTAAACCTAATTTGTTTCATTTAATTAAGCATTTGCTCTTAAATTAGCACATATGCTAAAGCTGTAAAATGCAACCATCTCTTTGAATTTTAGCTTTACATTTGCACATTTTTACCCAATAAGTGGTCTTGTTTTTGTCTTGGTTTTTAGTGAAATGTGTTTACAATTATTGGATGGATTGCCATAGCATTTGAAACACATATGGTGATCTATTACCTTTCCATATAATGCCATCAACAGGTTAAAATTTCAATGTGTCAGGACTTTTGGTTTATGACCAAATACCTACAAAATCCGCAATAAGGCACTCAATCTTTCGTTCCATCTTCCCTAAAACATTTGGCTGTTTTCTAGGGCATAATGTGAGTGACAGAGGTATCCTTATTGTACAGCAATCATCTTGATAAATTGCTCTGACCCTGTGTGGTGCTGTGAACTTGCCAAGACTGGAAATACATAATAAAGCGGCCTGTTATGTTAGGAGAATTTCAAGCTAAGGGCAAATAACAGAGTTTTCTTTCCTCCAAAGAGACCTTTCAGAGTAATATAAGAAGAATGGTCAGATTGCAAAGCTATATCATGTGTTGTGTCAACATCACTATCAGTATACAACACTTTGTCTTTCAACACTTATTTATGTATGACTTCTCACGCAAGCAAACCAACTTGAGGAATATGACCCAGAGATGCTTTTATCTTTAAAAATTAATTTTCGAGGGAAGAAAATCGTTGTTTCCCCTTCTGGTTGCTACTGATATCTGTCAATTTATATTGTTATTTTTAAATAAATAAGTATACATCTACAGCATATCAGTCAGGGAAGGATTGCCTCTTTCTTCTTTCATTTTTGGTGAACACAATGCAGATGATATATTCAGTTTTATTCCCAGTACATTAATTGTAAATCTTAGGTCACTTAACTTCTCTGATTAAAAGAGATTATGGACTCCTGTCAAAATCCACGTCTTTTGTCCTAAAATGAATCCAGTTCCTACTTTACACTTTCCAGGGAGAAACTAATTGCTGAGTTTATCATCTTAATGAATAAGGATTTTAATTCAAGTGGTTAAATGCCAGTTAGTGTAAATCACTTTTCTCAACTTCACCATACTGTAGGACTATTCTAATTTTTTCTTTTTAAAGTGCTGTCTTTGTTATTTGGCATTGCATTGAAACATAAGTTTAGCAGGGTGGAATGGATGCAGTTGTAGCCAATTTCAATGTTAAAACAATTCTACTGTAATATGATGTTAACAAGACTCTAGTCACTAAATACCTTAAATAACTACTATCCTTTGAATAATTGAAAAGAGTAGCTTACACATGAAACAAAAAGCTAATTTGATCATTTTGATTTAATTATTCTTCAACAAGAATTTTTAATTGAAACAGTTAATGAACTGTTGAAGTCTTTTTGACTGGAAATTGTCTAATTTCAGATCTTACGCCTCAAGTGATCCCCTGACTCGTATTTTAGGTGAATAGCCTGAGGTGTTGCCCTAAAAAAATAAGGAGATTAATAAAGCACTCAAGGTCATGTGCCGGGAAACTGAGAGGAGCCATCCATCTACTGCTCCTAGGGACCGGCCAAGGTAAAACAGGTCAAGGCTTCATATTTCTTTAAAATGGCATTAACATTTTCAAGTGCAACAATAGGAAGTGTGGTTTAGAATTACAATGATTCATCTAATTATGCTCTGCTGCAGCCAGGAAGCCCTTTTGAATTCACACCATGAGGTTGTATCATCATTTCGTAACATCTGTGTTCAGTAGCAGAGACACATGCATGTACATACATTTGCTTTCAGGGCATGCTAATTTCCTCCTTTTTCATGTGTCTGGCGCCTTTGCCGCTTTGCTCCAATCCTCCTCTCACCTCACTCAGTTAAAAATAAATAGTGCGGGGAGGCTGCTGCCCACTGACAACACACACATTCTAGCACACACCACACCCCATACTCGTGAATCACATTTCATCTCAGACACCAGTCATTTCGGGAGCGCTTGTGTAACAGTATGAAGGGCCCTTTAATCTGTAATTTGCCGCAATCAGAGACCCTGGACCTTTGGGGTACAATGAGTCAGATACTTGAAATTGATCCACTGCTAGACACCAAACATTGAGGATAGACTGTCCTATTTTCTGTGTCAGAGTTCCTTGCTTTTCCCTGTTGGTATATATAGGTATATATAAAGTCAGAAGTGACAAAGACCCAGGTGGGCAAGGCCCAGGGCAAGGAGAGGCACCGTCTACTCCCGGAAGAGATCTGAGCAGGTGTGGAGGAAGAGCGAGTGAATAGGATGGTGGGTCTCCGGCAGCAGGGAGCTTGGACAAGGTGGGAGAGTACACTGTAGCGCAAGATCACCTGGGCAAACATCAAGCAGGCAGACTTCCAATGCGTCCGGTTCCTTGTGCAAGCAGTCTATGATGCCCTACCAAGCCCAGCTAACCTCCACAAAGGGCCATTAGGTCCGCAGGTGATGCCGCAGAGAAAGCCACAAGGTGGCTTTGGTTGAAAAGGGATGATCCGTGGGTTGCTGCTGGGACGCAAGTCAGGCCCTGATCAACCCTTGCTGGGTCGCATGGGAGGGGGTGTCTGATGTTGCGAGACCCGAAACACCTGATGACCTTATGTCACATCACTGAGGATGCGTCCCTGTGCATCCAGGGGATGTTTCTTGCATATTGACACATCTAATTTAGGAAAGTGTCTTCTTCCTCAGTCTAACTGGAGCTGAGGTTTTGATCCTGGAAATGACTGGATGTCAATATTTTCATCACCCCAGTCATTTTATTGTGATCCTCATTTGATCTAACAATATCAAATTTCAAATTAAACGCCATGCCACACTGACGCAGCTTGCAGCACTATTACGAAATAACATTTGCTCATACTACTGTATTAGCCATACTCATAAACAGATTCCACTTCCCTCCAGCTGTAGTCATTTTCCCCCTGACATTCAAATTCATTTTTTAATATGTAAAAACAAATTAAGCATTTAGTGGAAATGCATTTTACTTATAGTTGAAAAAAGTCAAAGACGTTTTACTGCCCAATCAGAAACCAGCATTTAACAAACAAAAACTCTCAGTGGGAAAAGAGCATAATGCTGTTGATATAAACATCAAACATTATGTATGAGACGTACTGTAGGAGGAGGAACACTTGTGAAAACATCAATGTCAGGTACATTTCTGCGAGTTAGACAAACAACTTGAGTTGCTATCATCTTATTTCTGGGCCATTTCAGGGCAGCAGATATAAACAACAATGACGCATTATCACTTTATAAAGAGGACATAGAGAACATGTCAGCAAAAAGTAGCTTATTTACACATCTACCAGACACAAACAACTCACTCTCTTTTTAGTTCTGTTCTAGAGGAAAATATCAGTCTCTTTAGTTGCTAAATCCTCTATTATATTAACCAGCTATTTGCAAGCTTTGCATCCCGTTTGGTGCTGGGCAGGTGTCATACAGTGTGTATCATCATGGTATATCAGTGTGTTTTTGCTGAAGCTGGAAACAAGGTACGGGAAGTTGTGGGAAAGATGCTTAAAAGCCCCAAAGAAATTATACAATGTTGATACTGCTGGCTGCTAATTCTTCTCTAAAATCTTCCTTTATTCTGCTGTTAATTTGTTTTTGCCGAGCTTCTTTTTATTTGGTTGATAGCATGTGAAATAAGATGCCATTGCGCTGTTGATTTGCAAAGTGGTGAAATTTGAGTACTCCGTTTAGAGTTTTGCTGTATATTTCCCTGTAGGTTATTGTCGTTGTTTTGAGGGGTTGCCTAGAGGGTAATATTATATATTGGCTTGAGGGATGTAAACATGATTGTATTGCTCACACAGCCCATTTTGATAATTATTTCCCTGTGAGAATGGCTTCTTAATGGAAACTTAGCAACACATAGATAATCAAAGGTCACATTTTATCCAACAACCGACAATCCGACAACAGCTAAATTAGTAGTTTTTTTAAGCAAATTAAGTTATTTGCCTTCTTGCTGAGAGTTAGATGAGAAGTCTTATACCACTCTCATACCTGTAGGCTGAATATGAAGCTAAATGGCCAGTAGATTGTTAGCTTAGCATAGCACAAAGACTAGGAATAGGGAGAAACAGCTAGCCTAGCTCGGTCAGAAAGTAAATAAATCTGCCAACCAAAGCTCACTAATTGTGACGATATATCTCGTTTGTGTGTAAAAATGTGCAAAATCACCGTGCAGTTGCCAGCCTATGGTCATAGACTTGGCACTTTATGCCAGACAAATACAGTATGATAACAGTTACAGAAGCTGTTAAGATTATCTTCCCTATATTAACATCCTATCATCATGGCAGCTTCCACATTATCAGCATTTGTAGGTCTGTTTGTTTATTATAAACAGTCACACACAAATAAGTGAAAACACTTGTTTGTTGTGCATGAAGAGTCCTTGTGTTTTTGACATAATTAAAATACTTCAGAATATTGAAGAAAGTATAAAACTATGCTGCACTCTCAGAATTATCTTTGTGTTATTTTATTTTGGAGCATTTCAAGCACAAGCCATCATCAGTGATTTTTCTGCAGGCACTTTTGTTTATGCATCTTGTTGGCATGCCCCCTCATATACGTGTGTGTGTGTGTGTGTGTGTGTGTGTGTGTGTGTGTGTGTGTGTGCGTGTGTGTGCGCGTGTGTATGTCTGTGTTTCAGAGTCAGAAAGACTTTGTTCCCCATGTACAATGGCAGTAAAAGAAAACCGGCTTCGTTAATTTTTGTTGACACATTATGAGACAGTTAAACAATACAGGATTGACAAACTTAGTGCACACAAGTCACATTAAATACAGAAAAGAAGAATACTTTGAACCAGTCCAATTAACATAAACATGCAACAAGTGTATTCCAAGAATGATCCAGCAATGCAATTGATGCAGAAATCACAGATGTGGAAAACATCTCTAGACATATGACAGTTTTGATCAATCGTCAGCTGTTCAGCTCTTAGTTCTAAACATGCGTCACTGAATTATGTTCCTATCTTTTTACAGTAATTTACAGACCACTAGAGAACCATATTCTCTATAATTATTACTCCCCTTTAATTACAAGTGTAAATTAAAGTCTAAATCTTTTGATTAACATCAACAAGTTCCTTGTTGGTTTGCCTGTGTCCTAGAAGACTACATTAATGCTCATCTGCACTCACAGAAAAGCATCACCATTAATTAGTTGGAAAAAAAAATCATCAATTTAAAGCAATAATTAGTCCTACAGTTATCATTATTTGGTGTCTGCTGTCCTCATATCTGGACTGAGTGGGTTTGTCTTAAATATGGAGCAATAGGAGTCAGGGATTACCACCTAATTAGTGTAACTGTGTCATGGGATTAATTAATTCAAAGCATTTACATATATTCTAATTGGTTTACCAAGCTGATGGCATCACTGTGCCACAGTTGTAATATAAAGGATTGTTGATCTTTGTTTGCTTCCAGTGAAAGCCAATATGTCAACCTTGTTCATGTTGTTGATGCCCGATTCAGCTTTTTTGTATTGCACCATGTTGAACACTTACTGAACACCAGTAGAAATACAATTATTCAAAACTCCTTCATCACAGTCTTGGTTTAGGTCCAAGGCATATTGTACTTACTGTAATGAAAGTTGTCAGATGCCTGAAAAGATATAACAAACTGTTGGATCTCTTAAAGCTTGACCTGCTTAAATTTATTTAACGAGTCATTAAACCTCATTTTTAACCCTGTTTTAAATCCCGTTTTTATGCTGAACATTTTGTCATTGATGCACACATTTTCAGACTATAGTTAGTTTAAGAATGAAACGCTCTTAAGTTAACGAGAAACAAGTCATGTAAACCAAAGATTACAAAGGTTACAATTTTCATCATTTCTGGTGGCAGTTCAGATTTTCAAAATATTGTGATCTGAATTGAAATCTATTGAAATCTGCTCAAACAAAAAGCCCAGCGTTAAGCTGTATTTTAAATGAAAGCATTAAAATGCACTGAAAATGGGGTCATACGGTCATGTTTATGCATTTAGTCACTACATTTGAATGTCTACTTGTATTGATTACTTCCACCGACTCACTGTTTGTTGATTCCAAAAGGCTTAGGACCACTCACAAAAATGTCAGAGATAATTATAGTTCATCCGTGTAGCAGAGCATGCTTCAATATACCAAGCTAATGTAGCTGTACACTGCAGAGTGAGGGAGCTTGAATGGGAGGACAACTTGGCACAAGGTAAGTCTTCTTTTTCTCAACCCCATTTCTTTTCTCTGCGTAATTATTTGAATTAAATTAATTGGGAATGCACATTTGCATAACTAGGTTATTTCTCTTATGGAGAAAAAGGTCTTTGGAGAGTATAGAAACAATTCCAAGCCTGCCAGACAAGCCCCCCCCCCCCCAGTGCTTTACTCCAGGGGGGATTTGGTCTCAGTACTCTGGAGGAAAAATGTGATAACACCACAGTGCAGGAGTCACATCCATGAAGCAATTTAATGGACTTTGCAGACACCTGAAGGACACACTATCACCTGGTATCTTTAAATTACTTTGAACAATCATAGGTATTTAGAAAAATTGAAATATTTGTTTTGCCAGGGAGGGAATAGTTGGAATTAAGTTCTAAAGGAAATTTGATTGGACCTGTTTAATCTGATACTGGGTGGTAAAAGGTATGGGGGGAATCTAATTTTCTGCTCTTGCCTAAGAATCTTTCACTGCTGTATCGTATTAATACTGAGCCGACGTGGTATGAAGCCATAGCTATTTTTAATCAACTAAGCTGATGCATTACGCTGTTAGGGGAGGAAATACTAGACTATCCGACTGAACTGGAAGTTGCTTACTGCTGGAAGTTCAGGAAAAACCTTCTGAAGTTCACTCTGAATAACAGTTATTATATTTCACCACAAAGGGCTAATGCAGCTGTTTGACTGTAATAATTTGAGTGTGAGTATGCACTTCCAATTTATCCCTCTTCCCTTTTAATACAGTAATATAGAAATTCACTTTATACTATCATAAAAGACCAAGGAAACCAGAAAATAGTCTCATTTAAGAAGCTGGAACCAGTTAACTTTTACCATTTTTGCTTAATTGATTATCAAAATATAGTCCAAACCCCAAACACATTTAGTTTACTAAAACCAGAAAATATTCACATTTAAAACCAATCAATCAATCAATCAATCAATCAATTGATCAATTATTCGTTTCAACTTAACTTAAAACTTTCCAACAGATTTCCTTATGATGGTAGGTTTAAATTTTAAATTAAAAATTAAATGTAAAGTCCTCCTTATTGAGCCACAATATCATCATTGTAGGCAGCTCTGTAATTCCTGCATTTCCAAACGTACTGTTGCTGAGTGTAATATTTCTTCAAAATCAATGTTTCTGAAAGCCAAATTACTTAGCCACAAATCTATACAAAACTAAATTACTGGGATCTGATTTGTAATTAGGGATTTTCCACTCCCGCAAACTCCTTCGACGACGACCCTAAGAGTGAACCAGTTTTGCATTATGAAGCTGGAGGTAATAGCGTTCTGCAGAATTTTCTCCAAAGAGGCAGTCAAATAAATTGCCAATGTGAGTTTATAATCCAGGTCTCTGACATTCACCCACAAGAAAAGGCACTTTTGTTATCTAATATCTCTGTAAACACCAAAATAACACTTCACCAACAGCAGGGGAAATGATAAAAAAGGACATACTGTGCCTGTATCTTACTTTGAACCAATGTGAATATGTAGAAATAAGGGGAAAAAGACCATGTTGCAATACATTTCTTTGTCCCAGTGAACAAGACTGTGCTGTAGATGGAGACCAATTTGCTCAGCTGTGCAGTCAGCATGTCCATCCATAGACACATTCATTGTATCCCTATTGTCTTTCTTTTTCTCTCCGCTGCTTTCATCTGACATTGTGTCCTATTCAACTCAGCATCCTCATCAAAGGTCCTGCTCACAGCCATCGGGCATGTTTGATATTCTGTTCTTTAAGCAGCATCAAAAAAGAGGGCACTTATAAACTTGAGCGTGTGTGATTATCTCTGCTGTATCACGTCACAGACACAGTGAGATATGGAGAGTGGGAGAGGGTATAGAGGTTTTTAATTTAACTTAGTTTGTTTACCAATCTGGGAAATGTCATCATCATTATGATTAAAAAACCCAAGCTATTATTGTTGTATTACCCTGGTTCAGCTTAAATAACATGTGCATTAAGATTTCATGATTTAAACAGAGACAAATATCAAATTTGGCCTCAAAAACACAAAATAGTATGAACCTCACTGGATAATATTCTTTTTATTTGTTTTGGATGCTTTGCATTTTTTTCAATGAATGGAATTTAGATTAGAATCATTTGCTCAATATACATACTGTATTTTCCCTATAAAAACTTGAACCACTGTGCCATCCTCTGGTACAACAGAGCTGTATTTATCATAGCACATTCTCAGTGTGAAGTGAGTATGTGCTGCCCCCCTTTGGTGATTAATGTATAGTGTACACTTGCATGATACATGCATTGATTCATTTAATTGTTTTCTTTTACCACATGAACTCAGATTTTGCAGAAATCTTTCTTGATGTTGTCACTTTTGAGGTTTGTGTGCCACACTGTCTCACAACCCTCAAATGTCATGTAGGGCTCTGTGGGATCAGGTTTGGTGGACTTCTTTGTGTGCAAACATGAAGAGATCAAATGGATCAAGCTCATGATGGTCATCAGGAGCATAAGGAACCCTAAAAAAAAGAGAAGACGGGGTAAATTTCCACAATAAATAGACAAATGTGATGGTTTAATGTGCATATGTGCTCTAAGGAGACATCTTACCACAATAGGCTGTGTTTGCAGCGAGGTCATGGACACGATAGCTTCTGGTGAACATAGCACCCAGGCCCAGAATGAGAATGGCATAAACACTGAATGTGTAGCGCATGTACTTTGTTAACAGGAAGCTCTGCAGAATGAACCTGAGGAGACATTGTCAGGGATTTCTTTAAAATCAAATTTTCCATAACTTCACACACAAACTGCAAAATAAAATATCTCTTTAAATCTCCAGTACTTTTGTCCTTACCAGATTATTGTGCACGAGCAGACTATGGTGAGGACAATGGTGCTGATCAGTGGGTCCGGCACATCATGTTTGTACTTGAGCACGATGCCGAGACCCACAACAGCATTCAAGAGAGACCACCATGCAAACACTGCCAAGCCATTCTGGGTCTGCAACAAATGATAAAGAATATGAAATTATGTACAGATACCAATCAAATCTGCAGGAATTTAACATGACTTTTCATTTATTTTCTTTAGCTATTACAGAATACAACTTTTTTTTTTTTTTTTACTACAATTAGACAACTTTTGGTAATTGAGCGGCTTCACCAGGTAACGTGTCCATGAGATCACATGAGGGTTGTTGATGGCTAGCCAGGCTTTGTGCTTGTTGAGGTTAGAGTAGGACATGTAGAGCATGTAGAAGCTGATGACTGGGAGATTCCACCAGACTAGGACAGCTCCGAGTATATCGCTGTAGAAAGCAACAGCAGCTTTGATTGCTTGTGCATTTCTGACACATTTCTTTGTGAGTGTTGCAGTAGTTGTGTGTCCTGCAGTATAAGAGCACTGGCTCTACTTACCGTCTGTCCCACAGAGTCATGCTGAAAATCCTTGCAATGTTAATCATGGTCCACATCAGATAAAATACTGGGGGGTGGATTTCTGGACCGACATTTCTGCAGATGGAACAATAACATGTGTGTACTTTGATCACATACATCACTTTTTAATGTTATAATGCTTGAGATTTTCATTACATCAAACCCCAGTGTTGATTCTATTTGCAGTCCACATTTTTTCAGCAATAGCCATTCAAATGTGTTTGGTATTTACATTCTGTAATTATCTTTAAAGTAGTTTTCATCATTAGAGGCCACCATTCTTGCTTTGAATTCAAATTGCCTATATGTGTATGCACAGACACACCATTTGCCATTCTGTTGTATTTCTGTAGTATTAAACCACACAGGTGTCACTAAATCAAACAGGACTAGAACCTTAAGGACTATAACAGAAGTTCTATTAAACCACACTTTATTCTGGCATTGAATAAAGCTTTAAAGACACCATCCATGGTACCTTTTAAAGAGGCTGACCACTGCATACAAGAGCCAGGCTTTAGACCACAAGTCAACCATAATCCAGAAACTTTCAGACCACCAGTCCATAGTCACCTCCAGGGGGAAGGTCTCAGACACATTCCTGGATGAGGTCTGAAACACAGCTGAAGGCCATGAAAGAAAGGAAAAAAATCACTGATCCTTCATTAGGATATATGAGACATTTCCAGACCTTAGAGATTGTAGCTAAGGCATTATTACGATTAGTGTTGATTTGCCCACACACAGTAGTTATACACTCTCATAAAAGCAAAGTCAAACAAACAATCTATGTTACATACTAGATTGTGTGTGTGTGTCTGTGTGTGTGTGTGTGTGTGTCTGTGTGTGTGTGTGTGTGTGTGTGTGTGTGTGTGTATGGCCTAGATAGGTTTATTGCCCTCCATCAGGGTCAATAGGTTGCAAACATTGCGTGAAATGACTGTAAGGGCAAAGGCCTTTCAGTGGAAAGTTCACATGCTGCCCTAAAGCCGCTGAATACTTAGCATTTCTTGATAACATTAAATATTCATGACTAAATATGTATCAAAGTTGAAAAAACAACATTATTTATCATGAATTAAACACAAAAAATCATCATCACAGTGATTGGTGCACTAAAGTATATGAGATCACCATTTACAGTACTAACGCCACCCCACTTCAAACAAGTGAGAAGAGCTCAGAGAAAACAAAATACAGAAATCTCTCATGTGAAATAACCACTAACTTTGACTTAAAAAAAATGTACTGATAAAAAGTATTTTAAGCTCTGAATGCGACCTTCTGGTATGATCACATGAATATAGAGTAGATGTGGAGTCACTCACCATTGGGCACATTGCTGTCCTTTGCCAGGTAACAGAAGATATGTGAGATGGACTGAGCAATGACAGCCAGGGCAACAGTCCCAGCATGTATGACTACATGGCCACAGTTTTTCACTGAGAGAGGAGACATCTGGAACCCTAATGTCCGACTACAGCTCAGAAGACTGTGAGGCAAATATCTGTCAACACAATCTAATGTTTTGGACTTTGGACCACTGTTACATTTTATGGTATCTCCTTGATTCCACCTCCAATTTTGTTGTTATTTGGTTTTACAATTATTCATCCCAGTTTTGATATCCTTGTGCCTCTTGTTTATTTTACCACTGTTGAAATCACTCATCTTTATTAGTGTCTTTAGAGTAACTTTATTTCTTTTTACTGTGAAAAACATATAATTTATAAAAAATCCTAAACAAATCCTTTAAGAACAAATTCCTTTTTCCTTCCATGTATTTGTTACAAAAGCTGTAGATCCATTGCTTTATGTTAGGTATAGAATGCACAAGTATTTTAGTTTTCATTTTCAGATTTTCATTTTTGCAGTATTTACACATTAGCTGTAGTATTTTTTGGTATACATCCATAATACATTTTAAAGCAGCAGACTGAGATCACCTGCTCTGCATCACGCTGAGCTAATATTCATAGAAAGAGTTGTCTTTGTGTCAAGGCTATTTCCACTGGTGACATACTGGGTCCGCTGTCATTGTAAAGCGGCCGTTTGTGATGCTTCCATGTGACCAGGGCAATGCGTGCCCCAAACATGATGCAGGAAATAGCTAGGATCGAAGCTGAAGAGGGAAGAGGAGATTAAATATCTATATGAATCAATGAACAGTGCACAGAGAAATGAAACACGTCTATTGGAAAAGGTGTGTGGTGTTAATATATCATAATTCAAGTGTCAAACCTGTAAATATATTAACATGACATTCAGGAGTGCCAGAATTGTTCAGGGTGCCTGTCAACCACAGGATTACCACAGGGTAGACGGTCACAATGTAACGCACATGCTTATCAAGGTAGAAGTTCTCTAACAGAAACCTGGGAGCAAAGGGAGACAACGACGAAAGATTTGGTTTCCTTTGCTCATGTGTCATCTCTCAGGGGAAGAAAAAATCACTGACAGCTAAATGACAGAACGCAGCAGGCAGTCCGACTCACCAGGCTAACAACTCCATCAGAAGAAGCAGCAGTGACAGCATTCCACAGTCACATTTCGAGGTTTCTGTTTGATGCTGCAAGTATATCGTCAGGTTCAGTAGAGTGGAGAGAGTCCCCCATGTTGCAGATACTGCTACTCCATTTTGCACCTGATTCAACCAATGAAAGAAGACTTCAAAGCTTCTATGGCAGCCGGCAATATCCTAATCCTGAAGTATTTGGCAGATTGTCTGACTGCTTTAAATACAGTTTACTGTACAGGATGCTGGTCTGTCATGTGAACTTATCTACTTCTTCTTTAATGTCAAGTGCAAGGCAAAGAGGGAAACCAATCTCAAGGCTTTTGCTATGGCCTAACTTGTCTGCTTCTAACCTTATAATTGCACAGCAAGTAGGAATGGACATTTTGGTGAGGATTCACTCTTTAGATATGGGTGATGGAGCAGCCAGCAGCTTTGAGACCACTTGGCTGACTTCTTTAACCTTACAGTGTGTCAGCAGTGTGCAGTGGAACTGAGTGATAAAATGTCACTTTAAGGGATATTTTTACATTTTGAGAAAAATGCGTATTCACTTTTTTGCAGAGAGTTAGATGAGAGAATACTTACCACTTTCATGTTTGTACAGTATATGAATCTGGAGCCAGCTTAGTTTAGCATAAAGACTAGAAAAGGGGGAATTGTTAGCCTGGCTCCGTCCAAAATACATTAGCACCTACTACTACTACTAGCACCTCTAAAGGTCACTAATAGACACATTTTGTTTAACAGAAAGTTGTTTATGCATCACACATATATTTTATGCTTGCAAATATGGATTTAAATATGTTACCAAGGCAATAAGAATAGCACAATGTTCCAGTGTGCAACAAGAGGGAAATGAAGGGCAATCCATATTCAAGTATAGTCTAGGTTATAAGGTACCCTGATGAAGGCCACTACTAAAACATGTACTGTGTACACATAAAATGGCTTTGTAATCTTTGCTAAGCTCAAACTCACCTTGGATTTCTGTCATTTTGCATATGTGCAGCTCTTCACTCCAAAGGGCAACTTTGTTTGATTAATGTGTAAATGTATTACTGTTTTTTATTACAGTGTCTGTAAACCAAAGACTTCCTTTTTAACATGTTATTCTCTTTGAAGCCAAGTGGAGATGTAAAACAACCCATCTATTTTAAAGTCCAAGCAAAGAAAAAAAAAATGATATAATTTTACCAATATTCTGATCAGCCAGAGGTCTGTGTTGTGATGTTTGTTCAACCAGGCTCCATAGATCTTCAGTCCGTGACAGGAGAAAAATAGGATCATGTAATTGGTGAGCATCATTAGTGTTGAGATTATCAGCATAGGCAGCAACAACCTATGCACACACACACACACCGAGAAAAGCAGACGTTTAAACTGTCAGAAACGACAGCAAAGCAATACAGCTGTTCATCATGTTTTTGTTTTTTTTTAAATAGAGGACCGTGTTTGCGTGGCCAACCTAAACTCTCACACTCACTCTCTGTCAAACAGAAACAACCATGCAATGTTCAAGCACATATTGATGATGATAGTGACATGAAATCCATAGGGCAGCACTGCAGGCGTGGTGTACATCCAGTCATAAGCACTCCTGCAGGGAGAAATGGTTTAATTCGGTAGAGAAAACAAACCACGGCAAACAAATTGTGTCTATGGGGAAATAATTCTCTTTTGACTCTTTTGTCAGAGCAAACTGCAACATGTAAAGAGAAAATAACTACACCGGGGGAAACCTAATTGCCTCTGGACTAGGTGGAGTGATTTGCTGCATGCAATAATACAACAGGATGAGATAAAAGTAGTAAGAAACAGGCACAGTTATGCTGTGTGGTGCGGCTATTAAGCATTTTCTTTTTCGTAAATTATTTTGAAAATGTGATAAAAATGGTACTACCTTCTACAGAGTCCCACTAAAAAGTATATAAACATGGCAGAAACACAAAAATATATGAAATCCCAGACAAACAGAGCCCACTGAGCAGGAGTTATGGGTGTTGTATACTTGAGTGTCACATCCTCTGTGCTGTGCTTGAAAACACCTGTGTTGAGATAAGCACAGTTTATTATTTATGCAATAACATACTTTTCGAAACCTTCGACTGATTTGATTTATCTGACAAATATTCACCTGATTTAGCCCCGAATCCTGAGAGAGAGTTGAACGTAATTGCAGCTAAAAAGGCAAACAATCCAACAAACATGAGCACAACGCGGGCTGGGCTGTGGGTTACCATGGTGATGGTCTGAGGGTGAAAGTCCACAGAGGATAAAACTGACACTTTAGACAAACAAAAATCGATATATAAACATCTGAATCTACAGTTAAACCCACCTCTTGATATATCCGCTTATGTCTTTATAGTTCTTCCCCAGCATGTAGTCCGCTATCTGCAGGTCTGAAACAGGGAATGGCCATATCATAACCTGTCTTGGCATGATATACTATATATTATGTAATTTGTTTTATATTGTCCTGCACTGATCATCTGTAATCTTTACCTGTCATAAATAATCCGCTGTGAAAAGTGGGTGGTAAAGAGTAAACACCAGCTTGTGAGAAGAAAATCAAGACATAATAACAAGAGATTTGAGAATAAAACTAAAGGTTTTCTAAATCAGCAGAGTGGCCTGGATAGTCCCAGCTAATGCTTAAATATAGCTGCATTGGACTGTAACCATCTTTCAAGCTAAAACATTTGAAAACATGCCCTCTTTGCTGGAGGTAAAAGATTAGGTGTGAGGATGGCAAGAGTTCAGGCCACAACTCTCTACATATCTATTTTACTGATGTAATTTAATATGACCATTGTTTAATGAGTCAAATCAAGAAGTTATATAATTTGTAATGAGTACAATTTATAATTTTAGCTTTTTATTTCTAAACTTTTCTCTCAGAAATAAATTTACATAGCGATATCTCATTTACAGTGTTTAAAAGCTGTAAATGGTCAATTTACCTTCTATGTTTGCATAATAGGGCTGAGGTGAAAGTGTCAAGGCAGAAACCTGGATGATTTTGTGTTGATTTTTTTACTGTATATTAATAAACTTACATAGGGTCACTCACTGCAGATCTTGTGTGTGCAGCTCTCTTCCACACAGGGGCACCATTGCATGATAGTGTGGCAGTGTGGCCTTGTGAGAATGTAATAGTATCAGCTTACTGTACTTTTTACATGTAAATAAATTCAACTTTTACTTTTGGTAGTTATGTATATAAGTATAGCAGGACTTTTACTTGTAACAGAGTGTTGCTACACTGTGGTTTCGCTACTTTTACTCAAGTGAAAGATCTGATTTCCTTTTTCACCACTGTGTAATTTTGCGATGCACAGTCTCATGCATTTTAGCTATTTAAACTAAGGTGAAATCAGTTTGCTTTAGTCAGTCAGTTTTTTTTCCAGCTCCAGTAGGACATAAAAACAGGTATTTTGTGTCCATGTGTGCCATTATCCATATGATCCAATTATTCTGCTACTGAGGACTGAGTTTGTGGGCAGGCAGGCTGTGACACACAGCTGAAGTTCAACCTTTCTAAAGGGAGCACTCAACCCCCGGAAACCTCCCCTGCTGGTTCCCTCACCCGGCACCAGATGTTTGTGGTGTATTGTATTTAACGCTCTGCAATAATTAATGCATATCACCTGGATTAACACACATATGCAATCATATACACAGGTATACACTCACTCAAAAAGCACAAACACACACACATTATATACTAGAGTTGAGTCATAACTCCTGATACATGTGGAAGAAAATAACAGCTCTGTATTGATGCTTGTGAGCAACAGTTATTCGTGACCAGGTGATCAGGTCAACATGCTCTTAGTGTGTGAGGCTGAATTTACCAAAAGAACTGTTGACTTCACAGTGAGTTACAGAACAGTATTTGGCTTTATTTCTGATGTTGTAATCCCACATTGTGTCTAGATGACTCTTTCAAGTTCACTGACTGATTGCTGTGACCCGTACTGCTGGCAGAGGACAAGGCCCAATTTGTCGGCTGCTCATCATCTAATAACTAAAATCATATCCAATTACACGCCCGCCATCTTTGATCACTTACATTATGAGAGATATGTGCATAATGGGTATTATACAGGATCACTGTCACTTTGGTAACAAATTATGATTCACTTTATGAGTCATGTAGGTCTTGGCGACAGTGAATTCTCACAGGCTTTCTGCATCGCAGAGCGATTACGTCCAAACACTTTTTTTCAAGGGGATGCCAGCAAGAAAAGCAATTACCATAACTGACAGGGATCCAGATAAACAGGAAATGGTTTGTGGCTTGAAATCTTGATCAGAAGAAAAAAATAATAATAATTTCAAAAGATCTTCAAATTTTTCTGCGTGCCAGAAGCTTCCCTGGCATCGTTTCTGTGCAGAGTAGATTGGACAATTGGGATATTCCTACATGAACCGTCTGGTAATTAGGGACCATGACTAACAAGCTCTGTGTATTTGGAGTGTTTATCTCTTCATAGCCCAGGCTATGTGACTTTCACACTGTATTTGTGGGCGACATTTGTGGCTCCCTCCTGAACCAACTCCTAATGTCACAATAACACTGCCATGACCAATAGTGGCGCCTGTGCCAACTAGATTACAAATGAGGATGGCAAAGGACAACAAAGGTGAGTGGATGATATTAGCCTCACATCTTACTTTGAGTCCCAGAACTAAACTATAGACATTATTTAAGCTCTGAAAATGTTCTTGCTGAAGCATTACTGAACAAAAATTGCGAGTTACGACAGGTTATTAAGAAAATAAAAATAAATCATCTCCTTTGACCAGCAGTAATAGTAGAAACCATATTTTCAGATTTGATGGAAGTTTCACAGGGATCACATCCAATCTTACTCCTTTCTAACCCCATCTCTTCGCCTCAGACAAGCCATCACAAGAGATAAATCTCCACATATGTAACCACTTTGGTATGTAAGAGGCTGTCAAAATAATATTTTTATTCCTCCAAACGACCCTGGTGACCACTGCTGTCTAACTGCTGTGCTGTGTTATCGCTGAACATCAAGTTTGGACACAGCACATAAGATTTTTTTTTTAAGTTACGTTGTGTACAGACTGTACAACCTTTCTTAATGCCACTGATTTCCTGTCACTCAAACCCTGGGTGCTGCTAGTGGAGTGTGAAGGCTGGAGATGGGGGATCACAGGACAAACCAGGTAATGTTGGACTAAATCAGATTTTGGGGATTTGGAGGTCCAAAGTCACATCTCGTCAAGTAGACCTTGAATTGCATGAGATAAATCTGAGGGGCTGAGAAGTAGAAAAAATATATTCCTGCCACAAAAAGTTACGCTTATTTTCTCCCAGACATTCCTCTACTCTTTAAAATGTTTTACTAGCCATTTTGGTCAGTCTTTTGGTCCGGACTGAAATATCTCAACAACTGTTGGATGGATCGCCATTAAATTTGATACAGACATTCATGTCCCTGCCAGGATGTATTTTAATCACTTGAGTGATCCCTTGACCTTATGATGAGCCCCATCATTAGGTCAAATGTTTAATTTGTCTAACAATTTTATCGGCACAATACTTGCTAAATTAATGATATTTCTGTTACCTGCAGTTGTGCATTGTTTAGTGCTAGTTTGCAAATGTTAGCATGCTAACATGCTAATCATACTCCACCGCTATCATCAACACACCAAAGTAGGGAATATCTTTCAGAAGAACAGTGTTCATCCCTCAAATGTTCAGATCTCTGCCAAGGAGCACTGACGCCGTGACCTTACTTAGACACTTTATGTTGGTTTTTCCTTTAATTTGTCACCATTCTGTATGTATGCAGTCATATGCACTTCTGTTCACATACATAGCGATACCCCAGCTGATTTTAAAATTCCATTCCTGTCACGCAGTTCCACTCTTAGTTCTCACATGTTGTCCATTTGAAACTCACACATCATCATCCATCATGTTCAGCTTGGTATGGGGAGCACAAACTGTATCTTCTTAAATTACCCAGCCTGCAATACAAATGATGCAAAATTGAACCAAACAAAAAGTTAAATGGAGGTAAATTGAATGTTTAATATGCATGAGACAAAATGGCGGCCTCACAAATATGACAAGCGTATCACAAGCAGTAGCTGATGTCAGAAGAAATAAAAGGTGTGCCTTGCTGTAGCTTGGCCCCTCTAGTCTGTGAAATGATTACTTCTACTATTATTAGAGGATGTATCTCATTAAGGTACACATGCTGTAACTGTGGTTACTGTTGGTGTCCCATGACATCCAGCCACAAAGCTTTCCTTCAGCAAACTAACATTTAACAGCACACGTCTGCCCGCAGCAACATGTCTCTCATTCACTCAGCTTTCTTTCCAACCTTCATGATTTACTTTCATATCTCCCCCACTCCCGCGCTCTTTCATCTCTGAATGCAATAGTGTCAGAGCTATAAACTCCCAGCAGCAGAATACACGGTGATTTAGAGGAATTGTTAGAGTTTCTCAAATGTGGAATTGCTTGATTCCAGGGAAGGTTTGCATGGTTTTGTTTCTCACAAAGACATTTTTTTCTTTTTTTGAAACTACCTTTAGGAAAATTCCAATCTCAGGTCTTCTTGTATTCTATAATCAATTTGTTTTATTTTGTAATGAATAAGCCATGTTTAATTGTACTACAGTTAGTGATTCACCACATTACAATTGTTATATACGTTACAAATATTGCTGCACTTGTTGCAATTCGTTGCTGCGGAGAGCAATAAGAATGACAATAGTCAAAAAAATTCCAGTAATAATGTGGCTGCAGTGCATAATGAAGTCACTATTGAAGCCATTGCCAGTAAAGAAATAAGCAGTGCTTCCTCTTACACAATGGTTTTCAGATATACATTCTTTTTAATTTATTCAGTTTAAATGAAATTTGTTGAGACTGACGAGCATCTAGAACAGTATGACAGCCTTCAGTAACCGACTCACTTCATTCCCTTATTATGAACTTAAAAATGTGACTACATTTCACCTCAAATTTCTCTTAAACCTACACAGTTTAACAGCTACTTGTATTAAAATGGTAAAGACTCCTAGTTCTACCTTTTTTTTGACTGGTTTTGAGAGTAGAAAGATGTCACAATAAATATGACACGAGTTGACTCTCTTCCAGGGTGACACTCTTTAGTGAATATGAGAGGAGCCCTTCTGACTCCTGTCACTTCAGTTGGGGCATAGTGAATTAAGGGTCCAGAAAAAAAGAAAGTAAAAGAAAAATAAAGGAGAGAGAAAGAGCGAGGGCAAAGAGCAAGAAAAGCGAAGAGAAAGCAGTGCAGTGAAGCAAAGATAAGGCAGTCACTGTTTGGTTCTCTCAGCACCTTCTACCTGCCAGTGAACAGTTCAAGCAGGAATTGCTCCTGCCTGTCTCTACCAAAAGGACATGGCAGCTACAGTGCAGAATGACAACACAGTGATGGCAAGTAACAACACGTTACTATAGTGCCAATATAAACGGCTCTTTTCCAGGGACGTGAGTTCTCTCACAGACATTCAAGATTCTGGTGTTATAAAAGCTGGAATGTAAAAAGCATGCATAGTCAAGGTTGCACATTGCTTTTTAGTAAGACCATCCTTCTAACTGGAGGGTCAGCGCTTCAAATGGTGCAGCAGCTATGTGTTGATCTGCAGCTGTGTGTCCTGTCATAGTATTATAAGTTGCTTACTGCTAAACAATAGAAATGTTTTACTTAATGACAGCTTATTATATTAAAATAAAATTTAAAAAAAAATAAAAATAGTGTGACTTTTTGGGAAACATAGCCTACATTTTGCTTTCTTGTTGAGAGTTAGGTGAGAAGATCGATACCACATTCTCTACAGAGAGCGCTATTAATCTTCTCATCTAGATCTGGGCAAGAAAGCAAATTAACGTATTTCCCAAAATGTCAAACTATTGCTTCATTCAACTGAAAATGGATTTATAACAAATGTAATTTATGTATTGTTTAAGTAATTTATCAAGCAATAATGCCAAACATGTTTTGGTTCCAGCTTCTCAAATGTGAGAATATGCTGCTTCTCTCTGTTTTCTATCACTTAAAACTAAATATCTTCAGTCTGACCAAACAAGCCAGTTGAAAACATTACCTTCAGGAAGTGATTTACTGATTAAGTGAAAAAATAATAATTGACAGGTCATTCTATAGTGAAGATAATTGCAGCCCTAGTAAGATGAATTTATCCTTACAAGTGTTGCTGATAATTTAAAATGAGGAAGATGATCTGAAGAGAATTTTTGTATTTTCATGTACTGATTGCATCATAAAGCCAAGGAGATGATGTGAATGTACAGCCCTGTACATTACAGCTGGTTTTGCCTTATCCTGCAAATCTTTTTCCATCTTGCTTACCCACTGTACTTACAGATGACCTCTCTAACACTCTCACTTGTGCTGTTCAATATTTAATACTTCAATGTGAATTTCTTTTGTAAAGTTTGGGGAAGTGTGAAATGCACAAGTCCCATAGAGGGATGGAGGAGGGCAGGTGCATGAATGTGGGAAATAAAAAGTGTGTGTGCTGCTAGTTCTGTTCAGGAAGATGAGGAGTTAGATTTTTAAACCCCAATGGGTGAACAGAGCTGTTCCCACCCATTCCAGTCTGCACAGTCCATATGGTTCACATTAAAATACAGGCTTTTACACTTTACTATGTGTAAAGCAAATGGAAAGTGGACCTTGTAGACTAATGGATGAGCTGAAACAGCTTTTATCAATTGTAAATGTGTGTTTTACTGATGTGGTATGAGTAATTCTTGAGACTTTATCACTCATCAGTCATTCAGCTATAAAACCACTAAGTGCATTTGAATGAACTCGACGCATAGAGGACTGTGATATGATTAGTTCAGCCTGGTGTAAAATGTCCCTTGGCCCCCTTTTACGACCTGTATACACACACACACACACACACACACACACACACACACACACACACACACACACACACAGACAGACAGACAGACAGACAGACAGAGGGATTCTTCAGTGATGGCAATATGCTGTTGTGATATCAGCATTTCTTAGGCTTTTTTTGAGGCCTCATAGAAAAACCCGTTGTGTATTCCACCCCCTGCGTCTGAATTATTCAGCTTCAATGCCATTTCTATTCTTAGTACTTCTACTAGTGTTTGGATGGCTACAGTAAGGCAACATAAGTAGCGTACAGTATACAGTATGTTGTTGAGTACCTACAGAATATAAGCAAATCTTACAGCTCTGTACATTACCTTGCATTACATTGCTCTTTCGTGTAAATATTGTGGTTAAGAAGATTCAGATATGTGCATGAGCCCATGTAATGAGTTCTGATTTTCTTGGTCTAAAAGATGTGCAACATTAATTGGGCAATTAGAAAACGCAACATGTTCGATGTTCCTTAACTTAAGGCCATCATGCTCACACCATCTGCTCTTTGTATTACAAATGTGCATACATACTGCAAGGTTCAAATTAGATACTGATGTTTACACGTCACTTTTCAGGCTGGAATTAATTTGCTTCAAGACAAAGAGCCCTGAATTAAATCAAGTCGAAAAAGAGATAGGGTCTTCAAGGGAACATCAAAGGTTTGCAGACGTCCCTGTGGGCCGTTTCATGAGCATTGATTCGAAAATGCTGGGTGGGAACGTGCTTACGGTCTCCCATCCAGTGGAACTGATTTCATCCAGCCACACCTCGTAGCTGAGATCTGCTCATCTCTCAAGTCTGTAATTGTTCTGAGAGAAGCAGTAGAAGAAGAAGGGTGGGTTGCAGTTAAGGTAAAGATGGGAAGGTGAAGCTGTGACATCTGCTGCATACTACTGCATAAAGATATGATTTTGTTTTTATTTGAGATATTATGCAATTCAGATTCATGGTATTAATCACATTCTACATGCAAAATGCATCTCCACAATTAAAAAAAGTCTTTCTTGTGTTATTTGATGTTTTGGTATAATTCTTTAAAACATACTCATTAAGCTTTTCACTGTTACAAGGCTGTCATTGCCATGGCAGCATCAGCAGAATTTATAATGATGTAGAATGATTAATAATTTATATTAATATGGTTTGTGCTTCTTCTGCCAGCATCATAAATTTGATTAATCAAATAAATTACAGTGTAATTATGAACTGCAAGATTACTCTGTTGACAGAGTCAATACATGTAAAGCCCACTGCAAACTGTGTTAGTGCTGACATTGACTTGTAGAAATGCATATATAACAAGAAGAAAATACTGGCTTCTACTTGGAGTTCTTTGAAAGAGAGCTCAACAGTTTGAAGCTCTGACAAACTTTCAAAGTATGTTTTAATGGTAATTGTGGCAACAAAATAATCCAACAGTTACTTTGCACTCTCTGTGTCATCTTTCATATGTTTGCAACTACCTCCTTTGGTATGAATTATTGATAAATGGCTGGCTGTTGCATGCTGAGCCAGAGAGTGATGTAAAATATGGACTGGATTTAGACAGGATCTTCAAGTGTTATGACGAAAAGCATACAGTAACAGTCAGTCACATTCAATCTGATGTGTAAAATGTGATCAAACACTGCGGCCTTTTTGGATTTCAAATATATAGTGCATACTTTTTTGTTACACTTTTAAAATAAATTCAATTTAAATCCTGTTGAATTGCTTTGTTGACAAGCCTTAGGGATCATAGGATGTTGTTTATTTTCAACAAGCATATCAGTGTGTTTCTCAGCCTCACGACAAATTTTGATAAGCTATTTCACACACTTAGATGTGTAGGCTAGCATCATGGGTGTACTTGCAAGATGCTGTGACGCAAATAAGATCACACATGCCTCCTGAGGGACTCACTGCAGTTCCCTTAAAGACACCATACACAGAAAACAATCTTGAATTTGAACATAACTAACCTTAAAGACACACACACACACACACACACACACACACACACAAACACACACACACACACACACACACACACACACACACACACACACACACACACACACACACACAGAAAATGGTCAAAAATAGCACAGTTTGCTGTGAGTTGTAAAAATACAGATCACCACCCTTCTTTCAATATGCTCCACCAGCAACACAGTTAATCAATTGTATTTGCATACAGTGCAAGTGTGACCACTCATTATACTGTACCTCTGCCTTTTTTTTCCTCTCCCTCTACGTCTCTCTCTGGGTTGTCACAGGGAGAATATTGATTTCACTGACACTTTCAGGGAATGCCTTTATTGACTGGCTGCCACCAATAAATTGTTGATTGCTGGTTGATGAAAAGATTTCAGGCTTTAGTAAATCCCATGATAACGTCTCAATGCAGAAATGTCCTTCTGCAATGTCACATCCAAACCACTATTCAAAATGCATAACTGATTTGTTTAAAGCCTGATCACCCAAAGTCCATACTAACACACACCGGTAGCCTACAGTAAGTTCAATCTTTGCTGCTTCTGCTGTTGCCAGGGTTATGCCATTGAAGTATGCAACTTTGTTATTAGATCTAGGCTGCCTGGCAGGCAAATAGCAAAGGCTGGTTTGCTGCTTCTTGCTCTCTCCCAGCAGAGTAGCTTCCAGTCATTCATCAGTATCACTTCTAAAGAGAGACAGAGAGTGATGGGAAAGTCTGTGTGATGTGCCTGTGTGCACTGTGCTGCACAACTGTCTCTTTGTGTGTGTGTGTGTGAGAGAGAGAGAGAGAGAGAGAGAGAGAGAGAGAGAGAGAGAGAGAGAGAGAGAGATTTGGATGATAAAATTGCACTGAAGAATCTCACACTCTGTAGCCTACTTACAAGATGTGATAATTACATTTGAACCTTTGCCCTAACCTGAAGACAAATGAACATTACAAGTAAGTGAACTTGCACAACACTTAAAATGGCTGTTGGAAAGAAAAAATTTGAATTTGAAGCTGCACCTCAGTAGATGAATTTGTCTGACTTCATGTAATTGTAGATGTTCAAAATTGTATGAGCCATTTGAGGTATTCTGTTCTATGTTGGCTTAAAAATGGTGTAATAATAATAATAATAATAATAATAATACTACAGAAAAATAAGTAAATATTTAGAAAAACATATAATAATATTTTCATATATATGAACCTATATATATATATATATATATATATATATATATATATATATATATATATATATATATATATATATAAAAATCATAACTTAAGGTTCATTTACTAGCCTTTTCCAGGTCTTTCTTCTTCAACAGATGTATTTTGCCATGAGGATGAGGTGTGGTTGAAATCTCTGGAAAATGCTAGTAAGTTGAAATATTTTAAATATAGCGCTATGACTATATATCCTACCTGTAATATTTTCATGTGACTGATATATTTTGTTATTGATTTGGGGGCTGAATTATGAAACATGTAGGAAAAAACCTAACCTAAGATTAGCCTTTAGCCTCAATCATATATGAGTTAATTAGTGATAAATGAAATGCACCTGGGGGGTCCTCCTCACTTTAGGATACAGGATACAATTTCCCCCTTCTTTTCTAATAAATTATCCGCAACAACAACAACAACAACAACAACAACATCAACACCAGTAACTGTAATAGTAGCCACTTATTATTAGCCTACTTTTGAGTTTTAGCTATAGACTGTCTAAAATGTGTTGTGTTTCGAACGTGGACAAGTGGAGCGCTGAAGAATCCAGACTGGAGACTCCACGTCGTACTTTCCCTCTCTCCATTCATATGAAGCGCTGTTTCATACGTTCAGTGATGCCTCTGCAGCCCACAGACGAAACGATACAGGACAATACTACAGTGTATGGGACCTTACCATCCAAGTGACGTCCTATATGATAAATCCCGACTTCTTACATTCTCGAGGCAAAGAAGCAATTTCAGCGAAATTCAGAGGATTACTCTCGAGGCGGTTCTCGGACGGTCTGTGTTGTCAAGGTAAGGGGCAAATGCGCAAATTGTTTGTCTCGTTTCATTCATTCTGCAGTGAGAATTTGTTTACACTTGTCATCACTTATAATGAACGCATCTCTTTCATCAAAAAATGTTTAGTCAGCCACTTTTTCTTGAACGTGCAGTCCTGAACGTCATGCTTCTTCTTTTGATGTTGTCAGATTGTGCGTGATTGACTATGTCAATTGAATTGCCTACATGTTCACAACTTTCTTATCAACCTGGACACTGAAAAAAATTAGGCAATTCGTTTTGACAAAGTTGTTAAACTGCATTTTCCCACTTATGGCACGTTGACAGCCGTCCTTACCACTTTCCGTAAGTGATAATGAGCGTAGTGTAAAATATCCAATCATCCAATCCGTGCGCCTTGACCGGAAAAACCGCGTCTGCAATTGCGTCTTTATGAGGATAGGATGCAGAATGTTGCTGCTTTTGCAAGATTAAGCTTGTAAGCAAAAGAAAACGCTGAACAGACTGCTATCACTTGTGGGACGAGGATACAGTAATGGCCAGCGGAACATGTGCATCATATCCCTTTATGTGCCCAAAGCTTTGAGGTGCTTACATCTTCCTTCCATTATAGACTGAAGCCTTGCAGGCTGTAGACACTACAGTGATGGGTTTCTGGGGTACCATGCCTTTTTCCTATGTCATTGTGCACTATGGTTTCATTCTAGCTCCCTCTGTCTCCTTGGAAATTGGCTTGGTGTTGCATGTGGTTTGCACAGACAGCGCTCCAGACTGAATGTAAGATTCTAGTCATTGAAATCACAAGTAGTAGCATAAACGAACAACAGTACATCTGTAAATTACTCTCTCCACTAACTACAGCTGCAATATGAATGGATCACTTGTCTGATGAAAATGCACAAGTTTGTCCAGAATAAAGCTGTGTTAATGGCTCCTGGTGTAGATGAAAATTATATGCCATTAGTATAAACTGTAATTATTGTTGTGTGTGGAGGGGCTCTGAGCCAATTTGAAAAAAAAAAGCAGTTGTTATTCTGACTCCAGCAGAGGTAGAGGGAGATTCAAGGATGATAGGAAGGGATAAAGGTAGCTAGAGGTCAATCAAGTAAAGAAGCTGTTTGTACTATGAATTAAGCACTTAAATAATATAGAAATGAGAATATTGACTGAAAGCTGCAGGCCACATAGCTCCTTCAGATTTGAGGTGCTACAGGATAAGAGGCATATTTAATGACCCCCCCCCCCCCTTTCTTTATCTTCTTTTTCGTTGCCTATTCCATTTGAAAGGCATTGCAAGGCAGACATTTTTTCTTTTCTTCATCTTTTATCTCATAGAAGCAGCGAACAGTCCCACAATCTGTTGATCTTCCTCAGTGCCTGTGTCACTTCCTTAAACTGTGCACGCATTCCTTGTTAAACACAAGGCCCCTGCATCCGCTCCCCTTCCCATCCCCCCCCATTAGAGACCCCTCTGCATCTCACTCGTATGACTGACTGCTTTGGCTTCACACGACTGTTGAGATGGAGTGTTGGAGTGATCATTAACTGTCTTTCCTCTTTGCCCGTCAGATCATGATGGACTCGGTGCTGAACTCGCAACCTTGTGCCTGTGCCTTATTAGCTTCTTCTTTTTCTTGATGCTGTTATCAGCTGTAGTGGCTTCCCCCAATATCATTTTCATATCTCAGCCACCTCACAGATGATGAGAATATAGGAATGCACCAATTTAAAGGTCTTTTTATTCCTGTGTGAATTATAAGAGGGCATATCCTACTCCTGCCTGTGTTGCGCTGTTGTTGAACTAAGCAATGCCAATTTAGTACCTGTAAACACTGCCTCGGCCGGTTGCTTTCCACATGCTGCCTGTGGAATATTAAGGATACTTTCGAGGGGAGATGAGTTGAATATTTTAAAATCTCTGTATATTTTTCACACCCTTAATTATGCAAGTAATGCTGTCTGGATGTAAATGTGTCATCACAGACAGACAGTCCAAATGGCCTTGTTTGTGTGTTTGCTGTTCTGTTTTGAGCTTGTCTTTGAAGCCACAGAACCCTGAAATTAAAATGAAATTTATAAAAGGACCATCAGATTTGAGCAGCCCAAAAGGACGCTAAGACTAGTATTGGCACAAATATTGCTTTCTAACACCCTAAGGCTTCACAATAAAAATAAGGGATTATGACGGCAAAGAAGATTTTAAAATGCACAGTGATGACATAGCTGTTACTCATAACGTGTCTCCCTCAGGTTTTATTAGGGAAGGCCAGAAGTCACAGTCGTGTTGTAATGATGGTTGTGGATGACAGCAATGATGAGTCAGCTATAGCAGTATTCACTGATGTGCATTCCAGGCTGTGTTCTTTTCTTTGTTGAATTTTAATTATAATGCACTGTTCTACCCCGTCAGGTCCCACAATGTCTTGTTGCTTTTCAGTGCTTCACTTATGATAGCAGGACATCTTCTCTTTCCGAGGCTTCTCTCTCACACTGATAAGACTTGCTAGTTTTGCTAGAGGGGACCCTAAAAGTAATCCTGCATTAGTCCTGTAATCTCAGCCTGCGCAATTTCCGCCGCGTGGCCAATTTCATTTTTTCAAAAAGATGACTACAGGAGAAGCGTGTGTGCCACTGCCCACAAAACAGGCCTCACTGTACCAGGACAGATTGTTACTCACACTGAATGAACATAGACTCAGCGCTCGAATGAATTGACTAATCCTGCTCCTCTGAGACTCTGCTTTTTGAGGAGTTTGAGAGAGAAAAAAAAATCATTTTCTGATCCCCAGGATTTATTCTTAATTACTCATCTGGTTTTTAAATGTCAGCAATCGCCATAATATGTTCATTTAGCTGCCCCATTCACTTAATTGACAAATATAATTCATTTGGAGGTCAAACCCATTACCCTTATATTGTGCTGCAGCTGAGGCATGAGACAAAGTACATTACACTTACTGATGATGTCACTTTGCTGTATATACAGTATTCTGCTGAGGGAATTATGTGTGTGCAGCATCTTTTAAGTCACAGCTATTGAATGTCTGATGAAGAGCATTGTTTACCATTACAGCTTCCCTTCAAGGAGTCACTACAGTCTATGTCTCAGGCTTTCTCTTTGTGTTGATAGTGTGTGTGTGTTTCTCTACACACATTATGTCACTTACAGTCTTATCACATCATTATCTTTCCACAGTTCTTTCTAGCCTTCTGTCTTGTCCATCTTTCATTAGTGAATTAGAAAATATGCTAGTAGCCACAGCGGCTCACCTTTTTTGTCATCACAAACATGCAGTGACACTGGGTCTCTTTGCATGTGTGATGCCATTTATCCCACATTTGCCTTTCACCAGAAACTGGGGCACTCATTTGTTGATATAAAGACATACTGTAGACCCGCATTTGGCAGGGGACAATGTCAATTCTGGTGGGAGAGTGAGGGGAAGGAAAAGAAGCATGTTTGTATGCCTTACAGCTATTGGAGCATGCTCTGACTGTGAAAGGCCACTGCCATTGTTGGGTAACATAATCCACCAGGGAGGCCTTCGGCCAGACACTGGGGAGGACTGCCTGTACACACTCTCCCTCTCTGAACAGATGCATATCCCTTTCTGTGCTGGAATCAGCTGCTGAATGCAAAGCAATTTCCAACTGTTACTGAACCTGTGTGTGGGGTGAGAGTGCACACATCCCCTTATTGTTGCCATTATAAACACAAACATTCTGCTAGCTGGCTGGCTTGTTTAAACAGTCCTGTTGATAGCTGTATATTCTGATATTCTGCACTGATGGCGAGGGGCTGAATGGAGAATTATAAACAAACAAATACCTCCTCTGGGACAAAGTCATTCCTGAGATAACTCTCTCTGGATGGTTTTTATGAAGTATGGTGGTGTGTTGTATGGTCACCTGCAGAACTGATACCTACCATAATTGGTTGGTGTCTGTGAGCAGGAGATTTGTGGTTTGATAGTGGAATCAGTGGCTCAATGGATTATAGGCAGACTCATACTCATCATTGCTAGCAATCTAATAAGTATAGACATTCTTTCCCATCATAAAGAGACTGATATATTGTAGTAGGCTATGTACATGCATGTAGACATGCACTGCATATACACACATGCAAACAAACACACACTCATACACAGAGAATAGACTTGAGGGAAGATCTACTTGCTTCCAGCTGCCTGATCATCCACTTATCTGTTGTGCAAACTGCATACTATGTTTTCTTTATTTCAGGTTTATTGCATAGCTTAGTTTGTAAAACCCCACATAATTATATGGAAAACATTATTTAATACATCCAGTAATATGACTTCTGTGATTGTTTGACTCGAAGGATCTGACTAAGGCACATATCCATTAGGGCTGCCACCTCTTAGTCGATTAGTCGACTAATCGGTCGTTTTGGTCTTAGTCGACTAAGATTTCTTTAGTTGATGAGTCATTTTTTATGCTTATTCATGCTTAATTACTCATTTCCAAGAAACTTATGAGCTCATTTCTGGTAAACACAAGATTTAAAGTGGTACTTTTGCAGGATTAATTGTGGAGAAACTCAGTTTTACAGATGATTCATTAACTACATTTATATTGTGCTTTTCTAGTCTTAACCACCTCTCAAAGAGCACAGCTCTGTCGATTACATCAACTAATCGATTAATCGACAAAATCAGATAAGTGTTAGTCGACTAAGAATTTCTTTAGTCGAGGACAGCCCTAATATCCATATGCAATGTAATGAAGTTCCTCCACTTCTATTTCTAACCTCATCAGGTTATGAAATATCATCACAAGGCAAATAGCAGTCATGCTGTTAAAATGATTTGCCATAGAAGGTTCATGTTCCCTTTTGACATTTACAGTTTCATATTCTTTGTAAGTGAACAGCTCCTTGCTGCTAAGTGAAGCCCCTCGTTGCCTCAATTGTGAGGGTGCTGCATCTGAGTGGGAAGTAGACATATTTCTTGTTTTTATGAAACAACATTTTGCTAATATATACAATAGGCACATATCCATTATAAAGCCATCATGCCTAAGAAATGGCAATATGCTGATGTTTGTACAAACATCATGCATATGTCTAAACAGGGCTTTCTTCTATAATTCCAAACATCCTTTGTAGCCTAATCTAAGATCTGAAAAGCCAGTGGCAGAGTTGATGCTAATTTCTTTGTACCACAGTCTGTTACCATGTGTACACAGTAAAGCCAGAGAGACTAATTTGCATGGAGACTGAAGCTTTAGGAAAGTCTAGATGGCTTGTCTACTAGACTGACAGTGATGAGAGAGAGAGAGGGCTGATGCCTCTTTTGAGAGGACTTTTGACAAGATCTTAATGTGTTTGCACTAAAGATTATGAATCTATATAAGTATTATATTTTTTTTTGACCAAATAATAGGCAGTTTTGTTTCATTCAAACAAAGCCAAATGAAATAATGTTATAACATAAATTGCTTGCTATTGAACAAATATACACTTATTACTCTAGACAGGATAATAGCTTCTGTTATCATCCCAACATTTTAAAAAGGCGTCTAATTCCTGATGTGTCTAGATAGATACATTATTTCATAGGGTGTATTATTGTCACAGTGACCATCAAACCTTAGCCATCTAGATTGGATGATGGGTGGAACAGGAATGGGCCACAATCAGTGTGGTGTCAACCTATTTAACCTCCACACAGCACAGGTGTCACATCCTGTAATAACAAATTAATGTGACATTTTCACCGTTCCCTGACAGTGATGAGGGAGTTTGCAATCCAACCCAGATGCTGGTCTGTCTTGTTCCATCACTTCCTGCAATATTTAAAACTGATCTGCTGTCAAAAAATTATGAAAATTATCATGTCTTGTTTTGTAGATGCATATCTGATGAATTGTCATGGTCAGTGTGCTTCAGAATAAAAGCCACACCATAGCAGTGCCTTAATACAGCTCTGATATGCCATTGGTAAAGTAACGGGGCTAATAAATACTATAGAGATATGGCTTTTGCAGAAAAAATGCATAAATAGTATCAAACATGAATCATAACTTTAAACAAAACTTTATATTTATTCCAGTTTCTATCAAGATTTTCCTCATATCCTATTTTGTTCTCTGGACTGTGAAGCAGCTTGTTGCTCACAGTGTCAATTTGGTGAGGATTGGCCTCGTGGAGCAGTGCGTGGGCTTCTTTTGACCTGCCAGCATCACTCCACGCCACAGCTTTCTGCAGTACCCTGCAGCAGCTGGTCTGGCTGCCTCTCAGTGCCTATGACAGGGGAAAGGAGGATGACGATGAATCAGGGGCATGACGAAGATCTGCCTAGCACTGACTCCTTTCTGAGTCGCTGGGTACTGTCACACAGCGAGAGAGCATGCGATCACAGTTACATTCAGCCATTTTAAAGCTCTTAGGCAAGTGTGGTTCCTCAAAGCTGTCGCACATTACTGATCCACAGGGCCAGATTTTATACAAGGTTTGAGAATGGTGAAGTATGCAATATTGTAATATATTGTTTAATTGAAACTCCTCAGAATTCCATACATTTTTATTGGTGTCACATCAATGAATTAAATATTTTAAAACAGCGTCTCCCTTACCCATAGTATACACAGTTGTTGGCATCAGCATGTCACGTCGTGTGACCCAACATCAAGGAAAGCCTTTGTGAGCACTGCTCCTGTTTATTTAAAGCAAGGAGATTTATTTAAGAGCTCGTTACACAAGATAAGCTGCAAAAGGTACAGCTCTAAATGGAATAGAAGAGCCTGTTTGTAAATGACTGCAAGTGGCAGGCTTGAAGTGCCTGGCTGAGAGATTAATAGAGACGATAAGCAAGAGAGGGTCATTTTAACAATGGGTATTCTAAAAGGTAGATATTTTGTGATGACAGCCTTTAATTGATCTCATCACTTTTAAATGGACTATAATATGGGGTTTTTATTAAGCTCATCTACACGCTGACAGCACTCTGTCAGTTCAGAGACAGTAATAGTTTGAAGGATAGCCTGTGTGGCCTGAATGTTGGAGCAGGAATTCTGATACATCAATGGTGGGATTTCCTCCAGCCTTACATGCTCAGCACTTGGAATTACTTTGATCCCATCTTTGACAATAAGAACCAACAAGAGATGGTCTGAGGAAGAACTGACTGTGTAACAAGGTTTGACACAGTTGTTTTGGATCCAAAATGGCATTTGCTCAGGCTTATAGCCCCTTCGTATTCTTGATTTTAATTGTGAGAGAGCCCCTCAAGCGTACTGCCAATTTTCCCAGTAGAAGAAACCCTACAGGGAACTTTTCCTGCAGTGAAATGTAGAACTACTCATCGTCCTTCTGCGCCAAGGTACAGTGCTTGCAGCTCTTCTATCTCTTCCTGTTCTGAGAGAGTATCAACCATTATTCTTTTAGAAACATAAATCATGTAATTGACATTTGAGTGGTGAGATACGTGCATACAACATGCAGTAATCTTGATATGGTTGCATGATCCTTAGGATTAGTTTGGATTAACAAAGCTATCCAATTTCCAATGACAGCAATAATAATCTGTTTTTGAACTAATAACGTATTAATCGTGTTTGGAAAAAATGTAATCCCACATGGTGACTACAACACTTTTGACCTGACACTTAAATAATTGATAAAGAAAGGCGGGGGATCCAGATGTAATCATAACATGCACTTGAGTTTTATATAGGACGCTATGTACGGTGGAATGTCCATGTGAGGAAAGGCAGGGCCTTAAAACTCTGCCAGATTTCATTTCACGCTCTGCAGAGCACAGCCTCTGAGACGGTGACATTTACATGGCCCTCTATACCACCGCCAGTTGCTGCAGGCCCAAGGCACTGGCTAAATCAGGCGCAAGGCCCAATGAATGAGGAGGCAATGCGAGCGGGAGAACAAGGAGGAAATGGCTAATGTGCTGTGCAAAATATGCACACAGAGCACATGAGTTTATGTTTAAAGGACTGTGTCACATCACAGTCATCTTTAGTATAAAGACCTCTCTTTGGAGGAACATGCAGTACAGAATGTGAAATTATGAATTATGCAGTGATACTTTATCATCTTTGTCTCTGTATTACTAAGTAATATGATACGTAGCTTCTGTACTGACCATTACAAATGTGAATGGCTACTTTGTGCAGCACATACAGTACAGTATATAGCCATGAACTCCCACAAACATATTAAAATGGTTAATTTGGGCGAACCCCATAATATGAAAAAATGTATGTGCCACAGTAGTGTTGACTGTTTGTTTGTGTGAGTGGGGGAGGAGACCATTGTTCAGTCAGTAAAACCAGCTTTCCAGGGATTATCTGCTCCAAAAACCAACTGGTCATCTCCTAACCAAAAGGTCATTAGGCTAGTGTAAATGCTAGTTAACCCCTCTTGTCTGTTTTCAACACACTCAATCTATTCCTCACTAATCTGATTGGGTCTCAACTCTAGTAGCTGCTTCACTGCAGCCAGCATGAGTAGTTTAGTTCTTACTGAGCTCCATATCGGCTCTTAATTTCTTGATGGCGCTCCCCCTGAGAGGTTTCCCAGTAGGGTGAAATAAACATGCAAAGCAGCTGCACATGCTGAAATGTTTCTGGCTGCATTCAAAGGAATCCCTTTGGCAATAGGATAATGTTTCTTCCTCTGAAACCATTACAGACTGCTTTCACAGGTCTTCCAGTAAGCTCCTGAAATTGTATAAAGACAATGCACATTTGGCTTACATAATAACTGCACCGGACAACTTGGGCATCAACTCCTCACTGTGTATCATCTGAGAGTATTCTGCTGCTGAGCCAGCTTGGCACAAATTCCCTTCTCCTTTCGGTCTTCAAATCCTGGCTTTTGCTTTTGTTGTTGTTCCCTGGCAAGACACTTTGCTATGATATTTTTTCCCAGGTGGTGTGAAACTATAGAGCTGCGTGTGCAAACACATCAGTCAGTGTGTGCTGGGAGACTGAAGCCTGTGCAACTCTGAAAGCTGTGGAGTTGTAAGTGACAGCCTTTCATTGTCTGCAGAAATGTATTTAAATCACAACATATTTTAATGAAATGTTGAGCCATAACTGTCCCTGCTATATAATCAGACAGGGAAGAGGCAGATGGACATAATGACGGCATTAGTTCGAGAGCAGGTAGATGTCAGCATTGCCACCATGCAGTCTTAACTGGACTGTGTAACCGTCACGGTGCAGTGAATCAATACGGCTGTCAAGCAGATGAGTCTGCACTGCTAGTCCATTACAAAGTGGTAAATCTAGGTATGGCGCTTACTAACCATCATAATGAGGTGGTAACAAAGTTATGGAATCAGAGCATGTGTCCCGGCAGGGAAAGCGAGCTTGGGGAGGTTACAGCATGACAGATGGTGACTGTATGTGTGTGTCAGTGTGAATGCTTGGTGCTGGTAGTGAGGGTTGTTTTTCCATAGAAACAAGTGAAAGAAGGTCCAAATATGGAAATTAACTTGGTATATTGATGATAGCAGGGCATTGAAATTGTTGCCAGTTTTGGTTTAACTCCTTCATATGGAGGGTTAGTTTTGACAGCAACAATATTTCAATATTGTTAACATGTTGTAGGATTATTCATTTGTAGCCCTTTTGCCTTGTTGGTACAATATTGCCAGTGTTTTATCCATGGAAAAAATATCCTTTCATTATTTTCCACAATCTGTAATAGTTTGTATCATATACCTTTTTATTCAGTTTAGCTGGACCCAAGGCTCCCCAATCAGTCACATTTCATGAATAATAATCCATCTGAAAAAATAATTCAAATGGAACTAAACCAAATGGCATGTTTGCATTCATTCCTGGATTATCTCTTGGTTTATAGAGACAATCATTTGTTAAATTAAGTCTACGGATTACAGAAGCCAGCTAACAAACTGACTGTTATCAGCCTTCTTTTTATGATTCACACGAGAGACGGAACACATGTCTGTAAAAAACATGTAAATAAAGTAGTGTAAAATAAATGCAGGTCATTGTGTGGTATTTTTAAATTACATCATAAATCACCGTGCTGCGTTTTGAAAAAAGGGAGAGCGGAGGCAGAGGAGGGAGGTGCTGAAACTGTGGTACAAAGCCAAAACTGATGCCAAAGTGGCAGGCATGGAAGAGGTGGGAGGGAGAGAGAAGATGAGAGGGGGAAAACCATCTTCTCAATCTAATAACCTGCATGAATAGACAGTGACGGACAGAGGACCTATTTATGACCAATCATCTAGATTGCCCCTCTATTTCATGTTTTGTTATACAGCTAGCATAGCCAGAGGTATTAGAGCTTATTTCTATATATAGGCCATTTTCTTCCATTTCATTTTGTACAGTATGAAAAAACAACTTTCATACAGACTTGAAAATGGCTCAAACTACATAATGGTCCACAGTATGTAAGTCACTGTAATTTTGGTGTGCATTCATCATGCACAGTAGCTCACTGTTAGTCATTTGATCCCCACAGGAAAAAGACAAAATTGTTCACCTCAATTTTTTGCTTTTGTTTTTGGGAAATGAAATAAATGCTGACTAGAACACGGTTTTGAATTACGTTGTTGTTCTTTTAAAAGAAAAAATGGAAATTTGAGTCTATCTTGCACTTTGCTTTTGCTGACTGGCCTTGGCAAAACTCACCATGTTGTATTTTATAATTGTAAACTCAAAGTGTGAAACCTGCACTTTTAGAGTAGCTTTTTTTGAAATTCATCGTGTGGCTCTTTACAAGCTCAGATTGTCCTGGCAACTGAGTGACAGTGAATTTTGCTTTGCTCCCAGTTTTCCACCTGCAGAGGGGCCAGGAGGGGAATGAATCAGCAGACCCCTCCATCGATGTCATCTTCATTCTGGCTCTTCTCTTCTCTTGACCTCCACACCCACTCGTTTGTGACAGAGGAGTTTAGTGTCTAGATGTATTAGTAATTTAATTAGCGGGGAACAAAAAGGTCACAAGTGCTGAGATCTATGCACATGTGCAATGGAGAGAGTTCTTTGCTAATTGACCACAAAATGGATAGACAGCTGGAGGTCAGATATCAGTCTGGCCCTGTGGGCTGAGTGATGGGGCTACTGTTGAATTAGCTGGGTTCTCGTCCTGTTATTGGTCACTACTTTTTCAGGTCACCACTTACGCCTGCATTCTCGCTGAGCCTTTTGAGGGACATGACATTTTAGTATAGATAATCTAGATATACGTGATAAAAGTGGTTTTGGATTGAATTCAGGACATCAGATTTGCAGGGAGATCAAAATATGTTTTTGGCTGCAACTAAATGATGGTGTGTGTGTGTGTGTGTGTGTGTGTGTGTGTGTGTGTGTGTGTGTGTGTGTGTGTGTGTGTGTGTGTGTGTGTGTGTGTGTGCTTCTGCGTGTGTGTGTGTGTGTGTGACATAGAAAGAAAGAGAGAAAGATGAATGAATGTCCCTGAGAGCGAGTTCCTGCAGCATGCAGTATGACTTCAGCACCACGGACAGCACCCCATGCTTCATGCATATCACAGTGCTCTTTTATCTGTATCGCTGCACTCCATCTGTTCCCACACACAGATTAAAAAGCGAGCGTACGTTTATAGATTAATGAATGTGGCTGTGCAGCAAAGATCTGTGGAGCAAGTTTCTGCGATAAGCTCAGCAAACACAAGTTTGCAGCCTACAAAAGGAACCAAGCTTTAGCATTACCTGTTATTTTATCTTCTTATTTCCATAGCTGGCTTTGACACCTTACAAATTTACAGAAAGGTATTTGGAGCAAACACTTACACAAACTCTCCGTATAAAAGTTTGATTCTTTTTATTGCATTATTTGTGCAAAAGTAGAATGCCAAAGTAGAGACTGTATTTGATTATTTAATCACTTACACATTCTAAAATGAAGTTGTCCAGTAGTATATAGATATTATCTGAAGCGTCAATTTGAAATGTTCATTCCACAACCTTTATTGTTTCATAACCCTCGTTATGTAAGGGTGTAGTGTAGACTCTAGTGTCTTGGCTGGCTGTTTTTGTTTAAAAGGATGTTGGTTGAGTAAGTGTCATGTTCACCATCAGCTCCTGTGTAGGTGCTGTCCAACATTGCATAGCTAAGATGATCAAACCACTCACTCCTCTGACAACAACATAGAGGACCCGGGGACTCCAAAATGTTTCACCCCACTGTAATTGAATATTAATTTCCATCACACTTACTTCCCTAACAACATTCAGACTGGTGTTTCATTGAACTTTATAGTCTGGATAAGACAGCTCTGGCCCGCATTATACTTTAAAAAGTTCTGGTCTCTCTCTCAGAAAGTCTTGTCTTGTCTTCGTATTTACCACATCAAAATGAAGAACAAGTGGAAAACGCAAACAGGCACCTATTTACTCACTAATTTGAGATCAGAAACCAAATCAATTAATGCCATTGTCCCTTTTTGGAATGGGATGTATCTAATGCATTATGGACAGCAAGCAAGCCTTTGTAGTGTAATTAGCAAGTTGCCGAGAAGAGGATGCTGGGTTTTTTCCTCCCTAAATGCTTTCCATACAGCCAGGCAGACAGACAGTGAAAGCCTGCGTGTCGAAAGCATGAAATACTTGCATCTGTGAGGACACCCAAATCTCCTTGGCGGTTCTGGCAGAGAGAGAGAGGGGAGTGCACAGGCAGCAGAAAATGGCTTAGTCAGGGTCATCACTAGCCAATAGCTTTGGATAGCTGTGACAAGCCAGGGCATTTTCTCAGGCTCCAATAAGCTAAGTGAGAAAAGATCTTCTTGATACCACAATGCCAACAAACACTTTTCTCACGGCCTTTATCGGACATAATTATCATACATTTTATGGAGTGGTTCAGATTGTAGTGTTAATATGACACCTACAGAATCTTTCATAGCAACAGGAGCAGGAAATTCGAAGTCCAAATGAAATGAAATGGCATCTCATATGCCACTCTGTTGAGGAAAAAAGGTTATATATATATATTTTTTTAACGCTGTAAACGTAGTTTTTTAAACTACAGCATTCTTATTTTTTTAGATAAGAATGCTGTAGTTTATCTGTCTATGTAGATAGAGAAATGAAACCATCATTGTTCTTTTATTGGCTGACAATGACCAGACAACTGATTGCAACATGACAAAAGAGCCACAGACTTTGTATCGTATCCCATATTAGCTTTCTAGCTAATGTCTCCTACAAGCGTGGACATAAATTTGATGTTGCGCCTTAGCTTGCTGATTGAGCTACTAAACAAACATCAGTGTATAAAAGAACACGTAATGTAATTTTGCAGGCTTCAAACTTAATTAGCTAGTTAGCTACTGCACATCGATTAGCTTAAAAACTTTCAGTATGACGGTACATTTTTCAGTTTAGATGCTGAATTTCGTGATCCTTTTTTAAATACCACTGCTGACAAAACACTAATTGTAAGCCGGCAGAAGTTTGTTTACATTGTGCCATTGCCGGCACAGCTGTCATTCAAAGACTTCCACTAGCCCGCCCACTCAGAGGCTTGGTGGCAAATGTTTCTGATGTATCTCAGTACCTCAGTATGGCTGAAGTCAAACCGAGTCACGATACCTTGGTTTGCTGCTGCACTGTTGGATTACTCATTGCATGTCAAAGAATGTGGATGCTCTGTTAGATAAGTCTTGTCACTAGAGAGGCCTTTAAGCATATATGGCTGTTGAAGTTTAGTGGCCCGCAGAACAACAGATGTACGTCCTGCGTTAAAAGACACGCGAGACGTGTCTCTAAAGCCACAGTGCATTTGTTAAGTATGATGAAACCCAGTCAAATCCTCTCAGTTTATCCACGCTGAAGGTTTGTCATGTTCAAGAGTATTTTTGTTTGTCATATGATGATGGTTTTATAATATGAAGTTTTTTTTGTGAGCTCTGAAATGTGCGGATATACACAAATGCACATACGATACACAGAGCAATAGATACTGCACTGACAAAATACAACCATACATGCACAAGCTCAAAAACATACACACACTTGAAATGATGATATAATTTGTATAATCTGATGGAATTTGGGCCACCGTTGACGACGAGGCAGCTGGCGGGATGAGCAGTCACTGTCATAATGATTTGGTGTGTATGAGTGGAGTTTGTGTGTCAACTAGCAAAACACAATTCTCTTGCTCATTTGCTTTTATTTGAAGGTTGCAACAAAACAAAATGTACTGAAGCATGAGTCATTATATCCTGTATTGTTGTAATTTATGCAGTCACTTAAATGAAAACAAAGTGGTTCTGCTCCATGTGCACCATTAAGCCATTAGTCATTTATGTTTGGCTGATCTGAACAGGTAAAGCGAGGAAATGTGTCAAAGAAAAGATATGAAAAGCGAAGATTCATCTTTCTTATTTTATAAGATATTTTGAAGCACTGCTCATGTGTAGTTGAGTTTGATATAGCTGTAATTAACTTGTCGCATTTACACTCAGCTGTGATAAATGGCAGATTTCCTTCAGGCCTTTCAGTTATTTTGCCCTTTAAACATTGGCATTACTTTTGGAATCTCTCCTGTTTCCAAATGCCAGACAATTTTAAGGCATCATCACTACACAGTTTGATGAAAAACATGTTGCATTTGGTCACGAGCCATGCAATAAATTATTGGAACAAACCCTGCAAAAATTACACCAGGCATTTAGACATCCAATTAAGCTTTTGCTCATTGCCAAACATTAATTCTGATGGTTTTATACTCATGATAGACAAAAATCTAATAAAGTAGTTGAATATTTACACTGACACTAAGGTCTTTAAATGATTATTACAGTTTTGTTGTCTTAGCATAAGCATTGCACTCTTCCATATCTAACAGTTTTTACCATGACCTATGAAAACTTGCAGCTATGGAGCTAGAGTAATAAGATAGCTAACAATCAATGTGTGTCTACTGATTTATACACAGGCCCAAAACAAACTAGACAACACCGTAGTGATGCGTCAACATCTCTGATTGCCCCAAAGCAAACGTCAATGAAAATGATTAACTGACTGCTGTGTTGAGTATAGGAAAGAGTGTAGACATGTTTGTGCCACAAAAGCATTGTTGTTGCTACATCAAGTCATCTCTCAGGGTAACATTAGTACTGTGACGTCTTCCAGCTCTAAGGTAATGTTAATGTAATTTGTGCCGTCTCATTAAGGTAGTTCAGTTCCAAGACTTTTATTTTGCTAGATTACCTCAAATACAGTAACCGATGATCAATGTGCCTCCACTCCATTTTATTTTTAATTTTTGTGTCCATTATGGCTATTCACTGGATCACATTGGTTTGACTTGCAGCCACTCGGTGAACAAAACCGTGTCTGTATTTAAAAATACGAATGGCTGAGGGTCATTTTTCATTTTGTGTTTTAGTACATTTAGTCAGCATTTATGTTCACATTTAATGGTTTGCATAAGTGTTTGCATGGCTCAGTTTTTTTCTGTGCATGCATGGATGTGTTTGAAACCGGTGTTTATAGTAATCTTGTACACATATGCTTGCAGGGCTGTGTTTTTATGTGTATTTATGGTGCTGGATGCATGTGAGTGGGCGTACAGGCATGTATTGTGCCTGATTTAGATCAACATGCCATTACGGGAGGCAGTTGTAGTGGGTGGAGTGACTCCTTGCTGTCAGTGAGGTGCTGCTGGCCTAACTATACCAGATTCACCTCAGGTGATGACACTTACTGTAGATCCTGGCCAATGATGTAACCACTGCGCTTGCTGCCAACTACCTACACTTGACTTATCTTGACTCTCTTAACTCTCTCAGCTCCTCAACTGGGCATGTGCAGAGGGGATAGTATAGAGAGGACTTGGAAATTAAATCATCAAAATTGAAGTGCAGTCAAACACATCAACAGTATGTTGTTGGGATATTATAGAAAGATACTTCAGGCATCTACAAATGCAGTCTTTAAATTTCAGTTGTGGGTTTTTGTGCATACAACTATGACTGCAACCAACTATGACTGCAACCAACAGTTGTTTTCATAATTGATTAATCTGTTGATTATGTTCTCGATGAAATGGTTAATTGTTTGGTCTATATAATATCAGAAAACAATTACAATTTGCCCATTACTATTTCCTAGAGCCCAGGGTGATGTCATCAAATATCTTGTTTTGTCTGTCCAACAACAAAAATATGAAATTTACTATCATGTCAAGACATGAAAAAGCTAAGCTAAGTGAAGATTTTTACAGAGGGGCTTTAACAAGAGAGAGTTTGGATATTGTACTTAAATGATTTAAACAATTATTGTAATATCAAAATAGTTGCCAATTATTTTATTTCAATTTTATTGTTGCAGCACTACAATACAAATGCACCATTTGGAATTCAACTGGGGGTCCTTGTCATCTTGTTCTCCTTATCTCCCTACCAAAGACAAAATGCCAGGAATATATTTACAAAAGTTGCATAAGTGGTATCTGAGTCATTGTGTTCAGAGTTACAAATTTAGATGTTAAATTACAGGTTCATGAGGTCAAAATGTGCAAAAACTAGCCCATCATCCATCATAATGTTTTCAAAGTCTGATCAATGGTGAGAGACAACATCAGACATTACATCACATTGACCCCACTCTCTGTGGACACTATTACAGTTATATTGCATGTGTGGGTGTTTGTGTTTGTGCACACACAGTAAATTCATGGGTGCAAGGACGGACCAGGTTGTGTAGTATTCCGTCTAAGACTAATTTTGTTCAGCATGTGTAATCCCCTTTAAATTCCCTACTGATAGCCTGACTACCTTCACTTCAGATTAGCTGAGATCAAGGAGTGCTCCGCTCCCCAGTATGTGGGACAATACAGAGGGGACACATGGCTCGAGATAACCATTTTCATGAAAGATGCTGCCGTGAATTTGGTAGTTCATGTGATCAGCATGTGTAATAAAAATAACATGCTGTGTGTGATCGTAATGTTTTTATAATCCTTTCTTGCAGTCACGTACACATTTGTATTCGCCAACACATAGTTCTTATGATTCTAAGCATATAGGCATCTGTTTTGCATTCATGCAAGCACTCACATATAATAACCATGTAATATCCTACACATGCTGTATTGTCTCATAGAGGTATAATCTTCCTATCACAGAAATATGTGAATGTCATAAACAGGTATCAATCTCTTTAAGGGGCCCTACACCATTCTGACTTATGAGTCATGTTTTTTTTTTTTTCAATAGACCCTCTTCTTATGTACAGTAAGTTTGATCCCATGCTGCATTAAACGTATAACCCACAGACTCTTGTGAGCAATTACACACTAGGTAACAAGTTAATGGGAGATGGCATACAGTGTGTACACACTGATTTAATTACTTTATAGGTTCCTTATGGAATTGGTTCAAAGATCTAGCTTGTGTCAGCCAGATGGAGGGGTGAGTGTTCAGTCTGCAGGGTTGTGTTTTAGTCTCTGCATGCAAATGAGTGTTAATATAGCTTCTTTCATGTTTGTGTGGATTACATCATTTATTTTTCTGGTTAAATCGTGAGCGATAGCTTCTGTGTATTTCAAAAAAGGTGAAGAGGGTGGTGTGGGGGGGGGGATTTAGCCTAATGAGACTCTGAAAGAGTGGAACATTAAAATTACACAAGCACATCCCGTGTTTTCTGAAGTCTCTGTAGAATTATCACAACCCTACAGTATATGAATTAAATGTAGAATTTGGTGCAGAAGCACAATCAAAACACTGCAAACTGACAAACATTTGGAAAACCATAGGATTTTTATTAAATATGTTTAAAAGAGATAGCTGAAATGTGTCTGTGAGCTGTTTTAATTCAATAGATAATTCAAATCAATATCTAAACAAATTCACTAAGTACACTTTTAAGAGAATAGTTGGACATTTTGGGAACTGTTCCTGTAATGTAACATACCTGCAAACAACGAACAATATTGACAGAATGTTAGCGTCCTTTGTCATCCAGTAGAAGAGAAAAATAGGAAAAACTACACTTTGTATTGCCTGTGTATGTGTATTCAAGCCAAGTGTGGTTACAGTACACAATATAGTTGCAGCTGGGATGACGAGTGTCCAGTGGTGCATTGGATCAGAATAACATTAAGGTTCAAATGAGTTGAATGAAATGCACAAAGTGAATTACATGAGTAGGCCTACTATGGAGCAGGAGCATGAACACAGTGCCTGAGGCCAAATGAGCTACTGTATAAGGACATGTGCAGAGTAGTGCAAAATTATGCAAACAATGTTTCTTAACAGTGACCGTTTATCCCAGTTAGAAAGAGGATGTTTTATTAATCTGCTTATTTGACAGTGATGTGCTGTGTACCTTTTTCCCAGGCAGGATTGATGGTCATATTAAGGTATCTACTATCACATGTAGTTCTCCCTGTTTGTGTTCATCTGAGACAATCACAGGCAACACACCTCCCCACCTCAGCTCGCTCACTATTTACAACGCTTTGCCTCCCTAATGTCTTTATAAGTCGCATCATCACTACATCCTGATAATTCTCATATCATCAAACACAGTTCAGTTTCAACACAGCGTCGAAACACAATTTAAAATTGACTTCAGTTTGCTCTCTAAGAGCCAGAGATGCTGCACAGTAAACTGAATGTTAGACTTGATTATTATTGTCTTAATGAGAAGATTAAACTATAAATAAAATAGACTTTAGTTACTGAAAAATTATTATTTTACTGGAGCAAGTAGGCATGTATGTATATGTGGAATACAAGTCTTATAAGTTGTCAGAATGAACTACTAACTTTTAACTTAAATATATAATTTTCTTATTTTGTTTTTGTTTATATATTAATTGTTTTGGGTGGGTTGTGATCATTTCAGCTTCTTTTTGTACAGTTTTCTCCCATCGCCCCCTCCTCTCTTCTAATTAGTATGATTGATATTGAGTCCATTAGGGTCAGCTCAGCACGCAATGACTGATAACTGATAATTGTCAAAACCTAATGCTATTTAGTATATTACAACTAGGTTTGAACTCTTTCATGAGGATTGTTATATTTTGTGTACTGTATAGGTTCTGATTGGGCTACTTTTAGTCGGTCAAATCTGGCAACACTCGTCAAGGCTGTATACTTCACTACATTTATATGAATCACATCTATTGACCAGTATAAAGTAAGATTTCTATAAATTATGTTTTAGAAACTGACAAATCTAAATTGCATTTGCACCAAACCTGTGCGATGGGCAAGCAGAGGAAATGGACCTTTTTCACAGCAGACATTTTGGCATGTTATAGCAGGAAAAGCAAATGTAATGTAATTAATAACATTAATATATAGTGCATTAATCTTAGGTTAGCTAGTTACAGGGTTCTGGTGTGTACATGCTGGTTCTCTGGCATGGCTTATCATGGCCATCATTAATACAATTGTGCTTTTCCTGGTCTGTGTAACCTAAACCAATTACCTAACTGCAGTTTTGCCCAATTTTAACCACTATAGCAGATTAGTGAACATCATCCAGAAAACAATAGAAACATATTGTTACATCATGGGGCACCCCATTTACCGTAATGGTCCGAATATAAGACAACTCTGATTTTAAGACGAAAATACTTTTTGAAGACCAAATATTATATTTATAAAGAAAATAATTTTATTTAAAAAACATTCTAATAAAAACACATTTAATAAAACAAGGACTGTAAATGGACTGTTCTTATATAGCGCTTTTCTAGTCTTAACGACTACTCAAAGCGCTTTAACATAGTACAGGAACCATTCACCATTCACACACATTTATACGCTGTGGCCGAGGCTGCCGTACAAGGTGCCACCTGCTCATCAGATAAACATTCACACACATTTACACTCTGATGGAGCAGCATCGGGGGCAACTTGGGGTTCAGTGTCTTGCCCAAGGACACTTCGACATGGGACTGCAGGGCTAGGGATCGAATCACCAACCTTCCGATTGGCAGGTGACCACTCTACCACTGAGCCACAGCCGCCCCAAGGTAGCTGTGTAAAATAAGATTTTCAATATCTTTTTAGATAAAGGTGTCACATTTAAACTAAATTAGTAAATATTTCCAAGCTGAATGACTGCTCTGGTAATGGGCATCCCATCATTCTGTTTTTCAGTCACGTAATCACACACTCCCCTGTCAATCTCTTGGAAGCGGCCGCTTTGAGGACCAAGGTATTTGTTCTAACGCTGCTGGGCGCTCTCTCTCTCTTCAGTCTCTCTCTATCTCGCTTGACCATATAACGTTACCGTGCTTTTAGGCGGTCGTTGAGGCTCCGTCTAAAACTCTGCCATTTTGACCAGCTGACCACCAAAATGTATTATGAATAATTTCATTTCTATAGTTTATAGCTGATTTTACCAGCTGACATTCCTATTGGCTGTTGAAACAGGTGACATCCCTTACATTCTAAAACCACCCTCTGCAACTTGAACAGCTGAAAGTCTAGACCCCAATTATAAGACAACCCCACTTTTTCAGACGAATTTCCAGAAGAAAAAAAAACGTCTTATATTCGGACCAATACGGTATTACATCTAGTATTTTTTTAATAGTGCAGGTCATTGTTTTAGAGGTCATAAGTGAGACAGCGTATTTATAGTCTGTCCTTGCAAGATTACTACAGTAAATATAGTAAATTAATAATTATTAGGGCTGTCAAACGATAATTTTCTTTTATCGCGGTTAATCGCTGAATTTCTATAGTTAATCGCGATTAATCACGTTTTATCACATAATTAAAATTCTATTATTTTGCATTTCAGAACTGTTTTTAAGTACATATTAACAATGGAAAGCAATTCTTACCAGTGTATCTTGACTGGGAATCAAACGAATGCAAAGAAAGTGACTTTATGAACTTGATTTTAAGATTTGTATTTGTTTATTATTTATTTATTGTAAACAAAAGAAAAATGTGTGAATCTAGTCACACATTTGAATCTAGAGTCAATATATTGTGCAGTAACTCCTAAATAATTTTGATTACTCACTGACGTCCAGTGATCACCTTGCATCACTTTGCAGCAGTTCCAGTTTGGCTGCTTTCTCCGTGTCGTACAGGCTGTGTATGCGTGAAACTACTGAGACGGGTCAGAACATGCCAACTGTAGTCTTTAAGACCCGAATCTTCTACAATGCTGACAGGTCTGCAGTTAGTTGCCACCCACTTTGCAAGAGCTGTAGTAATTTTTTTGGATTTGGTTTCATCCGCAGGTCGGCAAGTAGCACTCTCCAAAATAGTGCTTTGCCTGAGCGAGGTGATATCTTAATTCGGCTTTACACAATGTGCAAATGGCTTTCGACCCGTCCGGGAGTTTTGGAAAATAAAAAGCGCCATTCAGAATTGTGTTGCTGCTGTCTTTCTTCGTCATGCCTGCAGCCTGCAGCAGCAGGATGTGTTACGAGAAAGTATGGCAAAGTGTCAAAATAGTAGCCTGTTAGGCACGACGCGAAGCTGAGTGAAGTGAAAATAAATTAATAAATGGCAGCATGCGATTAAAAAAATTAATTATAAATAATTAATGCTGACAGCCCTAATAATTATAGATGAATTGTCATTTTGTTATTTTAGTTGATTGTTTGGGCCGTTGTTAAAGGGTCATCAATAAACATCAATAAAGTTGGCTCTTCTCTTAAAGCCTGTGTTTTTTTAATGTCTATGTATTTATGATAACACCATAAACACCGAATGCTTGTCTCAGTTTTATAGCACTTCTATTTTGTTCTCATAGCAGAGGATTCAATTATATTTGAGTTGTAAAGGTTAATTCTGTGTGATGAGGGAAAGACAGACTTCATAAGAAACTATAAGAACGATAGTTACGTATTGTAACTCCAGATTAGTTTAGGCACAGCCCTCTAAGAGCTGTTGCTATTGGGTTTATCCCTTTTGCGCCCTTGTGCCCTGCACGGGCCTCTATTATGTCCGCAGTTACTGTATATCACAGTTGCGCGACCATAGATCTGCTCCCAACATCAGCATTTTTCTTCAGCCAACGTTGGTGAAGCAGGTGGCCTGAATCTTAGAGGGCTATGCCTATACTCATAGAATTTGGAGTTACAATATGTAACTATCATTCTATTTCATATAGGCTTTGCCCTCTAAGAGCTGTTGCTATTGGGTCAAGGGCGAAGCTGATGTAGTCAATGCCACCTGCGACACAAGGTCCACAAGCAGAACATAGACTAGTTCCTCTTTCCATTTCTATATTCTACTGAACAAGTTTTAATGTATCAAACAACATATTATTTTGATAAAAAAAAAACTATCATTATTATGAATTGGCCTATTACTCCGATTGTAAGGCCCATGTCATGTAGGTCGTGAAGTGCTTTATAATGGCAGAAGATTGTCACAACTAATAGCCGCAAAAAAAGTAATCTAAACTAATCCAACAGCGCGTCATCTGCCGCCAAGTGTGGATAAGGCCGAGTGAGTCATGGAGGACTTGGACACATCACACAGATAAAAACGGATGAACAGGGATGCCCAGGAAGCTGCAGCGCCGATGTCCACCACCGTCATGCCTCTGAGGAGGGCCGCGAACGCTGATAGTGCTCTCGTGGAGTGAGCCCGGATGCCTTGAGGGGGTTCCACCCCCTCCGAGCTATAGGCTTGGGTGATAGCTTCACACAGCCAGTGAGACAACCGCTGTTTTGAGAGAGCCGTGCCTTGTGAGCGCTCTCTGTAGTGAACAAACAGCTACTGTGTACGTCTGATGTCCGCCGTGCGTAAAACATACTGGGATAACGCACGCACCGGGCAAAATGGTGAGACGCCGCCGTCACACCGTGAGGCGGGAGGGGAAAAACCCTCAAGGGAAAACATCCTCGACAGAAAAGAGTTTGTTAAAACTTTCGGCATAAATGAAGGATTTGGCTGTAAGTAGCCGCGCTCCTGTCACCTCTAATAGAGAGGCAGGACGGTGAACCGACAGCGCGCATAAATCACTCACCCTCTTAGCCGACATCAAGGCAAGGAGGAGCGCTGTTTTCAGTGACAGCATCCTGAGAGAAACTTGTGCTAGAGGCTCGACGGGAGGATTCCCCAGAGCTCGGAGCACCAGGGTTAAATCCCATTGAGGTGTGAGAGAGCGCACAACAGGTTTCTGTCGTCTGACCCCCCTTAAAAAAATGGCGCCACATAGGCTTTAACTGTAGACAGAGCCAAATCATTATCCACCAATGTTTGGTTAACACGAGGGGCAGAGCAGTGCGTCCCACGGCAGTTGCTGGACCAGGGTTGGGAACCAGGATGCGCTTGTGCGCTCAGGTGCCACCAGAATGACTGACGGGCTCTCCTCCTGAATGCGTGCCAGGAGGCGAGGAAGCAGAAGGACAGGGGGAACAGCGTATAGAAGGGCTCTGGGCCACGGTCGATGGGAAAAGGCGTCCACACCGAGAGGCGGATTGTTCTGTGTGATCATAGAGAATTCAGATTCAGATAACTTTATTAGTCCCCAAGGGGGCAATTCAGATTTACAGCTAACCCATCCATTAAGGGTTAAACTTAAAAAGTGCATTAGCACGCAATGTATATAATGTAATGTTATAAAACCACAGTGCGCACTGTGTATTTTCTCGTGAGGCGAACAGATCCACTTTCGCTCTTCTGCACGAGAGTGGGATTCAATTTCCACTCGTTGTGAGAGGGACCCCCCCCCCCCCTCGACATCAGGTCTGCTGCGCGGTTCAAAAACCCCCGGAAAGTACACTGCTCTGAGTGAGAGCAGGTGTCTGTGTGGAGCAGGTGCTCCTGGCTATTTCTAACAGCCGAGCCGAGTGCATGCCGCCTTTATGGTTGATGTACGCCGCTGCCGTCATGTTGTCTGTCCTTACCACTACATGTCTCCCTGTCACCACTTGAGCGAAGTGTTTCAACACTTTCAGCACTGTGGACAGCTCCAATTTATGTGGGGAAGTGGAGAATCTGGCCATCTCCCTCCCACCACCTGCGATTCGCACATGCCCCCCCACAGCCGATGAGCCGTGAGATGTGTCTGTGTACACTGTTATGTGTGACGTCACTCTACCTAGAGGAACCCCAGCCAACAGGGTCCGGGGGTTTCTCCAATAGGCCAGATCTGACTGTAAAGAGGGAGGGATGACTAGCAAGCGTCTCTTGTGCCGTGTTGGGTTGAGGTCTAGGCGACCGAACCGTCTCTGAGTTCTCCTCATGTGGAGGAGACCCAGAGGAACCACCACATGACTCGCAGACATCATGCCCAGCAGAGAGCTTAGCGCGTCCAGTCTTGGCGCTGACAGTTTGGCTCTCATAGTGGCTGAGTTTATGCCCACGCCCAGATAAACTATTGTCTGTGTTTGGGGACAACAGAGATGTGGAAATATGCGTCTCTCAGGTCCACGGAGGTGAACCACTCATGGGGGTGCACACATTCCAGCACGTGTCTGATCGTCAGCATGTGGAATGGGCGCTTCATAATGCACCGGTTGAATTGAGACAGGTAGAGAAAGGGTCTCATTCCGCCCCTCTTTTTCGGTGTGAGAAAGTAACGGGAATAGAAACCGTCGTTCTCTTCTCCTGGAGGGACGTGGAAAAAAAGCATCCTTTGCCAGCAGCTCTGCCAGCTCTGACGTCAGAGCATCTATCTCCCCTGAGATGACACGGTTTTTTTCAACACACCGGCAAAACAAGGTGGAGGGCTGGCAAACTGGGGCGTATAGCCTTTTGTGATAAGCTTTGACATTCATGCGTAGCAAGTTTTCCCACACTGCGCCCCGCTCCGAGAGCGGCCGGGGGTGAGGAGTGACTGTGTAGCACCGCACATTCTGAGTGGGCGCTCGCTCCCGCTGTTTATACAGTGCGGGAGTGACCGGGCTCCACCTACGGCACCACGTGTGCTTCTCCACACAGCACAGCGTCCCGAGAGTGGGCACGCGCATGCCTGTGTGTCAGCTGTTTACATAGCAGTGAGTATCGTGCCCTCCCGCCGCTGTGAAAGCGGCAGTTCAATTCTGACAAGCCGTTCACTCAGCACTCTCACCATTCTGCGTAATCAGATTGGAGGTGGAGAAAAACGTTCCCGGCGCCCCATCACTGTCACTGCCGCCGCCGTTTGCGGATCGGCGAGTGGATTGGACTAGGTGGGTGCTGGATGGATCTGGTTTGGGGAGACAGCAGTGTGGGCTCCCATTGGCCGACAAAAGGGGTCTTCGGGGGCTCTACCGCAGTGGCGGGACCACTAGGAACTCCGTTTCCGTGTCGACTTGAGCCCTGGTGAACGGTGCATAGCGAGACATGCAGAGCTGCTGGCGGCCGGCAGGGTGCCAGCCCGGAGAATGGGGCCGAGGCACGCCTCGCAGCCTGGGTGGAGATCTGACGGCAGGATGTAGCCGGTCCGTCAGTCGGTACACGGGCGGACACCACTGTTCTTCGAAGTCTTGAAACTGCTTGCTCGCTGAAGCAAGCAGTTTGGACTGGGAGCAAATCTATGGTCGCGCAACTGTGATATACAGTAACTACAGATGTAATAGAGGCCTGTGCAGGGCACAAGGGTGCGAAAGAAATCTTCACGACTGCGCATGCGCGAAGGGATGAACCCAATAGCAACAGCTCTTAGAGGGCGAAGCCTATACGAAATAGAACCTTTTATTAGACAGCCAGAGACAGGAAAGCTGTCTCAGAGAAGTGTGTTTACATGCAACCGAGTACTTGAGCCTAACAAATTGTAGGTATACACTAGGAGCTTGAGTTCAGGTAGTTCTCCACCATCCTGTCTCATGACACTTAAAAAAACAAAGCACATGTTGGATTCCCCGGGTTTGAAAAACACTTGTTATTATCCTCTCTCATTTGTCTTGTGTTCTTTCAATTTTGTTAAAGATTATAGACAGTCTGGCTCTTTAAAAATATGGACTTCATCTCCTGTGAATTTCACACAATCCTCATTTTTCTCCCAACATGTTCTCTCTTTTTTCCCCTAATCCGTTTGTTCCTTTGTTGGTCCTCTGAGCTGTACGATGCATCTGTCTCTCAGCTGCAACTCATCCAAGTGGTGGTCTAGATGCTCATTCAGTCCCACTTTACATGCTGTGAATGACATGAGGGCTGTTTTCTCCCTCTCCCTCTGCCCTCCTTCACTCCATGTGAAAGCTTAACGGTGTGTGTTATGATAGGTTCTGCTTGCTGAAATGCACTGTAGATAGAGCTTAGCACACTTACTGGCTCAGTAATGGGATCTTCAGATTGGTAGATTTGCTGTATGAGTCCTGTCTGTCTTTATTTCCTCCTCTGTCAGACACATGTTTTATTCTATACTTATAATTCTGTTAATTTATTCAAAACCACTGAAGTCTTGATGTTTATAACCTCAAAAATATTTCTAGTCAAAAGAAATCAGTGAATTTGCTTACCAAGAGGATGTTGCAGTTACACAAGCAGTTTTATTAATTCAAAGGATTTAGTGTTTTCCAAATAACCACTCTGTATTAATTTAAGTTTAAAGGAAAAAATACAGCATAGAACACTTTGACACCGTTAAATTAGCAGCTGCTGGCAAAGAGGCACATTTTGTTGTTTGATGTTGTGTTGCTGTTCCTGTGGATGACCTTCACACAATTACTTTTCACAATTAAACTTCGCTCTTTGGGGTCTGGCAATGCCACAAATGCATTAGCTTGAGACACACATCATGTTAAGTAGGCTGTACAATAGATGATTGACAGCTCTCTCCTTCACTCTGACAGCAACATGAATCAATCTGGTTGATGAACGCATTGGTCTTTGACACTGATTTGGAAACTGGAAAAAAACATGTAAATGTATCCATCAGTATCATTGTGTCTCAATCATTTGGAGGTAAAAGTACAGTAGGACATACGGATGTAAAATCCTGTTTCATGTTACAATAAAACTGTTTTAATAGTTAACATTAGAGAGGTTGAGAGTCACATTAGTATCTACTGTAAACCTGTTTGGATTAACATTTTAGTTGTAATAAATAAAGCAATTAAGGCTTATGGCACAGAGGAATAAGTTAGATCAGGCTCTAGCTACACAGGTAAAACTTTGTAGCATCAATTTATTGTTGGTTTTTGACTAGTCATGGAATTTAAAAATATATAAATCTAGAATATCACCAACCTTATGCTTCAAATCTCCCAACGAAAGCTAAGCGTGAAAAATGTAGTCTGGCTTGAGATAAGCAGGAATTTTGGTTTGTTTCCAGAAAATGTACAGCTGCTTACACCCAGCCATTGTTGTATTGTGACATCCAACCCCTCATATCACAGTGCCAGCAGCTACCTTTAACCACAAAACACTGTTGAAGAGATATTCAAAAAGAAAGAGTTCATATTTTAGAGAATTGTCCTATCACACACTTGTCATCTCTTTCTCACCTCTTCCTCCCTCACTGTCTGGCTCTGGGGAAAAAATCCTCCCTGAGCTTTGTGCTTGTGTCTATATCAGTAATGTTCACTGTTTATATGGTGTTGTGAATGTGGCAGGGGAGCAGATGCATATGCAATGCACATTTCTTAATGTACATTAATCATTGTAATACGGAAAATGAGAAAGGGAGGTTATCATTGAGAGACGAAATAAAAGATGACAAAAAAGAAGCTAATCAGATTGAAGAAAAAGTATAATCAGCACTGGCACCATCTCCCTCATCATCAGCCTTCCCGTTTCCTCTTCCCAGCTGGATCCCATTTATCAACTCTTCGAAGTACTGTAGAGCATTGAGCTATGGGGCTGATACATTGAAACACTTTATGTCTGACCCACAATCAATGTAGTCTTGAATGCCAAGAGCTGTCTCTTAAAAGAAAAAAATATCTCTCATAACTGCATTCTCTCATTCGTCTGGCTTGTGTCCAGGGCTTTCAATTAATCCTTTCACAGTAAGAAGTCAGAAAGAGATTGAATTAGGTCCTGGGCGTTGAACCACAGTTTCTTAATTGGCACAGGATTAGTTCACATTGATTTGGCCTGATTGCAGTCCCTAGCTTGTGTTTCCACTAAATTACTGAGCACACCCTTCTCTTAAACCACTATTTGCATATATTCTTCCCCTCAGCCCATGTCAGTCATTCAAAGTCCATGGCAACATTGTGTATTTGCATGGAATCACTGGTCTTCACTGTTACCTCTCTACTATGACTGGTTCTTCTGCTGCTGCTGCTGCAGCATACATACTATGCCGTGTTAATCAGATTTCTTGGTGTTATTATTACAACAGTGTCTTGATACAGTATAGCAAAAGGCTGGTGCTCTGCCAGGTCTAGAAAATTGCCCTCTGGTTACAGAAAATGTTCTGATAGATCGCTGCTGTTATTCTGAGTGAGCGATGGACTGAGAGAAGGAGCCAGGAAAAGATGGAGAGAGATAGTCTCCAGGGGAAATAAAGTGAGGACAGGAAAGAACACCGATGCAAGAAATGCATGAGCGAGAACAAAAGAGTGGAAGAGAGCGAAAAAGATCACAAATAAGGTTGTGGGAGCAATATGCTTGGAAAGGGAGCAGCAGAGAAAAGATAAGGGAGACAGATATGAATGGAGAGGGAGACATTGGAGTGGAGATGGACTGGAGCTGTGACAAGACTGTCTATTAACAGTACATTCTGTGCTTCTGTCTTTTCAAAGCTCAGACCATAAAGGCAAGTGTCCCCATAGAATTCAATTAATTAAGACTATATTGTATTTTCTGTGGAATTCATATGTGGAAACGTTGGATGCTGAAATGTTCATGAAAACAATCTGGGCTGTTATTTATATAAATTATTTTAATCCAATCAGGATTATCATGGGGACACAGAAAGAGGACAGAGTTGACAGGAGCTCATTGGGTGAACATTATTGAGGAAGATATTACAGGGAACTAATGACCTGAATTATGTTCAATTCAACATTTTGTTCAAAGTCAAATTTGTCTTTTTCTCTTCTAAGAAATCATCATACAGAATATATCCTTGGTGTTTGTTTTGACTTCTGTCCTTTTTTTTTTTTTCTTCTGCCGTATTAGCATCCCGTACATTACTGTTCTTCAAGGAGCTTGAAGTTTTTGCTCGGACGAACAACGTCTGTTGGGACATTGTTAGCCATTACTTTTTGCTGTTAGCCCCATGTGTGATTTGAGAACTCAGAATGAAAAAAATTAATCCGCAACACTAGACCCCCCTCCTTACTGGAGCTGTCGATCACTCAGCAGGTGTTGAAATAATATGAACAATAAGTAAAAATGCCTAGTGGGAATCTGTGCTAATGTTTAGCCTGGATATAGCTGTAACTTTCTGAGTGGAAGCTAGTTAGCCTAGTTTTCTAACTTTCACGTTCGGAGTGGAATAAAAACTTGACATCACAATGGGTCCCCCAAATGTTCAATGTTGTTAAAAAGACAGATGTCTTAATTCACTAATGTTAAATACAGCGCTATGTAGGTCTTTTAAAAAAGGGGAAAAAAACGTATAAATGTTCGTAGGCTACAGGGCTATGACGTGCTCCACTATGTAGTCCATACAATAGAAAACTATGCACAATAGCTGCAGTATCATTTTAGTTTGCATTATCTTACACAAAAAATGTGGAGAATTCAAATTTCAGTCCGACTTTAAGTTTTATATTATTATCATGTAGCTTGTTAATTAGGTCAAATGTACGTCATAGTTAGTTACCACTGAAAATGGCGCCAGACACCCAGAGGCTGAGTAAAAGGAAGCATAATGCAATAGTCAGCCAGTAGGAGGGATTATCTGAGCCGTCAACATCTATTGAGTCAGACTGTAAGATAAGAAACTGTATAGAGTGATTCTTTTGATTCTTAATATGATTCTATAGATACCATATTGGTATTCATTTCACTTTCAGACTCGGTAACATTCACACAGTCAGACATAATGCGCCATATGTCTCCTTTACTCTTCCACTACATTCACACCACAGGCCTTCATGCTCAGTGCCAAATTTGCTGCTCGTATCTGATTGTTTTGGCTGCTGTTCATATGTATTCTCGGATATAACCCATATCCTATTTTAATATTTACTGACAACAATGTCAAAAAGACAAATGTGCATAGAAAGACAATGACAGAAGGTATCACATCTCTTTTTGTAACTATGCTTCTCCTGCTTTCTGCAAATGTTAGCCGACTTGCTAACACTGAAGTGAGTCCAATATGAGGCTTAGTTCTATCAGCATCAGCAAAAAATCCTATATGCTACTTTGCTTCTATTGTTGTGCACACAGAGATGAGAATATATTGGCAGCTGCAAGGGGATGGTGTGGAGCTGGTGGTGTTCGGAAGCTCCAACATCCGCCACTTGATTTGACAGCATAGGTTAAGTCAAGTGTATTTACAGTGTATAGCCCAAAACCACAAGTTAATTTTAGAGGGGTTTACAACATGTATAACTAAGGGCACCCTCTACCCTTACAACCTTTAGTTGAATAAGGAATGGCTCTATAAAAATAACCTCAACAAGGAAAAGAAGAAACCTGCTCAACAGTATTGTTTTCACGTACTTTAGTTTAGAAACGTAATTAAAAAAATATAATATCTTTCAGATCAGAACTTTAAAAAATCAATGCCACTTTCTGCATATTTACTGGAAAATAACTGATCTGACATGTCACATATGACAAAAAAGTGCAGTCAAATCTCCTCCTTGTAGTGATTGTGCCACACAATCACTGCACATGCATGCATATATATACACACAAACACCTGGGTTTTTAATAAATGACTACCTGTCATCAGTGTGTGGTTCTCTCATTACAGCACTGTGAATTCATTACGTGTGCCCTTTGGAAGTCTACCCAGCCAGGTGGGGTGCCATCAACCCCCCCTCGCCTCTGAATCACGCTGTGCATTTCAATTGCAAATACTGTACACATTTCAGTGCCCTTGTAAAACACACACACACACACAAACAGGCCAACATACAAGCACACATACAGACACAATACGCATTTTATTATTTTTTTGAGCAGTGCACAAAGTTTAACCTACAGTGCCTCTGTCTGTCTAGTGTTGAAACAGATTTCTCTGTCTAATGCTTAGGCCTGGAGATAGATTTTTATACACGCTGTCTCCTTGAAATTCTCTCTGGGTAGCTCTCAGACACTTTCATCCTCTTTAGCAGTTCTTCAAGTTTAAAGCAGTAGAAAAACAAGACTGAGATTGTATCCAGGTTAGTTTAATCACCCACGATGCATTCAAAATCTGGAATTATTTTACTCACACTGAGATTTGGGTGTATTTTGAATCGGATTAGTGTATGTTTTTCTGCGGATAGATAAGATTCTACAAGTTCACATCTGACTCTGTCCGTGCATTCCTTCATCTATTATGTATTACACTGGTTCTGGATGCTACTGTGTTTATAGCTGACTGGGTTTGCAGTGATGGGATAAGGCCTAATAGAAAAAGTCAGGTCAGTGGGTAATATCAGTCCAAAGTGACCTAAGACTTACTGAGTCATCACTAGTTTATGTGTAAGTGTGTGTATGTAGAGGGGAGAGCGGAGGTGCTAGAGGCTCGTGTGGACTGGCAGAGCTAAACCTAAATCCTCCTTTTTCCCATCAATAATTCTCTGCTTTTTCACAGCCCCTCTAATCCTCTTTCTGACGTGACTCACCTCTATTTATCACCAGAGTGCCCGCATGCCTCAAACAATCAGGCAAAAGTGTGCTAACTGTGTGTGTGTGTGTGTGTGTGTGTGTGTGTGTGTGTGTGTGTGTGTGTGTGACTTTCAATCTGCACTGATCATGATCTTCCAGATAAAGGTCCTTGCCTGTGTGTGTTTCTTTGGGCTGTCTGCTGGCAGATAAGGAATTGCACCACAACTTCTGAGATGATGGTATGAGCTCTTGCTCCACAAATTCCACCTTTCTCCAAAATAAACATCAACATCAGATCTGTACTGACTGGTGTGAAGTCATACTACTGGGGCAGTGGTGGCCTAAAGAGCTTGTGACCGGGAGGTCGTCGGTTCAATCCCCAGACCGACAGGATAAGTGGAGAAAGTGAAAGAGCAGCGCTTGTCCCTCCCTCCTTACCACCACTGAGGTGCCCTTGAGCAAGGCCCTGAACCCCAACCGCTCCAGTGGAGCGGCTCAGCAGCAGATCAGACTGTGGTTGTACCGGGCAGCTTCCAGGTATGAATGTGTAACTCTGTGAATGTGATCAAGGCGTTCCTGCAAAAGAGAGGTTTCCTCTCAGTGAACCTTCACTGAATAAATAAAGGTAAAAAAAAAAAAATTTAATAAAGCATAGAGATAATCACTGCTTTAGTTTAAATAATGGCTCTGTCTGTAAAATGGACCTGTGCTTCCAAAGTGCAGAGATAATGCATCATGTTGGCCAGGCAGGCAGCTCACTGCTGCTGCTGACTCAGTGCATGCATAGCTGGGGCTTGGGGGGTTAATGCAGCAGGGCCACGGGCTGATCCACAGCCCATCCTCATCTGCCAAAACTTCAAAGGATGCCCTGACAGAGTCTAAATCGCCATCTCCTCCGGTCCAGGCTCTGCAAAATACTTCCCCTCCCCCTCAGTGCACAGGTCAAACTCTGCCTCATCTTTTATGTATCAATTACCCCATTGATTGTGCTCTAAGAGATTCATGAATACAGAAGGACCTGTTTCCGTATCACACGCCAGCATATGGAGTTTTTTTTTTTTTTTTTTTTTTTTTTACAAGAGAGGAAATATTTCTCGCTTGTACAGCTCTTATTTTAATTCCCTCCTTATTCTTTTCACTGTGTTTCGGTTTCTGTTCCCCTGTCGTTTTTCATCCCTGTGTTATACCTCTCACTGCATATCGCTCTCCTGACTTCCACGTATTATGCATAGAAGGTCACAGTCATTTCCCCTTTTACAGCGCTTCTTTTTTTTCCTTTTTTTGGTATTTATTGTTCACTCATGAATTATTCAGATTGCAGAGAGTGAAGTGAATTTGAGAGCTGCAGTAGACTTACAGGAAGCTCACTGGAGATGGATACTTTGAACAACTTCTTCAAGTCCAATCCACAAATAAGACAGTTTGGTAATGGCCATTGGGTCTGCTTTGCCTTTTCTGTTTACTTGCACAGAGAGCAGTGAAAGCTGTATTAGCATGTCAACGGTTTGTCTCATGTATTCATTTATGTTCATCCCTTGGTTGTTTACTCATTCATGAATACATATGTTGATCCATTTTTTAACAGGCCAGCCCTCCCCACCCTCTCTCTGTTTCGGTACCTGTGTTTAAGTGTTGTGCATGTTATGCATCCCAGCAGAGTGTGAAATTGAAATTCTCCCCTGCAAGGTGACATGATTGACAGAGAAGAAAGGACACATGAGATCTCATCTTTTACTAAAGTTGTTCACTTGAAACTATAAAGCTGTTCATTTCAAGACAATTTTATCGCTCTTGATGATATTTATCTTGATGATATTTATATTGCCATACTATCATATGTTTATAATGATATCAGTATTCATAACAGTTAAGGCTGATGTGTGGTATAAAAGTGTAATTTGTGAATCGTCCTCAGACTGTGAGTCACCTTGGGATTACAAAGTTCTATGTGCAATCTAAGTGGTTTTGAGATATTTAACTTCAAAATGTTTACACACACACTACCGGTCAAAAGTTTGGCATCACTTAGAAATTTCCATTCCACTCCATTACAGACAGAATACCAGCTGAGATCAGTTGCATTGTTTTATTTAACCAGAGCAGCAGTTTTCAGATTACATTATGTGCTTACATAATTGCAAAGGGGTTCTCGACTGTTGTAGAAGAAGTGGCTGATCTTTAATGCAATATCTACATTGCCCATTATCAGCAACCATTCATCCAATGTTCCAAAGGCACATTCTGTTTACTAATCTGATATTATTGTAATGGCTAACTGAGAAAACATTGGAGAACCCTTTTGCAATTATGTAAGCACATAATGTAATCTGAAAACTGCTGCCCTGATTAAAAAAACAATGCAACTGACCTCAGCTGGTATTAGTAGTATTAATTAGTCTATAATGGAGTGGAATGGAAATTTCTAAGTGAACCCAAACTTTTGACCGGTAGTGTAATAACAGGCAACTTAGAGGTACTCTAAATATAAAATATCAGTAGCACATTTGTAATTAGGAGTTTTCTCAGTCAGGTGAGTTGCAGACAGAACCTTCTAATTAGGTGCCATCTCTGAAGTAGTCACAGTACCTTTTGAGTTATTAATACTAATGTTACTTCTTGTTAACAAACATTAGCGTGAGCGGTGTACTTACCATTAGCAAGATAGCTGACTAGCATGATAGAATAAATAATGGATTATGTGGATAGTTTTGTGTTTTGTAACAATTCTGCACCAACTTTGCATGAACTTTAGACTGCCAGACTTTGGATGTATTAGTATCCCTGCATCCTTGTCATGTGAAAAGGCAATGAAGCCCCCCTGGAGTATCAGTGCTTCCCCCCCGACCTGTGTTTATGTGTGGGTGTGCGTGGGCAACCTGTCAAAACCAAGTCCCACCTGGCGAGCGTCAGGCAGACCACCATCTGTTCCGTGCCCCCACATTGAACTACCTGCCACCTCCTTTTCATCACCTTCATGGGATATCAGGAGATGGATACTTTCTGGAGAATGAATTAGCAAATTGTTAGTTTATTCTCAAACAAACAATATTGCATCTGGTTTGATAGGCTATTACAAGGGATAATTATGTAATTATCAAAGCTGGATGTTTCTTACATAAGCATATTTCATGTGAGAAAAAAATCCTGAACAACATGACAGGCCATTGCCGTGTGTTTTAAAAAATGGGAGCAGAGTGTTGGTGATCTGTGTACTTGTAAAGCAGAGTGAGTCATTGCTCCTAGACAAAGACTGGTTTACCTCCCTCAAAACACCTCAAGGACTTAACACGCTAGATTTAAAGACGCTCAAATAGGGGCGCCCTCTAGCTCACCCAGTAAGAGCGTGCGCCTCATGTAGGCTGAGTCCTTTGCAACAGCCCAAGTTCGAGTCCGACCTGCGGCCCTTTGCTGCGTGTTATTCCCCATCTCTGTCCCACCTTTCCTGTCTATCCACTGCCACCACAAATAAAGGGAAAAGCCCCAAAAAAATAATCAAAAAAAAAAAAAGACGCTCAAATAGGTTTAAAATTAATTTTCTAATAACTTTTATTCTTGCTGGTTATGAATTATGCATATGTCCCCTCCTTACTTTCCTAGATGTTGCTTCCCAAAAGACGGGGTTTGGATGAAAACCAACATGTTTACGCTGTGAGAAAACTGGGCTTAGCTGATTATGTACCATTTTTAATGTCTTTTAATCCACCCTCTCTAATCAATTAAAATCAAAGTTTTCAATTTTCTTCTGCGGTCTACTTGAAGCAGGAAGGGTTTTGTATAGGTCTTGTGTTTTTTTTTTCTGAAGAAGAAGAATTGTGCTATCCACCATGCCCCACCATTTCACCAGTAATTGCAACACTGAAGTGAGTCTGGAAAAAATACATGGAGCAAAAGCACAGCATGAGCACATGACACATGGACCAGCACATTAGCCATCAGGGCGCCACAGGAGTGTTTTGATATATTTTGATAAATTCTCAACAATGGTCTCTCTGTCTTTATTCACTTCAAGGTGGAGAGATGTGCATGCACCGAGGACGAGGAGCCTGGAATTAAGCACAGGAGAGAAAAGATGCCGAAGATGAGACAATAAAGAAGGTTAGTTACACTTACCTGCATGCTTTTTCTCTAGATCATACTGCCTACAGTGCTGTTATACGTAGCTATGGATGCAACTTGTATTGATGCGCAGGGAGTGAGTGATATATATATAGTGAGGTTCATTGAGGTAAAGCAGTAAGAAAAACTTTGACATATATAATATCAACTCTGAATACTGTACATTTTCACACCTGCACACTCACAGTTCACCTTTGACCATTTGAGTTCAGCCTTCCATGCGCAAGCTGTAAACTTTTAGTGCACAATTAATGGAACAGCATCTGTCAAGGTTGACAGCCAACCATCAATGGCAGCATAAACGGGACAGAAAAAGATACAAATGCTGAGCGGCGAGCAACAGACGGGCGAATGGCAGGAAAAAGGGCGATGACGGAAAGATGTGGAGATGATACGAACAGACAAAATGAAAAGGAGATTTCACAGAGGCTGTTTGGATTAAATGCTTTTTCCTGTTTGTAAATTAACAACTGGTGACAGAGCAGATGGTGGTGGTGAGATAAACAGTTTAAAAAGTGTGCAAAAGTGCTTAATAGCGAGTAAAAGTGCTGAACATGTTCAATGTGCCAGGCATACGTCAAAGCACTCTAGCAATGTTGTGCAGACAGCAAACAGAAGGGAGGGCAAAGGATTTAGAGTTATTTTTGTCATAGGACACAAAAAAAAAACATTCTTGCTAACATTAGAATCGGACATTAGAACCAACGTTTTACTACTTTCACTTGCTGATAGACGCTGTATAATACGCAAGTGATCTATCCTGTTCATGAATGTTACATTTTTACAAAAAGAACTCTGTAAGAGTCCTTAAGAATTCTGGAAATGTCTTCACAACAGTTGTTAAACAGCATTCTCGGCTTTTCAAAGATCGCTGGGTATTTATTTTTCCGGAAAATCTGCTCTGTGACTCAAATGTAATGGTATCACATGAGAGGCACAGGCTGGGGCTAAGGGCTGACTGTGCTGTTTGCAAAGTTTCATCACCCAACACTTTAACATTCAACAGAGTTCTTCCTTTCACGCGTCTCATACATACAAAAGACTATTCCCAACCAAATGCAACCAATTCAATCATTTAAAAAAAAATGTATTTAGTAATTAAAAATCTGGTCTACGTGTTTATAAAATCATTCAGAAAAACAAGTTTTTTTTCAGAATGTCAACATTTTTCCAGAATTAAAGTGTGTTCATAATAATTACAACAGCTGCAGCTGTATTAGAATGGGAATAGTGCATTGTCATTACCATGAGTGGTTAATATATAATCACGCATGGGATCCCATCTCTGGCTCAGTTCTTGTAGACGAGCCAACCCTGAACCCTGAGGCCTGGAGCCACTGCCAAAAAGCTGGATTTACAGCGAGCACAGCTTACCATTTGAAAACGTATCATTGCTCTGACTCGGGTCATCATCAAAGGCTATTTGAAAAGAAGTAATGTGGTTTACAAACAGATTCACAGCCAATGTGTTCTGAGGGAGGGAAAGATTCGACAGGCAGTGGGATAAACAGGTTGATAGCTGAGACCGTATCACAGAAATCCCACTGTGCAGTCACACTCTTCAATTTAACCTTTTTTTTCTTCATATACAGCAATCTTGATGTTATCCTGTAAAAACAATATTTTGAGTTTCCAACATCAAGCGGTTTTCTGTGGAGTGTGTTTATGGAGATTAGGCAACGAATGAGTGTATAATTAGGGACGATCAGATGAGGTAAATCTTGGCCAGTGGGAAGAAAGCCATTGCGCTGATACTGGCAATCACAGCAGAACAGAACAGACACCCGGGGTTGGGTAGGGAAAGATAGAAGAGGAATGATCAAAGAATGGAGAAGGGTACGGTAGAGATGGAAGAGTGCCACCCAAAGCTAGACAGAACATCCAGCTGGACATTACATACACTGCTGACAGTGGGGAGATGTGTGAGAGCTTCTCCTCATACCATTACATTACATTTCAATACTCACACATTAACAATGAACTGCCCGGACTAAGCTTATCTACTGTAGTCAGCGTGCAAGGCAACACATTTGTTCAGCTAGGGAGCTTTAACGCAAGGTGGTGTGATCCATTTCTTCCACTGCAGGCTACCAAAGAAGAGGTTTGTCAAGAATACCATTGGCATAAATAGGTTGCAGTAGACGATGCTAGTTCTTAGACAGTGTTTGATGTGAGCATAAAGCACTGAGCATGCAAAAGCACTTTTGAGAAATCAAGGGCAACATTTATTAATCCATCCAAGCTTTCAGCAACTCTATAAATAGTTCAGCGTTTCAAATGTTTTTGGGATTAAGGTATTAATGAGGCCTTAATATATTTAAATATAGAGCACAAGGAAACGCTCAGCTAGAACTTCCTTATCTTTGAGCCTCCCCAGTTCGTTAATTCATAATAACACATTTCGAAACTAAATGTAATTTTTTCCCCTACCTTTTCAAAGACTAGTTTGAGATCATATCTCTTTGTTGCAGAAATGACTCTTTAACCGTGGTTCACATCTTGAGTGTTGCCAATGATAACATCTAATATTCAAAAAGTCAATGTTATTTAATGTGATGTGTGTCACCTCATTACGACGGAGTTATCTGTGTACCTGAGCAAATTATGAAATGGGAAGCTAATTTAACTTGCTTAGTGATCTGCACATTTCACAGTTAATTTGGTTGTTCATGAAACACTCATCAGCATATCACCTTTACACCCTCAATGCTTTGTTGACACCGATTGACACATGCTGGGGCGGCAAAGGCAAGACATTTATTTAATGTACTTTTTACCACATCGTAAAAACTGAGACTCGATGATCATACTAACATGAATAAGTTATCGTAAGTTTAAGTATACTTGAAAATGCAAAATATTCAACATTGCACTCAAGACAAATGCATTTAGTTTCCTCCCACGCAGCTCAACAGTAGATCATCTTTCACAATTAGCAACACTTACTAGTGTTTTAAACACTTGTAAATATAACTTTTAACTTGATCTGCATACTATTTAGTGTCCATTGAAAACCTGCCTATAATATCCCTGTCAATAATAGCCTGTGAAGTGTTGCTTTTTATTTTCTCCACACACACTCAGTGTTTGTCCTTTAAAAGAACAGAACATTCTGAACATTGTTGAAATCACTGATTTGTGAATGCACTGTTTCCAGCTTGAGGAGGTTTTAATATCCAGAAATATTGATTTAATGGACCTCGGATATACAAATAACATGTAAAATCTTGAACTGAGAGGTATTTTGCTTTTAGGATATTGGCTCGTATAATTCTGGCCAGCTGGAGCAAATCATAAACAAACAAGAGTTAATTAGAGGCAGACATGAACATGCATCTGAAAAACAACTCCATGCTGCAATAGCTTTGTGGTGCATTACTCAGTTTCTCATCTCATGTCTCTTTCTCAATGTCTTTCTATTTTTTTCTCTCCTCTTCCATTTAAATGTTATTTATTATAGATGTTCTGCCCTGAATGACTGGCCACAGCTACCCGCTCTGGGCACAGGAAACAGCCACTGAATTTCTGCTGAAGGGAAACAGTCTCAGTAATCTGAGTTTAGCAACAAGGCCCCAGTCTTGAGTCTTTGATAGACGTTGGCTAAACCTGTGTTGACAGGAGACATAATTGAGTCCATTTTGATGACATTAGCCTTGCTGATTCCATTTAGTTGGGAATTTTCATGCCCTCTCTCCGTGTCACCAAGTTTTGATGAGAGGTCAGCTGGGAACCGTCAGCACACAGCGGCCGTTCACCTGGTTTGACACCTGCACTCTGTACAGGCAGCATGTTTGGTTGAGGCTCAGATCTCCACAGTGTGCAGGGAGAGATGGAATTATGCCTACTAGTCTATGTGTGTGCATGGTGTTGTATTTGTGATTGCTTTCCCTGTGTATATGTGTGTCGCATTGGATATGCGTCCACCAGCACTCATGCGAGAAGACGGCGGGTTTGACACCCTCCCCCCAACCCTCTTGCTCAGTTGGATCTTACTCCCATATCTGTCAGGCATCTGTTGATGTGTCCTCAATGTGACATGCCACCCACAGTTAAGGAGAGGCACAAATCATCCAGCTTTTTCTCATTTGTTTACCCAAGTACATCCCATTACCAGTCTGTGACCTCTGCCCTCAGAAGTTAAGCAGATAGCCTTGCCTTGCTCTAAGAGATGTAGTTGAGGTGATCTCATGAAAATGTTGGTCGTCAGCCAATTATGTAAAGTGTTTCCCCAAAAGAAATGGACAGCTGGGCGCCTGTGTAGCTCACCTGGTAGAGCAGGCACCCATATATAGAGGTTTACTCCTCGACGCAGCGGCAGCGGGTTCGACTCTGACCTGCGGCCCTTTGCTGTGTGTCATTCCCCCTCTCTCTTCCCTTTCATGTCTTCATCTATCCTATGAAAACAAAGGCCTAAAATGGCCAAAAAATGATCTTAAAAAAAAGACAAAGAAATGGACAGTTAAATTAGCTTTTTTCTGCAAGCTTTTTTAAGCAATTATTTTCCGAACTGGATGGTGTGACTTTATTACAGAATTATATGCACATCATAAATTATTGTTTGGTATTAGGCTTAACTGGCACTTTGTTAAAACGTATATTAAAAAAGTATGTAATCTTTCATTAAGCACATATTGTCTAAGAATAATAAAATGAAAAGGACAGTAGTAGGTTTTTAGACTACATCAGCTAAAAGCATATCAACACTTTAGCTGTGTGCACTTGAGGTCAGTTTTGTTTCCTGACATGTAATTAACTGTAGAATCAGTTGTTTGAAATCACTCTGGTCTGAAGACACTCTGGATGCCTCTGGCAGCAGTTTGATGCTAAAGCTGCCTGACAGTAGCAAGTGACTGTACAGTGCATACTGTACAGTCAAAGTGCATACACACACACACACACACACACACACACACACACACACACACACACACACTGCTTGTTTCAGCAGGAAATGTGGGTCATTATGTTTTTTTCATAAAACAATGTGAATGCTTTGCAAGACATGTGCAATGATGCATCACATTTTTTGTGAGTGGGCAGAGGATTAAAACGCATAGTAAGGCAGCTGAATATACACCGTTTTTTTGTAAAGTTTAATTGTCCATTTTCAGTTTATTTGTTCTGCTCACAAGCAACTGCATGAGTGGAAATAGCAGCTGTAATGAAGCAGCAGCAGCAGCATCTTGTTATCACCTACAAGTGTACAAACACAGAAAAAAATGCCACAAGGAGGGAAGAGTTGTGAGCCTTATGCTGGCATTAGCAGCATTAGCATCTTTTTCACATGTGAGTCATGACCAACATTGATGGATGAGGCTGTAGTGTGTTACGTCGAACATGCACAGAGATGCACAAACACATACATACAGCCTGACTCTTCAGGGTTCAATTTAGTTATCACCGTCACAGCATTTTTGCCACTTCCAAGTAGTCCAGGATTAGGCCCCTCAGATTTCACAGTTCTTAAGAGAGAATATAAACATGAACGTTATTATTCTGTGGGAGCACCGATCGAAATGTGCATATCCAAACATATGAGAATGCTTTTTACCTGATGTTTTATTAGCTTGCGTGTTGGCAGGCTCAGAATAGCTTGATTGTTAAGCTGTCCCACTTTGAGAGGAATTGTGATAAAATGCATATTAAGGAAGAATATTAAGCACTTTATTTTCATACCATATAAATGATTAGAATATAATTTTTTTTTGTCATTGTAGCACAAAATCATGAAAAATAAATCATTCAGAAATATTGAATTCCATCCCATTTTATACTCTCCACTCGTACAGATGGGTGACAAGAGTGTTATTAAGGCAATAGGCCACAAATAGACACCAAAAACAACTTCAGTATTCCTTGGCATAGATTCTACAAGTCTGTGGAACTCCACTGAAGTGATAAATACCATTCTCCAAAGAGATATTCCCTTATTTGTTGTTTTGATGATTGTGATGGAAAGGCCCGGGTATACTCGAAAAGAACTAGCTTGATGTGCCGTCCTACCACGTTTAAAGGAAAAAGTGTTTGTAGCTGTTCTAAATTGCCACTGTCAAAGGTGGGGTAAGCCTGCTGTCATAGGTATTTATTTGAGTTGAGATCTACAAAGATCTGCATGTGATGTACAAACTGTTCAGTGACCCCTTGTGCCCTGTAGATCTTTTATCATCAGGTTATTTTTTGTATCATACTCAGAATAACGCTTCTTCTTTCCTTTTAATAGGACCACAAACATACAATAAAAATGCCCCCCACAACAAATCAGAGCCACCAGACCCTGTCATTCATCCCGTTTCTCATGTATTCAGATTGTTCCTAATTTGTTTAACTTTTCTTTAGTGCACACTGTATGTATGTTTTATTTTCAGTTATGCATCCATTTGTTCACACTGGACTTCCAGCTTTTATTTTGTCCATCTAACAGTTTAGTGCAAATTATTGGGCCCAAATCCAGCTCTGCCTTTCACAAATTCTGTAGTACTCCACTAAGTGTTAAAAAAAAATTACATTTATCAGAGATATTAAGTCCATAACTGTCTTTTAATATATTTTTTAAAAATGTTTCCAATCAAAAGTTCTATCCATTCTCTAAAACATAGATGATGAAGCTGGGCTTTAGTCATCTTTCACTATTTCCTTGCTTGCCCTGTGGATACATGAAGATATAAAGCATAAAAAACGACGGGTTCTGTTGCTGCTCTCCACACATATGATCCCAGAGCGGTTGGTACATATGAGTTCTCATTAGCTGGGATGGAAACACATTGTTTTCCACCAGAAAATCCATTTGTTGCCATGGTGATGCTGTCCTCATTTGTCCAATTTCCTTGCCTGCTTTTTATGGATAGATTTATTAAACTTTTTTTGTTTATTGGCTTTTTGTTCATTTTAGATATAAAGAGAAACTTAATATAATAAATAAAAAACTAAACATAAATTATAAGTAATTATAGAGGGGAAAAAAGAATGTGTATACATATATGATATATACACTGTAATTTGAATATTTGTGGAGATCATTTGGAAAGGCTCAAATTGAACTTGTATAGTATTATTATCCTCTAAAACACTTACTTTGGTTTGGCTCCTGGGCAATAAACTTACATCCATATTCAGTATCTTGTCGCTTTTTATCCGTTTTGTTTTATCTATAGTTAAAATGTACTTTAAAAAGAAATAGCCTTTCACCCAGAAAGAGTATCTTAATCACTGGATTTAATGTTGCAGTCTCTCACAAGGAACACTACAGCTGATACTACAAGTTTTAGGGCTGTCATTTTCTCAAAAAATGAAGTTTGAACTAGAACTGACTTGTAATTTAATCAATCAAACGCAACCAAAAGATGTAAGATAAACGTTGTTCTGCTAACATTAGCATAAGGCAGTTGAGTTTTACAAAGTTAGCAAACAGCCTGACTTTATCTACGATGCTTTCATCCATAGTTGAGTGAACCCTAAAAACTTCCACACATTACAGATTGTTCTGTGTCATGATTATTCATTAGGAACCTCACTAGTTTTCTCAGTTTTGCGTCAGCAAGAGAACAATAATAGCCTAGTTTAGTGATAGGGCACTCTGCTTGAGTACAAGGCACGGCCTGTTGTGCTTATACTGTTCATTATGAATTCAAATAGGTCGTTATATCGATTGAATGTTAATTCATTTTCCCACCTTTGATCACCTTAGATTGAATTTATAATAAAAAGTTACACCCATAGCAGATATATAAAGAACCTAGTGCTGTATGAGATACAGGGTTTGATATCCCTCAGATGTGCCAATCACCAGGATGAGGAAAAAGCAACTTATAGTTTTTATTTTTAATTCCATAGCACAGTAGTTTTTTTTAGCCTTGTGACCTGTTGCTTTTTGTGAAAGTGTCATACACTGTGCACCGTTACATCCCTACTGCCTTATATAAAGAATGTTATCATATCTTACTGTAAATGGTACCCTTCAAAGTGAACAGATGGAGATGTCTTCTTTATCCTTGACTCCCACTTTATGTCCATGATGGATTCAACCTTAAGCCATACAATAGCAATCTCAGTGGAGTCATGGCCTTTAGTTATGTGTCAAATGTCAGTTCAATCTTTTTTCCTTTAAAGATCAAGGGATCCATGAATGAGTACATTCATTTTTTTATGAAAAAAGGGAAGAAGGCTTTACAGCACAGCAAGTTATAGTTTGAACTTTTCTAATATGTTATTGCAACTACTGTATTCCTACATGCAGTGTCTGCATGAATCCATCATATGAGATGTCACTTTAGGATTGAGTTATTTCCAGTGAATGAAATGTTTTTTCAAAACAAAGAATGAAACAAAATTAAAGATAAATAGTAGGTATTTCATAAAATAGTTTTAATTTTGAAATGCTTTTGCTGAGCTTTACTTAGATATGTACTTTCAAACCTCCTGTGATAACTGGAGAATTACATTCAAATGTTGTTTGCCTCCATTGCTGCAATTTCACCAAACGTTCCTGTTGTGAAGTTTTGCGAACAAGTACCGCGAGCCTCCGTGACAAACAACACCAGTCTTTCTCTAGACTTAATGCCTCTGTTAATTTGTTTACCTTGATCAAATAGACCTCATCACTTGAAGAATTTGTCTCCAGAATGTGTTTGGTGGGTACTGCACTATAACTCAGCACAGTCACTCCATTTGTCAGAGAGAGCCCTGACAGTCAGCCTAATTAGTTTGGTTGTGACAAAGGAGCTGTCTTGTGGAAACAGAGAACATCAATCCATGAAGGCATGTGTTTTCATAATGCAGCCCATAAAGTGAGCAGAAACATGCCTATTAGGCGTCGGGTGAAACTGCATCTACGAAAGAGTTTCATGATCTGTTTGGTTAAAAAAGAAATGCTTTAAAGATGCACTGTAAACATGTATTTATTTGTCAGGTTATTTAGCATGTTTTGATAAGATGCCAAGCAGTTATTTCACTCCTGGGTGTTTTTGAATAAAGTCTGCACACAAATTACAATGGAAACATGCAATGTAAGCTGTCAGTTATTGATATACAGTAATGATATACTGCCTGGCATCTTAGCTTCCTTGGTGTCAATTTTGGGATGCCTTTGTAGACCTGTATAGTCAGTGTTGGAGAGTGAATATGCCCATCCATGAAATAAGATCAAATGCTAAAAGCATTTAATTTCTATCAATTTCCCATTTTATGGACTTGTATCATGTCCTCTATTACTTTTGTAGACATATATTTTATGAAGCACATCATATAAAATAAAAGCAATAATTTGCAGTTTTTCTTCAAAATGTTTCCTCGCTGCGGCAGGACAGGACAGTCAAGGGAGACTGTCATCTATCATTTAAGAGTCATAGTGTGCGTGCGTGCATGCGTGCATGCGTTGTGTGTGTGTGTGTGTGTGTGTGTGTGTGTGTGTCTTTCATTTTGAGATATTAACACGTCAAATATTAATGTTATTAAATATTTATGAATCCAAGTGAGTTTTATCCAAGTTTCTGTGAGTGTATCTGTTAAGGTGCCACCACAGAATAACTGAATATATTTCATGTGTGTATTCATGTCTGTCTGTAGCAAGGCAGAGCATTTACTACTTTTTTATATCACTCACTATTTTACAGGGAAGATTTTAATTTTTTCGCTGTATCGACTTTCGACATTCAGAAAAGCATAATGCTAATTATCTTGTTTATTCTAGAAGGTGCTGCTCAATTATCGTTTTGCTCTTTATATTTAAAGGGTACTTCTGCTATTAAAGTGGACATAAATAACATTACGTTTTGTTTCATTAGTTCCTTTTTAAAAACTCAACTCAAAAAGCAAGGTCTGTGGACTGTTACCAGTAAATGTCATCTTTAAAGACTTCGAGCACCACAAACAAAATTCACCAAAATCAACCACTACTGTAGTTTAGTGGCAGCAGACGTCTTTGAGGAAAATAAGTTCAAACCTGAGAAAATTAAACCAAAGCTATCTTTATGCCACCTAGAGTGAATGGACATCCCAGTTTATGTGTGCACAAACATTGACACAGAAAGAGGGGAAAAAGCATGGAGACTCCTAAACACATTTTTTTTGCAAGCACATAACTAAAATTTGAGAAGAACCATATAATGTCACAAGTATTCAAGAAATGTAGCATTCTGTGCACGTCAATATATTTTGTATTTTCACAGTGAAACCTTCATTGCTGAATGATAATTGATGATAGGAATTAATAATGAAGGCCTACTGTCATCCTCTTTCTGTCTCACACATAGAAACATTGCGTGTGTACAATATCAACACCTTTATATCCAGTCTTCGGACTGTAAACGTTAACAGGATGAAGGCAAAACTTCACTTGACCTGAAAAATGGAGGTAAAGTGCTGTACTATTTCCTCTGGTTCTTCCACAAAAGCATTCACGCACACACATAAGATGAGCCACGTCCACTGAGGGGATTTGATGCCCCGTGGAGAGCAGACTTGTACTGTTTTCTACCTTTGGAGAAATCATTGCCAGGTTTGAGTGAGAAGAAGAGACCTTTTGTAGCCTTGTGGCCTCTGAAGGCCTTGAGGAAGCTCTGTATGCCCTGAGCTCCGTTTGCAACCCGTGTTTGATGTCGATTGAGGAAAACAGACTAACTGCAATCCGTACAGCAGCCTTTTATTTTTTACCAGCAAGAGAAGCTGCAGCAGTCTTCTCACACTAAGGCATATTGATTTCACCATTTCCTCCAAAGATGGTATGCAGTAAGTCGATGTTACTTTGCATTTTCATACCACCTTTGTTTATTTGCTTTGGTAAGTCTCAAAGCACAGGGTGAAGTAAAGAAAATTAAGAGTAGATTTGACCACTGTGAGGCTGCATGCAAGATTGGCTACTGTGTAGGAAAAAAAATCTATTTTCCATTTATCTCATCTCAGCCCAAAGAAGCATGGCATCTAAATAGAGTTTAGCCTGCTGTGCTGAATCAGTGCAGGTGTTAATGGGCATTAACATTCATAGCCTGACTTGTTTTATCTACTCCTGCATTTTGTTTGCACACCTTGCTGTTCAGCACACAATCACTTTATATGTAATGAAGTCTCAGTGGTTTTCGGAGGCTGTTCACACAAATTAAAGGAGCAAGTTGTTTGGGTCTCCTTGATTTTTTTTGTTTGTTTTGTTTGCTTGTTGGTTTTGTGTTGTGGAGACAGGGTTTTTGCGCACTATAGTTCATGAAATTGTTGTACTGCTGCTGGTGTGACTCAATAGAAATCTCCATGGTGACAATTAACTGATCGCTAATCCCTTCCACAAACAGTAATTGTCCAATCATACCTTAACAACCGGGAACTAGTCATGGCACGTCTGTCAAGGTTTGGATTTCTCTTACGGTGTGTTGAAGCAGTGCTCGGGGCTCTAATAAGAACAATATTCTGCATTCTGAGTTCAGAGGGTGGTGTCTTTTTTAAACTGCATTCGATAGCATGTCCAGCTAACTAGCTTATAATGTACAGTAGTAATGAAGCATTACCCAGTCCAAGGAGTACATCATAAACTAATTACATTAGTTTGCAAGGTTATAGGTTACGTTAAAAAAAGCCCTTTGGTCTGTTGCTATTCAATGATGTTGCTTTATTTCTATGTCTTCTACATTGATCATCAACTGGTGAGGATGCTGACTTTTTGCCAGCAACATGTAGCTTCAGTCTTTTGGCATTATATCATGTAGCCATCAAGTGCATATTTAAGACCCCTTTTAAATGTTTAAAAATATAGCATTAGGTGACCAAAAATAGGCTACTCACTCAATGGTCATCTGCCCTCTCGGCCCTGCTGGTGTTGGTTGTCTTTTCCAGTTTGTTTTTCAGGATCCTGAAGATCCAAGTGAGGAGTAAAACTTTCATGTATATTAATGCTCACACAGGCTCTCTCTGGGTTGGCATCGACGACAGCATCCAACAATAATTGCCCACACTGAAGTGGACATCCACATAAAGGGTGGCATATTTCCCTTTTAGGTCACTAACTATTACAGTTGACAAAATCTGCCAGCAACAGCAACAAAATTGAAAGTCAGCGGATTAAAATGAGAGGCCTGCTTCTGTCTATACCTTCTGAAATCAAAGACCTATTTTAAAAACTACTAAGAATTTTGTGTGTCAAATCTGCCACTGTTATCATTGAAACTGCATTATGTGCTTCATGAGAATGAAACACTTGACAAGCGTAACATCAGTAACTAAGAGGGGTGTGGCTTAGCAAACGACCAATAAGCAACATGCATGGAAAGGCAGATTACAACCCGACAAAACAACTTGACAAAAATATTGTGTTACTGTTTCAGAGTTGTAATATAGCCTGTCCAGTTGTTGTTGTTGTGCTATATTGAGGTTGGCTTGATCAGGCAGGTAGAGACACAACTGGGTCAGTCAGCTACAATGGACATGGAGCATAATACATAACCACAGCTGTATATGAGCTTTCCTCATGTCACTGTAGGCTATACCTGACAGACCCGGCCGAACCAGAATATCCTCTTCTTCTTGTTGATAAACTGCATGCAATTTACAAGCTAGCAGCATCAAAATTCAGCATGGATATGTAGCCTGTGTGTGTGTGTGTGTGTGTGTGTGTGTGTGTGTGTGTGTGTGTGTGTGTGTGTGGCAGGCAGAAAGCCAGCTTGACCCAACTTCAGCTTTTCAGCTTTAGTGCAGGGCTGCAGACAGCTGTGCCACAAACACGCTGCTGTGGATCACCGCGAGGGCCTTTTATTTAGGTCACATTCTGTGCTTCAGTAGCCAACAGAAGGGATCTCTGTCAACTGCAATGAATACCTTTAGTTGGACACAGCCCACTTTTTAAGTGCCCTGCAAGAAGCAGACACTGTGCATGTCTGTGTGGTAGGCTATATAGTGTGCGCTTTGTGCGAGTTCCCTCTTGTGAGTGTATTGCAGATGAGGTTAGGGATTGACCACTGTATATTTTTTCATTTTCACTCTAACAATGCAAGTGTAATATATTGGCTTATTCTCTCCCAGAATGATTTGATCCACTGGTTTAGTACAGACAAGGAATTGCATGAATAATTTCCACAATTTTTCAATTAATCCAACACCCAGTTTATAGCCACGTCAAAGAAAATAATAGATCTGACTCGCTCTATATTCACACACATAAATACATCCTGCATGCGCTCTACACAGTGTCCTCTAGTTATGTAAAGAACTGACATATTTCATTCCGCTGCTCTGTCTCCCTCATTTTCTCTTATGTTTCCTCCCTTCGTTCTCGTTCCTCCACCTCCTCCTCCTTTTTTATTTATTTTTTATTTATCACAGTGGCCTTTGGTAGTGCATTATAAATTGCAGTAATGAAATCCCCGCACAGGCTTGGCCCCACTGCTGTTACAGTGCTACACCAGGGTGCGTAGGCTCTTATTATTGTCTCATTAGCTTCACCTCCAGTCCATTGGAAACGGTGTGGGTTCAGTGGCTAGCCAGCCACAGCCCCAGATGGGTAAGGAAGGCAGTTTTAGGGCCCTGATGGATGCCATTGTTTTCCTGTCACCATGTAAGGGAAAGGTCGTTTATTGCCGCTTGCCTCGACCGGCCCAGAAGCTGTCAGCTTGGGTTTACTGGCCAATTAGTTTGCCATTAGAGGAAAACTAGAGGAAAAGTGTGGGATCAGGCTGGGATCATTTGTTGTGTTTGTGGGTAGGGGGATGTGCATGTGCGCACACTAAGCAGGTGTAATGTGAAGCAAAAAAGAAATGCACTTTTGAGTACTACCCTTGAACGAATATAGCACACACTTGAGATGAAAATAGAGTTGAACTCTTCTTGACACTTCTTCTTGCTTTGTTTCTCTCTGTTTCCTCGATCCCCTGTCAAGCTTTACCTGAAATCTAAAAGATAACAACAGGGAAGTGGGTGAGGAAGCTTGAGGACAGACTTGGATGTCAGGGAACAAGCAGCCAAGTGGCTGCTAGATTTAGAGATTCTCCTTTTTGTTTGTTTTGATGGACAAAAATAAAAGAATAGGTCCAAGTCTTGTCAACATCAAGTTTTCTACTAAAAAGCATCTTCTTCAAATTAAAGCAGATAAATACGCTGTGCTTTTGAGTGTATGCAAATATGAGATATTTATAATTCTCTTTTCTGTCTCTCTCTTCTTGTTTGTTTGTTTGTCTGTTATTCCTCATGGCTGTGTGTTTCTTTGTAGAGCTAGTGTTGGGGCCTGTGCAGACTTCCCGCGGCAGCAGTTGGATGTGCACGTCGACCCGGCCACGATGACAATGAAAGGCCTGTCCAGCAGCCGTAGTCACCACCACACGGTGACTTGCGACCCCTCTTACAACTCCATGACCATGGGGCACTCGGACCGTCGGTCCTACTTTCTCAACCCTGGGGAGGCTCATCCTGCTGACCACCCCTGTTACACCCAGCGCAACACCTTCCAGTCTGAATGCGATGCCTACCCTGACCTGGCCAGCTGTACCTTCCCTCGCAGACATTACAGTTCTCACCATGACCTGAAAGAGGAGTGTGGCCCTATGGTGCCTTATACTGGGCCAACAGGGAACAGTAAGGGAGGTGGAGGAGGTGGTGTAAACAACAACCGAATCCCTTCTAATCTACTAGAGCAGTTTGAGCGCCAAGCACCGGTGCAGCGTGAAGGCTACCACACACTGCAGTACAAGCGCACTGCAGTAGAACACCAACGTAGTGACAGCCCTGGTCGAATCCGCCATCTTGTTCACTCTGTCCAGAAGCTTTTTACCAAATCCCACTCCCTGGAGGGGCCCTCAGGGTCTGGTGGTGGAGGTTGTGGGAGGATGAATGGCAGCAAATCCAGTCCTGATGACCCACCCTCCTCTTCTGGCACCCTGAAGCACAGTAAGCGCAGTAAGAGCAAAGACCGCTCCAAGTCGGAGCCAAAGATGCACACTGCTATCTCAGGCTACTGGAGCTCAGACGACACGCTTGACCGGGAGATGTGCCTCTACCCCCATCACCACGGGGGCAGCAGTGGAGGCCTGCCTTCAGGGGTCATGACCATGGGGCGCCACCCAGACAAATCCCAGTCGCAGTACTTCATGGAGTCCTACAACACCATCAGCGCCCACTCTCTCAAGACGTCACGCAGCAACAACGATGTAAAATGCTCAACGTGCTCCGGAGGAAGCAGCGGAGGTATGCCACTGGTGGGAACCCTGGATGGCAAAGTGCAGCTGAAGAAGAGCTCGTGGTCTTCTACTCTGACGGTGAGCAGAGCAAGAGAGGTCTATCAGAAGGCCTCAGTCAACCTAGATAAAGCTCTAGTGAAAGCCGAGCAGGGACGCACCTGCCACTTCCTACAGGTAGGACAGTTACGACAGCCCCACCTCTCGCATGTCATGCATCCTGCGGTGTGAGCTGCTCCTCCATGCTTTTGTTATTTCTGCATGTATCTCTGCATGTGTGTGTGTGTGTGTGTGTGTGTGTGTGTGTGTGTGTGTCCTTAGAGGGGATGACTGGGTAAGCATTGGCCCCATCCTTTCATTCTATGTGTCTCAAATAAGTATTGGTATCATCATAAAACATTTAGCAAAATCATCACATGTCATCTGCTCCTCTGTGTGTGAATGGGGAAAGTAAAAGGCAGAAAGCAAGAGTGAGGGAGGATAAAAAACAGAGTGTGGCCTTGCATTTTAACAGCCTGGAAAACAGAGCGAGCAGATCAAGGAAGGATGTTGTCGCTGCAGTACGGCAACTTTCTCCTAGCCTAAAAGAGCTATCGCTTTTTTTTTCTTGAAAGGGAGACGGAAAGGAAAAACGGGCTTTCAAGGAGCGCAGCCTGACAAGTTAGTCTGCAGACATTTTTAGAATCCTTAAAACAAGATGTGCTATAGCTTCACCTGCTGGGATGGAATCCTGTAGTCTGTATTTGATGTTCACACATACATGTACTCACATGCACACATTTAAATTAATGCTGAACCTTTTCATGCACTGGTGCAACATTTACAGAACATTTGTAAATATGCTGCAATATACTGTGAGGATAATGGGATTAAAAAGTATGACTTCATTTAGTTTATTACATTTTCTCCATAACATTATATTCTTTTGACATCATCACAGACCCAGTCTTCCCCAAGACGTTGGAACAGTCTGTAGTTGCCCCTGACATTAAAGTCAGCTTGGTTTCCTAGTTACACACCGGTCTGTTGAATGATTCTCGCTCTGGATCTCATTTCTTTCACTTCAGAGCTGGTGCCCTAACAGCCACTCACATTGGGACTGCAGTGGTTCTGCTGAACAAAACCCCCTTTGTTTTCCCTCTCTCTCCATGGCTGCTGTCTTTGACTCTCTCTCTCTTTCAGATTAGAGATGGGAAATAGCTTTGCCTCCTTTTATTTTTACCTTCATTAGTGTGTGTGAAAAGTCAGGAGAGTAGGCAGAGGCCAGGGTACTGCAACATTTTGTCATAACCATTAATTCCATGCTTTTGATATGCTGCATGCATCACAGAACAGACAAAAGGAGGCCTCCGGCACTCACAAGCTTATGGTATGATCAAGCCAGACCCTGCATTGATACAGTTACTATTGAATCTTTTAAAGCATGAAAAGCGCTTTGTGATACAGGTATTTATATCAGGACAGGGTAGAAAATGTTGCAGCCTTGCTTTTATTCATGTGTAAGTGCATCTGTACAAACTCTCATGTCTGGAGGGTGACCTGTGTTTGGTCCCTGTTTACCTTATCCTCACCTAATCTCTACAGGTGCCTCAGGATGACTGGAGCGGTTTCTCTCCACTGGGGAAGGATGACGAGATCCCGTGCCGGCGGATGCGCAGTGGCAGCTACATCAAGGCCATGGCAGAAGAAGACAGCGGCGACTCAGACTGCAGCCCCAAACCCTCACCCAAGGTCCAAGCACGACGAGCCAGCTACCTAAAGGCCACACAGCCGTCCCTCACAGAGATGACCACACTCAAGTAAGTGTGTATTAGGGCTGGAACAGCAAGTGCAAAATCACAATTTCCCAGACCCCAAGGAGATGTCTTTAAATTGCTTATGTGTACCCAACCAATGGACCAAAATATCAAAATATTAGATTTACAATATAAAAAGGCAAATCATCATATTTGAGAAGCTCAAACTAATCAATGTTTGCCATTTGTGCTTGAAAAATGTGTTGTTGATTTATTTATTTTCTGTCATCTACATAATCACTTAATTGACTAATTGTTATAATATTTATGTGTGGTGTACAGTAACCGTATGCCGGCCTGTACATGCTTTTTTTTTTTTTTTAAGATTATTTTTGGGCTTTTCCGACTTTAATTGATAGGACAGCTAGGTGAGAAAGTGGAGAGAGAGGGGGAAGACATGCAGCAAATCGTCACAGGTCGTACTCAAACCCTGGACCTCTGCGTCAAGGCATAAGCCTCTCAGTATATGTGCGCCTGCTCTACCCACTGAGCCAACCCGGCCACGCCTGTACATGCTTTTGAACATTATGTTCAAGTTTTCACTGTGGTCATACTGTGCAGTTTCAGTGAAACAGATGGGAGAGATAAAAGGAATGAAAGGAAAAGAGAGAAGTTGACACAGATGGAGATGAAGACAGTCAGTTACTCAAGCGTCTGCCTGGCAGCAGGCTGGCTTATGACTCTCAGTGGCCACAGCTTAATTATCTGTTCAGTGTTTACAACTTCTATCTTCATACAGTAGCTGACTTCTGAATCTCTACAATGACACAAAACACATTGAACAGACTGAGCCTTAATTGAAAATACACAATGCCTGTTCACGTACTGCACTCTCTTCAAAAAAAAGAATGCCATGTTCTGAAGAAATGCATTGTGGGTTGATAACATGCAAGAGAGATAGTTTCTCTTTATTTTTGAAAGATCTGAAGTTAAAAGCCGAGCTTCATCATTTAAAGATTTCCATGAAGTTGTTTTGTGTTGCATAAGGCATTCTCTGCTCAGCCGCATATCTTTGACAGCATGATCTCATAAAGTATTCAGCAATATTAGAGTCCATCAGGAAGATTTCTCACTTAGCAGAGTCTTGAAACACATCAAGTTGACAACATTCTCCCCAATTAAGTCCACATAAGTTAACTTGAGCTAACATCTCTTTCTGAAATAATAGACCATTCCCAATTTCAGAATTACAAATTGGGAGCAAGAAGAATGTCATCCATAATTAATTAATTGGAAATGTTGGTGTCATAGAACTTGTTTTTTTTCCTGTTAACATGACTCATATTCCAATGAATCATATTAACATTGCACTGAACAAGTTCATTGCTGATATCGGGATTGCCTCAACATTGGCAAAAAGAAGTTCATTGGAGGAAGAACCATCACACAGGTTTAACAAAAACAAAAAAAAAACACCAATGCCTTTTTACAGACCAACTTCTTGGTTTAAATTTCAGTAATCATGCATGGACATACAGTAGTTTTGTTTCTTAATAATATAATAATAATAATAATAATAATAATAATATATAATAATAATTTCCATTATACTGCCTTAAAGGTCCAATGTGTAGGAATTTCTTCCATCTAGCGTTGAGATCATATATCACAATCAACTCTCTTTCGCCACGCAGTTCAAAGTACGTATTACAGCTACGGTAGCCTCCACGCTTCAAAAAGCCGGTCTCTTGCTCTTTTCAATATCATTTTTCTTTTTCTGGGCGAAGAAGAAGACTCCTGTTCCTGAAATTTGGATTTTGAATACGTGTGGTCCTCCATGTTTCCTTCTTCAAACTTGCCGGTGCCGGGAAGCTACGATACCTATTAGCAGCATTAGCAGCACCTGTGAGTTTATCATGTGACAGCGAAAATGCGAAAGGCAGAGCAGTATGTCCTGTATGTCCCTTACTGGCTAACGTATTTCAAGATGGCGCATGAATATGGAGCGTCTACCCCAGTTCATGCAAATGCAAATGTAAAATTTCAAGCCAAAAGGAATACTTGGAATTGATGGTGGTGGTAAATATTCATGAAAAAGGACAAGTTTGTGAACGGGCAACACAGATTTTGATAATGAACAACCAAACACGTTACACACTGGACCTTTAAAACACTGAAAGAATAGGGGACACAAGTGTTATGTTGCAGCACGGGGCTGTGACTGATTAGCTGTGTAATATAGAGAGAAGAGAAGAACACCAGTGGGTGCTCAGTCATTGTTACTGGTTGCACAAACACACACACACACACACACAATCTTATGGAAGTGCAAGTGGCCCAGCTTGGGGCCCACTAATGACTTGAATTTGGCCCGGGGAATGGCATCATCATCTGATGGAACCCAGTGGAACAAACCAAGCTGCAGTGCTGCACATTGGAGATAGAGAATGAGGAGGGAGCAACTGACGTCTTTTCACACTGTGCTTTTGGGAGTTGGCACAAGTCTGTGTTACACTCCGCAGTGATTCAGTAATCAGCTTTGTTGTTCCATATGTTTCAGAGCCCATTTTTTGACCATTGTGTCCTTGACTAGTGAAGAATTTCTCCTGAGAAGTTGTATGATTTGTTACTCTCACCCAATGCTAACCTTCCTTCTTATTAAAACACAGATAGATAAAGCATGCATTTAAATGACTGGGATTATTCCTTGCAGACAAACAAGCTCAGGAGAAAAATACATCCTTTCTTCTCTCCCTCAGTCACTAACAGTCATCTTTCTCTTTGCCGCAAATTCATTTATTCCTGGCCTAGATTTTATCATGTTTATTTTTTTATGTCTCAGCAAGAACAGACATCCTGAATAATGGGTTGCAGTAATCACATCTCCATCTTTCTGTCCTTCCATCCCTCCAACCACAGTCATCACTCAAGACTTAGTCAGTGACTAAGAGGAGGGGGAACGAGGAGAAGGTAAAAGGAAACGGAGGATAGTGAATTTGGACCAAGATTACTTCTCAAATGAGGAAGCAGGAGGGAACAACTGACTCTGAAGACAAGGTGAAGCAAGCAAGGGGACTAAGTGAGATGATTGAGAAGATGGGGAAGAAGTCAAACGGGAAAAAAAACAGATCCATGGTTATGTGAACAGTCAGTAATGCTGTAGAAATCAACAGATGGCTTTAGCCAGTCCTGATCCTTGACTGGCAGAGTGGAACATGTGTTCATTAATGTCACTTGTTCCATAGAGGGACACCCTGGGACAGGCTGAACCCCTCCCCCCTTTAGGTGGTACTGATTACAGGCTAGGTCTACCATTCAAGTTGCCACAAAAGACATCATTGGTTCTGCCGATAATCAGCCCAACAGGGAAATCAAGAGATGTAGATAGAGATAATGGTGTGGGTAGATTCTTCCTTGACTTGATTCCTCTGTGCATCATGCACAGTCACAGACTACAGGCAGCTGATACAGATGATTCATACCAATCTCTGAGGTTTAAGATGTACAATTAGATAGTTTTTTTTCCTTGGGTTGAATTATGTACCTTCTCATTTGACCCATAAGAGTATTGATCCCCAGCAAGAAAATTGTAAATATTATGAAACACTGGCTTAAATATGCATTAAAAGCACAGTGTTCCTACAAAGCACTTTGATGGGAAACGTCAGATTAAAAAAGAATGAACTGTGTTGATAAAACGAACTAGCAAGCATGAGTAACCACTGAATGCTTTGATGCAGTAGCTTTCAGTGGATTCTGCTCAATATTAAAAAGCCTGGAGATGTATGGAGATGTATTTTAAAATTAGTAACTGTTTTTCCAAAATCATCACCTTCATTCCCATCTCAATAGCTCATGTTTACATTTCAAATTAAATGTCCTTCCATTACACTGGCTCGCTCCTCTGTCCTCTCCCTTCCATTCTTCCATCCAAGAATGAGTAAACTAGTTTGCTTTGCTAACCACACTCTATTTTAAGGTGGAAATACATAATTAAAGCAGACCTGACCTGGAGGCAGAGCGTCATAAAAGAGGTGTGTGTGTGTGTGTGTGTGTGTGTGTGTGTGTGTGTGTGTGTGTGTGTGTGTGTGTGTGTGTGTGTGCGCGTGCGTGTGTGCGCGTGCGTGTGTGTGTTCTTGTTTAACTATATTCGTGGGGTCCAAAAACCAGGAGTCCAGTATACTTGTGGGATCCCGACAGTTTTGTGGGGCCAAAATGCTGGACCCCACAACTTTAAAGGGCTGTTTCAGGGTTAATACTTGGTTTTAGAATTAGGTTACAGTAAGGGTTAAGGTTAGGCATTTAGTTGTGATTGTTGGGGTTAGGGTAAGGGGCTAGGGAATGCATTATATCAATGACGGGTCCCCACAAAGATAGTGAAACGCACAATTTGTGTGTGTGTGTGTGTGTGTGTGTCTGTGTGTCTCTGTGTCTCTCTGTCTCTGTGTGTGTGTTACTCACAAGTGAACATGAGAGAGAGTGTGAAATAAAGGGGATATTGGATCTTACTCCTCACAGTTGATTTGAGAATAGATGTTTTAATCTGAATTGTAATCATTTCTCTCTGTGCACTTTGTTTTCTGGATGTTGGTTTACTAGGCCATGACGTTCATCAAGAGGAAAGAGAGTCAGCTTTTTAGGTTTCATATCCCCTGATTAATGAATTGTTTAGCTGGCATCCAAATGCTACATAACCTACACACACACTTTTTCACATACACATACACACACAAACACATAGGCGTGATGCATGCTGAGTGATCAGATTGGAGGAGGGTGAGAGCTAATGAGACACCTATTCATCTTCCATGGAAATGGGGATGTGTTTGTGCATGTGTGTATTTCATCTTGATTAATGTGTCTGCTATATCTGTTTTTATTTAATTGGTGTTAGATTAAGTATACCTCACAGACACACACAGTTCCTCTTCTGACATATGTATGTGATTGTTCTCACCGTTAAGTGTTTTACAACGAGCTTACAAGGTTCTTCAAGGACAGACTACCTAAGCTACTGCCAGTGTTTCTCAATACTACTGCGCTTGTTGATTAGATAAGGGTGTCTCCTGAAGCAATTGTGGATTGATCTGTATCTTTGGGTTCATTCAACATTGCCAAGTACTTTGCAAATACCTTCTCTCACTCTCTTTTCATCGCTTTATCTCTCCTTCTGTTTTCCCCTGCTCCTTTATCTCCTCTATCTCGCTTTTCTCTTACCTTTTTACTAAGCTTTTTTTTTTTTCTTCTTCTTTTCTTGTCCCCCCCCCTTTTTTTTTCTCCTTCCCTCTCTTGCGGCAGGATTTCCACAGAGCACTCGCCCAAGCTGCAGATCCGGAGTCATAGCTACCTGCGGGCGGTGAGTGAGGTTTCCATCAATAGGAGTCTGGACAGCTTGGACCCAGCAGGGCTGCTGGCCTCGCCTAAATTCCGCTCGCGAAATGAGAGCTACATGAGAGCCATGAGCACCATCAGCCAGGTTAGTGGCACCCAGGGGTCCGTGCCTCTATGCCGTCTGCCCATACACCCCCTGTACCTCCACTGCTATGTCCAATACGGTTGTGCAGGGGGGAGGACCTCCCATCCGTAGCCGTCCTAAGGCCTGAAATAACAATCAGGTCACCATCCGGCAAAGTATGAATAGTACGAAAACCCCCAATCTCCCAATTAGTGTATATGTCTGCATGCTGTTTTCTGGAGCTCAGATGATTACAGGCGTATTCAGATTGGCTAATTAAACAGAACCCCCCCCAATCCCCTCCTTTACCCTAATATGCTCCTTCTGCTTAGGCATACTTTGTGATGCAAAATGACAGGCTAAAAATGTTCTCTTCAACATGGCATCTGCTATTTAAGAGATGAAAAACAAGAATTAACATACAGCCATATACATTTCTTTGAATAATTGAAATTGTGATTGGTTCCAAATGATAATGGGCATTCGCCTTGATTTGATAGTTATTGAAAATATCGAAGAATTGGCAGATGGAGGTTATTGTCATAGATGCTGCAAATTTAGCTGTTAGTCATTTTGGATTTTGAGCATGGCTTCATACTCTACATTATTTGGAGTGACAGGGAAGTTTTGCTTACCTTTTGGCCTCGGGTAACGGGGATTTGTACTCCCCTGCGAAGCCCAGCGGCAACACTTTGCCTCGCCAGCTGAATGATGGACCCTTGTGACGTCCCTTCAAGTCCTGGCATGGAGCAGGCCCAGAGGAGAATGACACACTGGACATGGCATCTACAAAAATGCCAATGAATTAAAAAAAAGGTGCTGATAGGCTCTCTATCTCACTCACTCACTCACTCACTCTCATGTTTGACATGTATGCACATAGAGTGTGAACTGACACACAAAACAGAGGCTTCCACCATCAGTGGATTGAATAGAGGTCCACAAACCTTTCTGACTCCAAGCTCTACAGTATATACTCACACTTGTCTGACTGTAACTCTCTTCACTGACAAACACCAAACACGTTAGTCCCTAGCCACATCCCATTCCTTTGTTCAGCTCTGTTATTGGACTGGCTGAACAAGGGCAACGTCAAGGAATTGAATGGAGCTTCATGTTATCTGCCCTCACACAACCCAATCTGTAACACAACTCCTTCCCGCAAGAGCTTTTTAATAAGTGTTTGTTTTTCGCTTTAGACCCTGTTTTGAAACCCAAACTGCACTAGCTGATGATGCAAGTGTAGTTAGATTTCCTCGTATCACATCTCAACTCCCAGTAGTCCTAGCTTTCACACTTCCTAATTCTCACCTTTAATAACTACACTTGTAGTATTTCACTCTGTTGTACAGCCCTTTGAAGTTGTATCCTACAGTGATTCCTTCCCCTCTGCACTCCTTGGATGTTCTTTTAGTTTTCTAGAATATATTCCTTTTTTCAGTATATGTACATTTCTATACATGGCTTAAAGCTTCACAAGGCAGTGTGGAGGTAAAAGTTTGATCAATTTGGCACAAAATACTCAGCAATTATGTGATGTGACGTGTTTAATTTGAATCCAGTATGCTGACGTTTAACAGCATGACTAGTCTTGCTTAACCAAATTGGTCTATAAACATTGTTCACTGCAAATTCATATTCGGATTGCTTGTTCTTAATGGATTTCAGTCAGAAGAACTTTTGTCAGTAAGAGGCTTCTTGGGATCTAGTTTAAAAGACCAACCATACATTTGGTATTTCTCCGTGAGCGAAGAAGTGTCAGTATCAAGCAACAGAATTAATTTTGGGGTATATGGTGAATGAGCCTGCATCAGATTATGGGAACACTTTCTTCTGGAGCTTTCTTATTGGAGCACATAATTTGTAATTTAAGTGTGTTTGTACATAAAATTCCTGCCTACTGAAGCTTTAATCAGTGAAATAGCTCTGTACCATTGAATCTTACAGCAGAGAGACGCTTCCCTGGCTTTTGCTTCTGTAATGTATAATCCCTTCTCCTTTGTCTCACACACTGCTGGGGTGCACCTGTGCATTTTTATTTTTCATTTTCCCCTGTGCTTGTACACTTCTGTATGGGTTTCTTCGTCTGGGTGTTTGCGTGCACGTGCTGTATGTCTGCGTGTCCCCTCTTTCACAGGTGAGCGAGGTGGAGGTGAACGGGCAGATCGAGGCAGTGTGTGAGTCAGTGTTCAGTGAAATGGAGTCGCAGGCGGTGGATGCCCTGGATCTGCCCATGCCCAGCTGCTTCCGCATGCGGAGCCACAGCTATGTGCGTGCCATAGAGAAAGGCTGCTCGCAGGAAGAGGAGGAGAGAGGCGTCACGGTGGGCATCAGGAGGAACAACTCACCCCCGCACACCACCACAACCGTCAGAACCATCCAGAGCAGCACAGGTCGGTGGGAACCTGCAACACACACAGACTGATGAACATGTGTGAACATACATAATCCATAGCACATTATAAATTGATACATGTGTATTATTAATGTGCTGTGAGTCTAAGTTATGCAACGTGTGTATAGTGTCAACAGCAACAAAAAATAAATTGTTACTGCAGTTAGCGCAGAGAGAGATTTATACTTGTATACAGATTACATTTTGGATCAAGGGCCATCAAATCAAATTCTTTCATTTCTAATTCTCTTCTGTTAAAAAACAGTCCTATTTATCATAAAGGAAAGGGTTTCCTTGGTTAGCTGATCAGGGAAAAGTTTCACTTTGCAAACGCAGACCTAAACCCTCTGCATTATTATCCATCTGACCCACTTTTTTTTCTCCGATACAATATGATGAATGCAGAACTGTTTTTCCCACATAAGAGCTTATTCAAGCTGTAAGCTCACTGGCTGCTGGATCTTATTTTAGCCCTCTTGTGTGCCTCATGGTCTGGAGCGCTTGGCTTTCCAGCATTATGGCTGCATGCAGTATTGATGCTGAGTAGTGCTGGCACCCAACATTGGGTGCTTCTATGTTTCCTACAGCAAATCCAAACGTCATTCCCCTACATTTTGCACGTTGAGTCACCATTGCCTGACGCACACTGGCTTTCTCCTCCATTCCTTTTTAATGATGCCAATTAAAAGACAGCATTTTCTGAAACCTAGCCGACAAGGTTGCAGTCAGCTAATCAAACACATTAACTCCAAATTGGAAGAATGGCATAACTAGTTCAATCATATCAAGGGGCTTAAAACTGATTCTGAGAAAACATTTATTTAATCCTGTTTAAGACTCGCTGCAACTGACTCCCTACAAGTATTCTCTAATGAAATTTGTCAAAATATGAAGTTGCATGCCAGTATTATCTATCTATCTATTGACAATTCAGGGTAACAACACGATTAAAGGCAATAGTGGATTCAGTTGATTGTTCTATTGTGTAGTGGTAGTTAGTGATCTATAAAAGGATAGAATCAAGAGAGGGACATTCGGAGCGCCTTTCCCTGAGGAAGGAAGAGATAATGAAGACCATTTATCAGGTGAGGTGTTGTAGGAACTAAACTCTGGTGTTCGAAGCCAGACAGCTGCTCTGAAGTGCTACATAACACTAGTAGTAAACATGATACAGGCAGCCTTTCTTTCTCTTACTCCCAGCTGTCTTGTGTCTCTCACACGCTTTGTAGATGGAACTGTCTTGACCTGTAATCATTTTCTGATAATGTAAAGATAACCCCTTTAAATCATTCTCAAGTTAAAAAAGGTGACTAAGCAGAGGTGTCTGTGTGTGCATGCGTGTGTGTTATGTAGCGCACATGTCTGCAGCAGTAGCGTCACAGCTGTTTGCAATTTAATGAACATCCATTTTTGGCACCTGAGTTTGTCACATGATGAGTGGGCGTTGTGGAAGTACAGAGAAGAGATATTAGTGATGTGTGGTCGCTGATAATCCAACATTATGCTGCTGCTTCCAATTGAGAGCAATCCACAGCTCTCTGTGATTGGCTGTCGTCTTCTTGTGACCCTTGACCTTAATTTTCTGCCGACCTTATTGTGTCTCGGAATCAGCTGTAACTGTGGCTCAAACAGACGTGACAGGGAGAGTGGGTTCGAGTGATATATTATGAGTCAATGTGGAGAGTAGTTCACCGCGGTTGCTAGTGTGAAGGTAGGGGATTGCCTCAGATTACTGTCAAAATTGTACTACTGCACAATTCATCACCTCCTTAGATCTTTACTGCTGAGTCGTCAGTCACTGTAATTAATTAGCCACCTCTCCTTCTCTTCCTGGAGAAAGGCTGTGATTGAAGAGGAGAGGAAGAGAGGGAGATTGGAAGGAGAGAAGGAAAAGATCTCAGTCGTACATTTTGCCCGTCTCACTCTCTCAATACGCGCACAACCGCCACGTTCAGGTTATGTGGGAGTTAACATAATTACCATTTTCTGACTTTTACACACTGTTCATGCAGTATGTGAAATACAGGGATCGCAGGTGGTCTCGGACCCTTTAATTACCACCAGTAAACATGAATTGATGCTTCTTGATCTTTAGCCCCCCCCAAAAAAAAAAAATCTAATTATTTTATATTTATCTGTGATGTAAAGTTTTTTGCATGTTGAAATGTTTAAATGTGGGGAGGAGGAGCAGTACAGAACATCTGACTGACAGTGAACAAACAGCTTACTGTATGAATACCTAGCTCATGCTGCAACTGCTAGTATAGACATACTGTAAAGTGATGCTGTACTCATAAATTAATGCAAACTATAAATTTAGGCTAATTAATACGGCCCTGCTCTTCTGCATATTTAAAGCCTCATTTACGTCCAATACATATATGATTTATTTATTTATGGAATGCAGACAGGGCACCAGTATAAAAAAAGGGAGCTTTTTGTGTAAGGAAGAAGATAGAGATTTCGCATATGGAATAAACATGTCATTATGCAATATAAAAGTCCTTATTTATCCAAAGGAGAGAATAAAAACAGTGCTTGAACTGTCCTTTTCTCTCTTTGGATTGTGATTGCAGGGTACCCCCCTCATGGGGTGTTTTGAACACAACAAGTTATAAGTATTACTAAGATTTTTCTGAAAGTTCTTACATATCTGACTCTGCAGTAAATATTTCAGAAGTGACTAAAAAATAAAAACAAACTGATCCCATTAGCCAGCCAAAGTCATTTAAGGTAATTAAATGCTAGAATGTGCAGTAATAGTTAAACTAGCTCATATGAGCAGTGTGCATTATATATAACCCCCATATTTATTATAGACATTTAAAACATTCTCTTTCTTTGTTCTCACATGTAAACTAAACATAACTGATGGTACTGTGACTTCCTGCCAAGTAAACAGTCACAGCTTCTTTCTGTTTTTCCACAATGCAGGAGAAGCATGCATGCAAACACTCACACACACACATACACACACATAAATTCCTTTCACAGGGACTCTTCTGGGAGCCCAAAGTGAGAAGTGAAGACGTTGTTGTGGTAAATATTGTATGATGCTTTAGACGGATGGTTCAGGCAGCAGCTCCAGAAAAACAGCCCTGCGCTTATGGTTTCTGCTCCCACTTGTCCCTGCGGCAAAGCACCAAGTTATCACACACACTCACAGACAGGTGAGAGACCTATCAGCTTCTGCTCATGCCCCCCCCCCCAGTTGGCCCACTGCGCTGCTCCAGCCCATTATTATTGATGATCGGTTTAATCCTGAGGAAGGAGACCAAAATAAGGGGCTGTCCTTTGATCTCTTCTCTTTGAACGTCAAGTGGCTGTGGCTGCTATTGCTTGCCTCAGTCTGTGCCCACGCACACACACACACACAAACCAACCCACACAGTCACTCACACACATATTACCACTACATCGGACAGACATGTTGGCCTATAGACATCAGCTTCTTTGGATCAGTTTAACACAATTTGGAGCAGATCCTCTTTTACAGCTTGGGAAAATCCATAGCAATCGGTTAATGTGAGGATTTTACTGCCTCTAAGCCCTGGCTCCTCAGCCCCGCGTCGTCTCCAGTAACATAATCATCACCTTTTCACTCTGCTTTTGTCTTTCCCTTTGTCAGCCTCTTAGGTGTGTGGGTAAATCAACCTGTTTTTTCGACGAAGACAAATAATTGACCTTCAATTAGAAAGAGTATACACACAGATCTTAAGTCTGGGAATTGCGCCATAGTTTCTTTTTTTCTTCCTCTCACCCTCAGCTTCCCAGGCTCACTGACCTGATGTCAATTATCCAGCCTCATTTTCCCAGAGATTGGCTGAAAAGAGTGGCTTTAGCTTCTGTAATAGGGTACAGGACAATGTTTAATTCAATGGCTGTGAATTTCCTACGGCCCCGAACAGAGGCGTTGTGCTCAATAATGCATTCCTTAAGTAAGCTTTTGAGGCATGCTTGTTGCTCATTTTGCTGATGGTCTTGTCAAACACTTAGTGGAACACCTCTTCATTTAGTTTCTGATGCAGCTTTGGGCACACTTATCTATTTGTTGTGTAGCTGAAGCTTGTGAATGATGAATGAATGATTGGAACTCACTCTGTGCTTTGTCCAATATTTATTTATCATTCAATCTATCTATCTATCTATCTATCTATCTATCTATCTATCTATCTATCTACAGTATCTATCTACCTAGAAATAAAATGTACTGATATATTTAAAATTTGTTTAAAAAGGCATTGTTGCCGTTTCAAGCTTTTCATTTTACTTTAAAACCATAATGAGGAACAAGAAGAGGTGTTAGAAAACAGCTAGGAATAATCTAACTAAAAAGCTTCATAAAAATAGGACTGCAAGAAGACGTCCTATTTCATATCCTCTTAAGATCCCACACCTAACATTAATCAAAGGTACTGTATGTTGTATATAATTTCATACATCCTGGCTGTAATGCTAATTACACAGGCAAAGAATATACAAAACTAATAATAAAAATAAACCTCAATATGCTCTTTTTAGTCTGGAATAGTAATCTTATAAAAGCACACTTACTGAGCTCATGTGTATTCCCAGCTCTGTCTATAGTACAGTGCTTAAATAAAGGCTGTACAACACTGCCCCCAGGGGCTCAGTGTAACACAGCACTGCACTTCTGCCATTTCTTTCTACAGTAGCTGTGTGAGTGGGGGGATGTTAAAACTACCAGACAACTTGACCCAATTAACAATCGCTGTCATCATCACTGGCACTTTTCCAAGAGTTCTGTTCTGAGAGAGCTTGTGGGAATAAATATCTTTGGATTTCCCAGTGTGATAATTATAAGTGGCAGGGATACTATAGACCACTAAAGTCTAGGTGGAATCGAAATCAAAGTCCAGCCCTCATCCAAATCTCACCTCACACCTTCATCAGCCCACGCAAATGTCCAAGAGCAAGCCATAAATTGTTTTTTTATATGTCAGGATGACTCAAGTCATATCAGCAAAGAAAATTGCTGCTCAAGGGTTCCCTTTGAGTTTTGAGAAGGTCCCCTCTCAAAGTGGGTTTGAGGAGGACTTGAGGTGAAAGGGCCCTGTGGCAGCATTAGGTCTGAGAACACTGATCTTTGTTTCATGCTGCTGCCGTCAGTTACTGGGGATTTGGCCATCTGTGAACAGAGAGTGATGCATTCAAAGCAAAGTCACCCCCTGTGTGAAGTACAATCAAGTTATTATTGCATGTTGCCATGTAATCTGTCTGCTGATTTCTAACAAGATAAAAAGGATAAGATACAGATCTAAATTGGTGTTAATGTCATGTAAGTACACAATGATCTCTACAAAAACATCATAACTCCATCAATCCCCATTGTAAAACTACATAAATATCAATGTTATTCTTAAATATAAGCATTGCATGCAATAACAAGATGCAAACCTGTATTAAATCCTTGTCCCCTGGGTATGAAAATGCTCAACTATACCACACTTTACTTAACCACAAGGTGGCAGTCATTAGACTGAGTTTATCGTTCACATCTTCTGTTTGGCTGGATACTTTTGTGCATATGGGTTTTAAAGTTAGTGAGACAGTCACTCCAGCTGTATTGAATGTACTGAGAATCAAAAAGGCAGTTTATCATTGTGTAGTTTTAAACTTTATTTTATATTTAGTTTCAGTTAGATTGGCTCACTGTGTGAGTTCCAGAATTTTGAAATTGATTTATAGTTTCAGCATCACCCAAAGACACACAAAATGTGAAAAAAGTACTTTAAAAAAGTATTATTGTACTCCTGACTATGTATCAGACAATAACTTGAGTTATTTATTAAGCAGGGTTACAGTTACCATTTGGAGTACTGAGGCCATGTCCTCTGGAATATTTCTGGAAATCTGACAGGTTTAATGATATGAAAATTATATCTGAGTTTACATTAAAATTACATGCACACTACATAATGTGTGTTTTTTGTAAGACTAAATATCTTAGAATAGGAGTGGATTAAAGCATCTATATTGTGTTTTCTCAAATGTTTTCATTTATTTCTGTTTTCCATCTAATTATTTTGAGTTTAATTATGTTGTTGAACTAATGCATTACAAATACCTTTAAAAAAAATAAATTATAAAAAGAAAATTCCTATTCAATACAAAATCATTAAAAACCGATAGGCTATAATTTACAGAGATGACAATTTAATAGCCTGTAGGCCTATGTCCAGTTGCGTTCAAAAACACTACTGGGCAACACAGACGCTTGAGAAGTTAGAAGGGAAAGTTATAGAGCCATTGCAGTAAAGTTTTCTGGAGGACTGTGAACGGGACTGTCCCACCCAGTGCTGAATGAGCTAAAAAGTGTTTGCGTGGGGCGGGGGGGTGCGATCAAGGCGCGTCCACATCCTGACATAAGATCCAATATCGTCAGAGTGAAGAAGGAAAAGAGGGAGAGAGGTCTCCTCCTGCCATCTCATCTCGGCTCAGTGGACTCGCAGCTTTCATGACGTTACTTCAGTGTTTGTACAGCGCGCTGCTCGGCATGCGTGATTACTGGATTCGCCTTTGTGAGTAAAAGCCGCTGCTGCGTTTCTCTGTTGTTTGAGAGTGAGGCATGATGACCGATGGCGAGCTGCGCCAAGAGAGTCAGGGGCAGGAAGTTAGGATACGTGGCCTTCAAAATAAAGGCAACATTTATCGGTGAAGGGGGGCAATAAGTAGCGAGATGCCAAAATAAATTTCTATCGCACCCATGTAAAAGACATTGACATTGTAGCACCATAGTGTAGCACCTCATATTAAATTCAGATAAGAATACGAATAGGCTAACAACCATGGAAATTAACTACCGGACGTCATGTCAGCAAAAATATAGCCTGCCAGGAAAATGTAAAGTGCGTCACTGACTTTTACTTTGAAAGCAGTGACCGGAAGTCACGTATTCGTTGTGAGTTGCTTGACACTGAAACTATCAGCGCCCATCCCATGCTTTCTGCTTATTCATGCTTCACATGAAAATGGACGAAAGTTGTTCATATTTAATAAGAATTACAAAAAGACAGTGACAGGACCTCATATTATAGGCTAATTAACGCCATATGAAATACAAAATCATAAATTTGAGTTTGATTGTGATATTTCTAAACTAATTATAGGCCTACTGTAAACTGGTTGAATTTAAAAATTACACATTAAGTAATCAAATTTAAATTAAAAATTACATTTAAAAAAAAAAAAATTCCCTTTGCACACATGCCCTATTGGCTGACAAGCTTTTCTTGACACTGCTATTAAACAAATATTCAGCTATCTCCCACACCCTCTGTAACGGGTTTTCCCTCCAAACTGGACTCCATGTGAGTATACCGAGATTAACCTACATGCTGTTTGCTCCCCACCCCCCCACACTCATGGTACCCAGGAAATGTTGAACACCTTCCAGCTCCTGGTCTATTTCGGTATCATATCTCTGATGGGAGGATGACAGGTGTGGCCTCCATCACACAGAGCAATGCCTGGCACAGCATCACAACACATATCTCTGCAGGGTCTTGTTATTTAGGTCAGACTCGGGGAATTGGAATTGGAGTTCATACTGTAGGGCTTCATCTCAGACTTCTGTGCTTGTTATCCAGAAGGAGATGTTGACCCCCACAGGCCTTATGGGAAGAGAGATCATTGGTGCCACTTACTAGTTTGAGGCCTGCTAGGGTAGATGGAGGGCCCCTAACACGCTACTGTGTGACAGACGAGCATTCTGTAGCCCCATGTTTCCAACCCACCATCTGTGTTTCAGTGAGTCATGCACATACGGCATTCTCGTCACTATTGCCATGCTGCTTGCCCGCTCACCTACCAGCTTCCCGCTTTCTATTTTCGGAAGAGGCTCCAAGACCCTCCGGTCCGGAGCACACCATGCCACACTGTACACACAATCTCTCTGGTGATCCAAGTAGGCCATAGTCATATGGGATTATGTTAGTTTCATGTAAATGACAAGTTAGGGAAGGCTTAGCTGTTGACACATTCATACAGGAAGGCCTTAGTCACACTTAATTATCAAGCTGTAAATAAAAGCTGTTACATCTGTATGTAACACTATCAATCAATATGTTACTTTTAATGTGATATAATTGTTTATACTCCATCCATTTCTTTGATTTACTGTTTTTATTATATTTTTTTGGCTTATTTTATTCTGTTTTGTGTTAATACTATACAGCTATTTTTCCCTCAGCTGAATCCCATTACTTTCTTTGCTGTACCTGGGTGGGTGGTGATGGCGCAGTGGATATGACACATGGGTTCAATTCCCACTGCGACACATCAACCAATGTGTCCCTGAACAAGACACTTAACCCATAGTTGCTCCAGAGGTGTGCGGCCTCTGACGTATGTAGCAATTGTAAGTCGCTTTGGATAAAAGCGTCAGCTAAATGACATGTTATGTAATGTACCTACTTCACCCTGAGGGATTATTAGTTTCCCTCAGTTTCATTCATAAAGTGTTCCAACCCATCAGTACTGGCTCAAAATTCATCCTTAAAAAATTGTTTTTTGTCATCATTTAAACTGATGTGTAGTAAACGGTTTCCAGAATGACTGTTCCCAGCAGGCAAGGTCATTTTAAAGAGCAGAATCATTGGTTGATTAAAGCTTTAGTGCATAACTTTTTGATATTAATGAACGTCCGTTACATTCAAGCCATTGCCAAATGAGTTGCTACAAAGCTAATTAAGACTATCAGCTCCACACAACTCTCTCTGTATTTCTCAGTATGGCTGTGTTCAGAAGATTGTGTCGTCCGGTGACTTTCCCGCGCAGAAACTCGAGTGAAGATAATTATTTCTTCAGAAGAGTCCATCATGTTTTGAAAATCCTCTGTGTCCTCCTTGGCTACTAGCAACTGTGTGAAGGGGACGTGGGGGCAGTGCGCGGTTACTTAAGGCTTGTATCATGTGGACACGCCGACAGTTTTGTTGTCATTACTTAGTTCCTCATGGGGGCGGCAGAAACTACGCACTATAGCTTTAAGTGTTACAATAAAAAAAGGAATATGTTCAGTAACATTTTTCCTTCTGGCTTGACTTACTTATGTGGATCTGTATCAACTGGTTGAGAAACCAGATATGTCGTAGTGTGGTTTAACTCTGGACCAAAAAACTGATGTAATGTAAGTTTAAAGGAATACTTCCACATTTTGGAAAATACGTCTATTCGCTTTCTGGCCAATATATAGATCAGAAGATTGATTCTACTCTCATATCTGATAATTATATATGAACCTGCAGCCAAGCCTCGGTTAGCTTAGTATAAATATGGGAATCCGGTTAAAACGGGCTTTGGCTCTGTCCAAAGGTTAAAAAAAATCTGCCAGCCAAAACCTCTAAAGCTCACTAATTAACATATTATATCTTGTTTGTTTAATTTGTAGAAAAACCAAAGTATAAAATGACATGTTGTTCATCTAAACAATTAGCTTATAATCTTAAATTTAGCCTACTTAATATGTCAATATAACCATGTAACATTTTACTTTATATTTGCCTGATTGCAGACCCTAATAAAATACAGCGTTAAGATTATTCATTCATATTTAGTTCCATCTGAATGTACAGGCCCATCCAACTATGTACCACATTTGCAATGGTCAGAGAAACAAAACCGCTGCTTGAACAGTTGCAATACTACTAAGTGTTACCGGTAATCAAGTTATGTTGCGAATGCCCCTTTAATGTGGAATCTGCTAAATATATGTTTTAAATACAGTAGCTCATAATGTGTGGTCTGAAATGTTGGATTGATAGCTCTATGCTGATATATTTGTCGTTTGAGTTTGGAGTGGTTTAGTGTAGTGGATGGCACTTGGTAGGGATATCCTGTTGTGTCAGGTTTGTTTTACCCCTATGTGACTTTAGGGACTAACAGAGTTGGTCACAGCTTGCAATATTCCTCTCTCTGTAACTTGCATTCTCTTTCTCTCACTTCATTGCAGTGAGGCTTTATTGGAGTGAGACCATATTGCCAAAGCACACTCCCATGAGTCTCTCCCCAACTATCTCTCTCGATCATGTACTGTCAATTATCCAGTCATATTGTCACAGCAACCCTCAATTTTAACAGGTGCTAAGACTTTAGCTTCCCCCTTCTGTCTTTCACCACATATTTTAAGTAGCAATTATCATGTTAAAGCTAAGCTTGTGATGTTCTTGCCAAGGGAAAGGCAGACACTTTTACTTTAGTCATCCAGTGAAGGTGTGAGGTGTCCACATTTACTGTAACTTTGGATAGTGATGTGATGACAGGCAAATCATAAACACAGTCTTCCTTACTCAGGGGTACTAAACAGACCAAAGTGTCTGGATCTGATGTCTTTCACTAAGTCTCCCTACATATGTTTTGTTTCTTCTCACTCCCTTACTTTCTTTCAACTTCCCTCTTTTACCAGCCTCTTAACTCCTCGGTGCTGTGGGCAAAGTTAATTCCAGATTTCTAGTAGTCCACATAAAAAGCAGAACAGAGATAAAGAGGTCAGGTGAAAATATGGTTGTTAATTACACTATGGAGCCTCAGTGCTTGCTGATCCTGCCCTTACTTGCCAACACATTATTGTCTCCAGTCTATGAATATGCTTTGCATGTTTTTTTTTAACCTAAGTTAACCATTTTAAACAATACATGCTCTCTGCATGAAAAAAAAAAAAAAAAACAGTTATTCAATAAGATCCTTAAATTATTTTTAAGAAACAAAGGCAAGTGCAAAATGAAAAAACTGCACAGGATAAGTAGCTTTCATATGATGCTAGCTAAGCTGCTATCATGAATAAATCTGAGCAATATTACTGTATATTCAATTTCTCTTTTTCCTTTACAAAAAGACAGTTTAGATGGTACAAGCACTCTGGATATTAGCCTTAAAAGTCCTGACTTGATTTATAAAATCAGTGGGCACAAAAGAATAACAGGAAAAATGACAGTTGTTTCAGTTAGATGTTGTTTATATCTGACCAATTTCTGCAATGCTCATAGACTAATTTGTATTTTTAGTTAGATTTTATTTTGATGTTATAACATTTTGGCTTACCCCACATTGCAAGACACCACTTCAATTATTAAAAATATAATAGAACATCTTATGGGGGCATATATACAAAATCAAAAGAAATACATTAATTTATCATAATATATACTGCTTAATACTTTCACTAACATGTTTATGTACAAATGTTCAAATAACTTGAAAAGCATGCTGAAAGTCTAACGTTATCCTGATGAAGGGCTTTTTCCAATTTAAATGTTTTGTATGAGAATAGCCAACTCAATCTATTTTTTAAAAAAAATCACTTTCTCATTTTTACCTTACTCAAATATTGCGTGGTTCCCAGTAAAAAGAACAATACAAAACAAAGTTAAACTCACTGTCTGTATCGTTGAGATGAGTCCAGTTTAAACATTTAGTGATAAAATGCCCGTCAATGTTTGAAATTTCTTCAGAATCATAAAAATTGTGACTTAAAAATTAACAAAAGCACAGATGAAAATTGTCTTGACTGAATCTAATGACATTAAATGTAACTGCTGCATTATTGTGGGCATCAGCAAAACAAATGACCAAAGTAGAACGCCAAATAGCAAGATACCTGTCTTTTCTATGAAATACGAATATACAAACTAGTTCATCCCAAAAATAATTCCCTACCTTTAATGTAATTTGTTAAGTGTGAAGTGGATATGCAGGATATTAAATAAAAAGGATAAAATGTAACATTAAATTAAAATTGCTTTTTTATGTTTTCATTCAGCAGTAATTTCATTGTATTCATTTTTCAGTTTTTCAATTTTGGTTTATCACCACTAGATGGTGCTTCATTCCCAGTTTTAGAATAAATCCAGCTTGCATTCTGATGTCTCACCACAGCAGTGGGTCTCAGTAAAAGGGGCAACTCACAAGTTTTCTCTTGTGTTTTTTGCTATCAGACATTATTTTAGACACACTGTGTGTCTTATCAACAGTTCCAGTATGTGTGTGTGTGTGTGTGTGTGTGTGTGTGTGTGTGTGTGTGTGTCCAAAAGATAGAGAAAATGAGTGAGATACTGTACCCCTGAAAAATGACTGACATTCATGCTTTGCTTGATGTATATGTGCCTGAGAGACATGGAGATCAAATGATGTTCATTGAAGAGGAAGGCTCCTTTAAGCTCCATCAATCCCTCCTGCCATGCCTGTTCCTCAGTCCCACACACACATATAGTTCTTCATGCTCTGGCGTTAATTACAGGGACAGATAAAGCCCTGCCTTAGCAACGTATGTCGCTGCATGTGAAATACACCTGTGTGTCAGTGGATCAAAGCTGCCATCCTCTAAGGTGGAATTATTATACAAAGAAGGGGATACATTAACCAGTACTCTGGTGTCATCCGTCTCTCTGATTCTCTCTGTCACACACACGCACACACACACACACATACACACACACACACACACACACACACACACACACCTGCATAATGCTGTCATCCCCCATGCTTTGATGGTGCAAGTAGGTGTGTTTGACAGGAAACAAGGGCTGGGTTGAGGCATGTGGTGACACACTAGCACACGCAGTGCATACATGTGGAGAAAAAAGGAGAAAGACACCAGTTGTGGTTGGCAGCCATACCTGCATGGAGCTTCTGAGCATGTGGGTGTGTGTGCAACCATGTGTCTGTGCGGTGTCAAAGTGTCTGTGTGTGGCTTCTCCGGGATCAAGCCTGAACTAGGAGCCTCAATGTGCATAAACTGTGATTTGGCTATCTCTCTTCCTGGAGAAGATAAATCCTAACCATGCTGGTGTGTCAGTCGCTCAGTAATTACTTCATCCTGTCACGACTGTCTGAGAATGCAAGCCAGTGGGAACTTGCACTGTCACTCTTTCATTGACAAAAGGCAAAAACAGTCAGCGTCGCTTTTCTATGGCTCAGTGTCAGTTTAAGGGTATTAATCATCAGATTAGCAGATGCAGGTAACCTATACAGATGAATTGCACCTGTAGGAACTTCCTGAATATTTCTGCAGAAATTAATATATCATAGTATCAATCATGTGTAATCATTGTGCATTTCCACAATCTGAATTGATAGTGATTTCCTGCCTGGACATGCTCTAAAGCAGAATACAAGTCAATATAGGATTAAACTGCAGGATTTAAAGCTTTTGTTAGTGGCTGTTAGGTGTTCATGTTTACTTACGACTTAATTGGTCCCAGCTTGTTATGGCCTGGAATGCTTTGATTATAGCCATTTAGGGAGGAAGAGTGGCATTTGGATATCTTTTGACACAGGAAGAGAATGTCATTCATTCCTCTCCTGCTCTCAGTTTGAAAAAAAAGGCAGAAATGAGAGAGGGGCACAGGGAGGAGCTGACAGGGCTACGGCAAACACAAAAAATGGCTGCAGCATTGGACCCCCTGCTGTCCCCCACTCTGCAGATAGAACACACACAAGCTTCCTGCTAAAAGAAGGAATCAGTAGTTTTACTTTGAGGATACCAAATTTAAAGATGTACACACACATGTGTGATCAGGTGGACAGGGGCTGCTCTGTCAGGTAGGGGCTGTCCCACTCCTCCCTTTTTGCTCTTCCTGTCTGTGTTTTGACATCAGAAGGAGCAAAGGAAAAAAGCAAAGCCCCGAAAGGATTTCCTCAGTGTTTACTGTGGATGATCCTCATGGCTCCTGTATGCTAAAGCTGGGCAAGGCAAGGCCCGCAAACTCAAAGCTCTGGGTGGATGAAAAACAGAAGAGGGGTTAGGATATAGAGTTAAACCTCCTCCAAGGAGACTTAAAAGATGAAACATGCCTTTTGCTCTGTTCTCTTGACAGAATGTTGAACATTTTTTAGACTTTACTTGACAGCTAAATTGTGTGGTTCATGTTGCTTTCACTGTTCAAGAGAGAAGGGAGTATGTTGAAGTAACTCTGGGGAATGGTGTATGGCTGTAAGTGGGTGGTTTGGGCTGTGCAGTGTGGGAGGCTAGGCCCCAGTGCAAATTAAAGACTTCTCTGTGAAAGTCCCAGACGTGTGTGTGTGTGTGTGTGTGTGTGTGTGTGTGTGTGTATATGTGTGTGTGTGTGTCTGAGTGACTGAGCCTGTGTGTACGCAGCCGGTGGGGAAGAGACCCAGCCCTCCCTCTTTTTATTTTTTTTAACCAGTCATTAAAAATAAGCCACAACTCACCCCCGATACACACTGAGAGAGACAGCAAGAGGGAGAGAAAGAATGCATCTCCTCTTTCTCCTCCCTTTCTTTGAGCTTTGCTGCTTCACTAACCAAGTAAAACAGGGAGGAAAGGGGGAGGCTGTGTTCAAGGGGTACTGACTCCACTCATAGGTTTTTAAGACGCACACTCAGACCCCTCCCCCGTGTTAAGAGTGGCAGGAGTTTTTTTTCTATCCAGGAGGAGAAAGAGATGAATGGGGAAAGGAATGCAGAAGACAAACGAGTGCTCTCGGCAGGAGAGTGGGAATGTTGTAGAGACTATTGTTCCACCCCCATCAGATTCTGCAGGGAGTGGATGTAAATACGTAGGAAGAGAGGGAATAGGGGTGTAAAAAAATCACACCTGAGAGACAGCTCTGTAGCATCTACTCTGATATTCATATTTTCCCTGAGACATGCCATCTCCATTGCTTGCTGGTTTGGACATACACAGATGCACACACATGCAGCCAGTGCCTATAGATGCCATCTCGCCTTTCCCTCCGCCCCTCAACAGGATGTATAGGGTCAGAGTGTCAGGACTGGAAACCACAAAAGACAGTATGCGTCAGTGTAGCCTGGTTCTTGTTCCAAATCCCCCCATAGCTCCTCTTGTACCTCCTACCTTTTCTCTCTCCCCCTCTTTTTTTCTCTCAATTTCCTCGTTCTCTCTCTTAACTTTCCATTGCCGTCTCTCCATCCTCCTCCCCCCCCTCCCCCCGCCTGCCTCTTTCCTCTTCTCATATAGGAGACGTAGAAGGCCTTACGTTTGGTTTTGGGCCCAGATGGCTTTAGCATGCCTCTGGCGGTGGATTAAGCCCGCCAGTGTCTCCTTTCCCCTCCATGTGCAAGTGGTCAGGACAAAGAACGTCAAACAGGGGAAAAGGAGGAAGGAATGCAAGGGGAAAAAAACAGGACTGTGAAACAACACCCGTAGCTGATGTTTCACGGCATTCCTGGAAGAGTAAACTTAAACACTTGTAAAAACTGTCAGCCAGCTTTCCTGTTACTTTTGTGCCCAGTCATTTTATGAATCAAGTTATGACTTTTTTGCCTCTTGGAGTTAATCCCCAGAGTGCTTGTTGCATGTTAACCATGGAAAGGAGAAGTGAACTTTTGACCACATTCTGCTGCATTTATATGTAAATAGCAGCTGCAGCAAGCAGTGATCCTTCATGTAATGACATGACATCGGCATTGTGTTTCAGCCCTCTCACTTAAGGCTCTGTGTGTCAGCCCCTTGTGTTTTTGTCTGTTTTGCTGTGTGTTTGCTATTTTGTCCGTGAGTCCATTATTCTCCATGCTTGCGGTTATGTTTTTCTGTACACGGCTGTAACTGCACAGACTTTTAGTTCTTGTGGACAGTCTGTCATGTTTTATGTGTTTAGCACTTGGAGACAGTGTGGTGGCAACATATTGCTGTGTTGTGGGTATTTTTAGCGTAGCAGACAGTGGCCTAAGTGGCCTGTATTATCCACTCAGCAACACAAAATACCACCATTTAAGACTCTGTCCTCTCTTCTTCTTTCACTCATTGTCTCTGTGTGCTTGACATTAACAAGCTCCACATTCAGAGATTTATGTAGACCTAGTCACTGCTCAATTACAAAGCCAGTTTAATTTAATGACTAACTGATCTCCCCCAGCTACATGATTTTGTTTTTCGGTATGCCACGGCTTGCTATAGTTGCCCATGCTGTCATTGCCGGCACATGCGATGTGTCACTCCGCACAGAGAGCCAGTCTACTCTTAAAGTCAGTCAGTGAGCAATGCTGTGGGAAATGAGTGCAGTGAAAGCATGCGTGAGATGTGTGGGTGTGTTAGCTTTAGCACTGGGGCTAGTGTTCGGATTTATGCCCCACGAAGCAGCTGGAATGTACAAGAACTGAAGGAAACGGCACAGTAAACTTATCTTCTGTCCTATCCCCTTTTCTCTTATCCTTTTTCTCACTTTTCTTTCTATTATTCTGTCTTTTTATCTCTCTCCCTCTCCTCTTACGTTGAGTGACTATGCTCTCTCTTTCAACCCCCTGCAGGCAGGTCTTTTGGACAGAAACAAAAGACTCATGTGTCTCTTCATGTGGTTGTGGACTAGTCAGGGTAAAGCCCTTGCCAAGGAGCAACAGAGAACAATGGAAATGGCCTGGAGCCGTCACAGGGCAGGTCTAATGAGAAAATTGCCGTCATGTAAGAAAAGTCTTCAGGAGATTAGCTTGCATGCTTCAGTACTGTAAAGGGAGGAACTTTGGGATTACATATTTATACCAAATCCTGGATGATTGTACATGACAAAAAATGTCATCTAGCTGCTGTTTATAGTGTTGATGTTAACGATTACACTACTGTTAGAGTAAATGTCAATTATTTTGAGATTTTAGAGGGATATAAAACAATCAGTTACATATTTCCGAAGAGACGTCTCCCACATAGGTAAACTTCAAAACACTACATCTTCAAGGCAGTAGGTCATTTCCACTGCATGGTTAGGCTTGACTCAACTCACTATTGGTACCAGGTGCTATTCTCTATTTCGTTTTCCACTATGGATAGTACCACCTTAGTGTAAGAGGGATTCTTAGCCATAGCGATGCCGCATGAAACTGCTGTGGCATCTTTATCGCAGGATCCTTTCATCGGCAACAAAACGTAGTTTTGCGGGCTGCCATTTTTTAAAAATCTGGGGCGAGTGAATGAAAGAAATTGAGGCCGTGAGTGATGATAGCTTGGCTATTTAAATTGCTGGTTTGTGCAGGATGTCCTGTGTCGTGTTAATGACGGTTCTCTTTGACCAATAAGTAGTCTGCATATTTTAACTCCACCTTCTAGTATCAACTCAGTTTGCTTGGAACCTTGACCGAGGTGGTACCAAAAAAAGGGGCCATAAAAGAGGAATGCAGGTAACCAGGCTTTCTTTTTTAACTTAAGAGCTCAGGAAAGTGGGTTAAGTGAAGTGAATCTATTGCCTAAGAGCGCGCAGCTGCCTGCCAGATTTAGTGGTGGCTGACAGTTAGTAAACACACTCTTATCTAGTGATTCAAGAGACACAAGCCTGCTAGACCAGTTACCCACTGTTGACAAGGGTTTCTGTCAAAAGGGCACAGTGAGCACAAGGCTTTGTTGATAGCATTGTTGGTCTGAGGACACCGGAGGCATATTTAATACATTTTACATGCTGATATGCATGCTTATGTTTAACTTAAGAAAAAAAACAATTTAAATGCTGCAGTTAGTGCAGGATGTTTACAACACTGGTACCATTTGTACTGAGAACTCCCTCCCCGACAAGCACTCACACATGCTAAACATACTTCTTTAAAAGGCGCTTGCAGACTGCCACCTTCCCCTCATGCACACACATACACACACAGGCGCAAACAGTGAGCTATTGTGTCTGACAGAGTTTAGGCATCTGGAGAGCAGAAACCCTCTCTGGTGACCTCTGACCTCTGGTGGCTGAGAGGCGTAGACTGACATGAGGGTCTCTGGGAGACTTTCAGGTGACTCAGACGGCTGTCAGAAGACTTTTAAAGCACTATTGTATATGTTGTGTGCAGGTTTTGTTGTGTCTCTGCAATATTATTATTAGCATTGATAAGTGATGAGCAACAAACCTGCTATCTCCACTTATTTTAACACGTCAAAACACTTTGAAACTCAAGGCTTTTTGTAATTCATTTTTTAAATTTTTACAGTAACTCATAGGAGCCTACTGAAGGCCGTGTTAAGCCATTTAGAAATTGCCTTGCATTGCTGCATTGTTGCTTACAACAGCAGTGTAATATCATCCTGTGTGAACCTTTCAGGTAATTGTCATGTCATGACTGCCCCGGAAACCCGGTGACAAGCTTTTTTTGACAAGGATCCAAAACAAACTGGTTGGTATGGTTCAGTACTCAGCTGCACAAAGCCCACGCTTCAGGGCTAGAAACATTATTGGATATTCATTTGTAACACAGCAGCACCCAGTTGTTCTCTCTACGCTGTTATCCTGGTGTTTATTTGATTTTAAAATGTACGCTAGCTGCGACCCATTATTCCTGCTGTGTTTTCTCGTTGGCTGGTGTTTAGGTGGGTGTCAGTGCAGCTGCAGTGTACCCTGTCAAGGTAAACGAACAGCCAACAGAAGCTCCCCTCTGCTTGCTGCTCGTACAACGCCAAGCCTACCGGCAAACTTCATGTTGCTATGTGTCGCCATGGTGACACCATCACAAAGGACTCCAGCTGGTTCTCTATGCGTGTGTGAGAGAGAGAGAGAGAGAGAGAGAGAGAGAGAGAGAGAGAGAGAGAGAGAGAGAGAGAGAGAGAGAGAGAGAGACGGACAAATGGACAGAGCGAGCAGACGGAGCCAGGCAGTAACTCTCTGATTTACCCTCGTCCCTCCTCCTCCTCAGTCTTGTTCAGCTCCTCTTCTCTGTTCACTATCCTCTGCCCTCTCCCCTCTGGCAGACCCTCATCCCAAACACAGTGCAGCTGGGCTCAGCTGTCAATGTTCCTCCATACTGACTGCCCCCTTTCCGGGCCTTTGTATTTGTTTGGATGGTGGTGGATTTGCCCTTGGCCCCCGCGCGGGGGAGCCCGTTCCTGTTAGCTAGCATCTTAAACCAAACCGTCTGCTCTTTGAAGTGGCCTATCACACAGATATACAGATTGGAGATTACAAGGCAACTGCCTGCCTTCAATCTGTCTAGTAACATGAACAAAATGATTAAATAAAGGAAACACCTATGCAGACACATAAATGGGACACAGTGATCAGCAGAGCCAAAAAATAGGTGACTAGTGAGTATGTTTTTGTTCTGGAGGCAGGAGAAATGAATGAGACTTTGCTTTGTCTCAGGGGAGGGAAGAGGGCTTTCTTTGATATTATCAAGCCCAGAGGTGGGGGAGTGCTCTGCCAAGAAGAACTGCTATTCACACTAACTTGTCAGCATGGGACTTTTGAAGTATCAAAAGAGGGATTTGGCAGAGAGCCACTAGAGTTTTGTCATTCACAAACTCTTCTCTTTGGGATGACAATGCTTGCAGCAGGCTGCACCTACTTCTGCGAGGGAAGAGAGATGAAATTCCACAAATCCATTTCTATTAAGTGAGGAAGTTCTCAGTTCACAAGAGAATTTGAATGATGTCTTTGTTTGTGATCAAAGCTCCACTAACCTGATATTAGGGAGTGACAGAAAAAAACCTTTTTGTGTGCTCATCAGTGTTTATCTGTGTTTGGTAAAGAGTTTTCCCACATTCCTTCTCAAGGGTCTGATGGAATCCTGCGTCACATTCCCACTTCACTCTGTCCTTGACAGTTTGTGTACGTGGGAGGTCCAGGGCAGTGTTAGCTGTCTAATGCTTTAATGGCTGCAAGAGGATCAAACGGTTTTCTTATCATTTGTGTGGAAACTGGAAACTTGGCTGTTGTTTTATGAGGACAGTTGTTTTTGGTCAGATGCTTTATCCTCACTATTGTCAGACAGACAATAATTAGATTCACTTAATTTATCTTTCAAATTTGTATTCAAACTTTCCTTACATAGGAACTTAAATCCATTCATTTTGCAAAATGTTTGATGATGCACACTTACATCCAAGTGACTTGCCCAGTCACTGTTGACAACAGCTCCTGATGAATGGAGAGCATATCAGTGGCAGGAAGCCTGTGGTCTCCCTTGATGTGGAGAGGTTGAAACGTTAAGCTGGGTTGTGTCAATGTTATTTGTGTGCCTCTCCGTGCCTGCATGTGCATGTCTGAAGGCCCGTGTGCACATACATGTGTTCGTGGGCATGTTCCGACTCCCGCCTGTGTTTACTTAACCTGTCTTGGCAGTCAAAACCCCCTGTCATTCTCCGGCGTGTCTGGCACTCGCAGTGACAGCTAGGTGGGAAACGGCGCACAATCTCCTGTTTCATACAGCGCTTTATTGAGCGGATGAAAATCCTCTGTTCTTTAACCCTTCCCTCGGCCTGATAGGATCCCACACACACACACATTGACAGTCATCCAACATGCACACACACACACACACACACAAGTATGACTTTTAGATGACTTCAGGGGATACAAGCTCTAAAAGAGGCTGACATTCTATCCTTTGAACCTCCACGCCTGATAGGAGCAGGACCTCGCCCTGTCCCTCTGTGTGACTGCTTGTGTCTGTTCACTGTATTTTGTGTTCTCTTGTGGGTCTGTACTCAGTGACCTTTCTGCCTAGGATGTTCATCATATTCCCTAGACATCTGTGAAAAGTTTAGACAGTGCTGCATATTGCAGCATGCTCAGATGATTACTCCTAAGATGTCTTTGGCAGTAATTCCTGCATATACAGTATCTCTCAAAACATCTGACATTTAGCTGTAGAAGGAAATACAGTAAGTCATCTTCTTTTGTCTTTCTTGTGGTGTGTTAACCCACCATCAAAGGCACTTATATTAGCAACTGTGATCTCATCTCAGGACTTTCCAGCTTGTCAAAACCTGAGTGAAATCTCATCTGGGATCATCCAATCACTGCTGGCGAGGCAGGAGGCAAGAGGAGGGTGGGTGGAGGGCGGCGGATGACTCTGACAAACCAAGAAGATGAAGTCAGCCCTCCAATATGTTAGGGCCTTTCTGTAGCTGTCAGTGAGATAGCAAGACACAAAGCAAACAACATCCTGCTCTAATAGTTTTAGACATGGCTGCTTCTGCTGGGTGTGGTTGGCAACAGTTGTCTGCCACACACAGAGCAACGATCTCGCTGCGGTAGGATGTTTGTCTTTTGTAGGGATTAAAAGGGATCCAGGAAACCCGGTGTCCTAGTTTTGCAGCAGAGCAGGGAGAGAGAGCGACATTGTTTTGATGATAGCACCAGGCCAGGAAGGAGATTCCAAGGCATAATGCATTTAGGAGGTGGCTGATTTTGTCTTTCTTTAGACAGGCTATGTTTTTTGTCTGTCGGCATGTTTATATAAACAGGCTTCTAAATGAGCGTGTGTGTGTGAGGCTCTGTTGTCTGTGCAGAATCTGTTGCTGTAACCTGAGAGGGAGAGAGCACTGACAGAAAGAGGGAGAGGTTTACTGATGATGATGCTTTTTATTATCTATTTGCTTGGATTTAATACAACGCCTTTTGAGTGTACTGAGCTCTCGAGCTGTCTTCTACAATAGATTTCAACTTCTGTGCTATATCATAAATATCATTTATATTCTGTGCAATTATGCGTGCAAACAACAAGGCACACAAGCATGCAGGGCTATATTCGCCACATCAAATTGTTTTGGATGTGTACAGTAAGTGTGTAGAGGGTTTAACCATCTAGATCAGTGGGTCAAGTGGCTGACATACTAATCCTATTACTAGACGAGGCTATGATTTGTTAAAGTTGCCCCTAATCTACTGTCCATTTTGACTCCAACACAGGGACCCAAGACCTCTAGGTGAATTGTCAGGGTGTCAGCTGTCACCAAAGTAATTTCCTCTCAGGCAGTGATTCATTAATATTGAATATGTTTTATTATTATTTTTTTTTTTTATCACAATATTTTCTTCCACTTTCTTCATAAACATATTTTCTATGTTACATAACTGCATTACTGCTGCATCAATCCACCCAATTGCCAATATGGATCATTAAAGGTGTATTTGAATGATTTAGTATGGCACTTCCATAAAATTGAGGAACTCACAAGACAGATTAAAAAAAGAATGGTTGAAATTGCAGCAGCGTTGGCAGAGATATCCTGACTTTTAGTCTCTAGTATGGGTCTAATTTCAAAAACACTATATGCTACATTTCCCATAATGCAGCTAAACCCTGCTTCCTAAATACATCTTTCAAACCCCACACCTCCTAAGCTTTATTGAGATGTATACTTTTATACATAGTTTCATCTTTCTCTTTCTTCCCTGCAGTGTCATCATGCATCACTACCTACAAGAAGACTCCTCCCCCAGTCCCACCACGGACCACACCGTCCAAACCTTTCATATCCATCACGGCACAGAGCAGCACCGAGTCCGCTCAGGATGCCTACATGGACGGCGGCTCTGGCCCGCGGACGGGCATCAGCTCCCAGCCGGGCCTGTCCAACTCCACGGAAAGCATCGACAGCATGAAGGCCCTGACAGCAGCCATAGAGGCGGCTAACGCTCAGGTGCACGGCCCCGCCAGCCAGCACGTCACCAACAGCACCATCACCATCACTGCCACCGCCACCACTTCTGCCATCGCGCATGTCTCCACGGAGAGCAAGGCGCAGAGGGAAGCGTTCCGCAAGTCCCTCTCCATAGGGATCCAGGTTTGTGGATGAGCCTGGGTTTCTGTTAAAATTCAATAGTAAAACTCTGGCATGCAGTTTGACAGTTCTTCCCCTCCTCTTAGGTGGACCCAGAGGAAGGAGGGCCGACGGAAGAGCAGTCTAAATTCCAGTCGATAGGAATTCAGGTGGAGGATGAGCGATGGTGAGACAAAGCGAGAAAGAGAAGGAGGCTGTAAAAGTGAAACTAGATAGGTCTGATGGGAGGGATGAGGTAGAGATAGCATAAGTAGGAAGAAGACTTGTGGAGACAGAGAGAGGTTTATAGGGTGCAGTGCAAGCTTTTGCGCCCCTGCACTGGCTTTCCTGAAGCAGCTGTCCCTAGTTCAGGAGAGATTGGCATCAGAGCCCCCTCAGCCAGGGGCCCCAAGTGACAGCTGGGCCAGAGGATGTGGTGGAGGGAGCTGGGAAGGTGGAGGGGGTGAGTTGACAGCCATCTGTTGCTCCAGCCATTGTGATCCAGGCTACTTTGAGGCTGTGTGTGTGTTTGCATATGTGTGGGAGGGAGGGAGAGAGAAAAAGGGAGGGAGTTTTATTGGGTTTGTTTAGTTCTGAGAGCACTGAGAGACTGCTGTGCTGTCAGCTACAGCCTCTCATTCTGCAACATGTTCCCAGTTTGAGGAGAAGCAGCCTAGTGTGCATGCCATTTCATTAGCTCACACTGCACCAGGCTTATTGAGGCCTCTGTTGGGACATGCAGGCATTTATGGTTTCTTTGTCTGCTTTCGTTCACCCTGTCAAAACAGTGACCTTCTGTTTGGTGAAGGAAGTTGACAAATTTAGCCACAGTGCTGGTTTCATGCAGTAGCCAAGGCATGCTTCGGGAATTCAAAGAGACATCACCTTTAATCAAAAGTCACAGTGATGGCTGAGTCCAGCACTTTAAAAAACACACACTTACACAGTGTCAGGGAATGTGAGGGGCTTTCTGAAAGGGGAGGTCTCAGCTGACTGACCAAGCTCTGAGTTCCCGGAGTTGCCAAGCCAAATATTAACTCATCTAGAAACCTTCTGAGTCTGCCGAGGCTTGAATGTTATGCAGCACTGCAGCTTGTGTATCAGGTTAATGTTTGGTAGGTGGAAAGGTATTTTTGTTGGTGCATGTTTGATTGTTTACCTGTGTGTGTGTGTGTGTGTGTGTGTGTGTGTGTGTGTGTGTGTGTGTGTGTGTGTGTGTGTGTGTGTGTGTGTGTGTGCGTGCGTGCGCGTACGTGTGTGTAAGTGTACCTGGGAGGTCTGGGCATACTGCCCCCTACATTAGATTCCCAGACAGTAAGAGTGCCAAACTCCTACGGCCTCGCTTCAGTGCTCAAACTGCCTTGTGTCTGTGTGCAAGTGAGAGAGAGTCTGTGTGTTTATATACAGCGGTCACAGGTCATAACCTCACCTCGCTGTTTGAACTATGACTGAGTGAGAGCGAGTGGAAAAGAGCTTTAAAAAAGATTAACACAACCAACAACATGCTTGTCTTTATACAGATTTATGTCTTTACTGACTGGGATATATCAAACAAATTGTATTCATGTATCATATTTATTCCCTCAAATATGTTATTAAAGCTTTTTTCTACATGTATTAGATATTGTGCTCATAACATTTTTAAAAACTGTTAGTATCTCATCACAAACATGCAAAAAAGTACAAAAAATTGTGATTGACAAATGAGATGATTTGGATTCAGATTATGTTTAAGGCCTTGCAAGTTTAGGGTCTGGTGTTGGCGGTCACCAGATGGCTTTGCACTCATAGGGTAAATGTGGCATTGCTCATGGTCCTAGTGATTAAACCATATGCACAACCATCTTGAAAAGTCAACTTAAGGGACCTCCCTGTGTTTTTATTTTTGTCCTAACTGACTGAAGGTTTGTCATTACTGGCATAAGACAAACAAACATGAAGCCTCGGGGGCATTTGCAAGGTTAAATGTCAATTTGTGGTGGGCAATAGCATGAGTGGCTGTGTAGTATACTGTGTTTTCTGTCAAATAACATAACTCTTTCATCTTGTTCTGGTGCCTTTTTCAACCTCAAAATAAGACAGTAGGCTGTTTTTGTTTAAAGAGGCTTCAGTATTTCCTCATGTTTGTGGCTTGAACCATGTTCTGTTTAGATGAGAGGGAAATTAATACAATTTGAAACAAAACCCTAAGAGGTTAAGAGACCCTTCCGAAAGCGGCAGCATATGGAATGCAATACTCCACCTCCTTGTTATTTACAACTTTCTGTCATGTTCACCACATGAATGTAATGAGAACATGGACTTTCTGCGTTTTTACGTGCACTTTTTTTCTCCTGTTCACCTTCCTGATATTTTATAGTCTCTTCTCTCTCTCACATGGACTTTTCTCTTTAAATGCCCTTCCCTCCTATCCATTGATATGTCTGTCTATTTGCCTTAGCTGTGTTTGGCCTTGCCCGTCTCTGCCCCTGCAGGAAGTTGTTAGCAAGCTGATAGAAAGCAGGCTGAGGTCATTAGAACTGAACACCTGCTCGGAGGAGTTACTCTTTAACTGCTCTTCACACACACTCACACTCGCGGGCTGCTCGCACGTACACATAAAGCACATAGATACTGTTTGATCTAGCCGAAGCCACTCCCTTGTTCTTGCGCTCTCTTTTTCTGTTCACGGAAGAAGAGAGATGAATGAAAAAAGAGGGAGGTTAGAGATGAATGAGTAGCTTCGAGGAGGAGTGTGCATCCGGAGACGGGCCGAGGCAGACGTGATGGAGCTACGATCATTTGTGTGTGTCGTGCTGCAGGCAGGTCAAGCTGAGGTTCATGAGTGAGAGGACTGTGAGCATGTTTGGATCAGAGTACAGCTAGCAGGCTAGCAATTCAATCTTTTTTCTGGCTTGGCAAAGTTGTTACTTACTAATTTGCAGTGTATTGACAGCAAAATAGTAGGATAAGGCATGCTTGGTATACCAGAATTTAAAAGTTTGCCTGAGGACATGTGATGAGTTCAGATGTCTACTCTTTGCTTTTATTCACTCTTTGTTTGTATCTTTGGAGCCCCTGTCCATGTGGGCCCTTATATATGCTTATCTAAGTGAATCTCTTGTTTGAGCCCTGGTACAGTCTTTCCACCAACACCAGCGTCCCTCTGGCGTCCCATTCATTACTGGGATGGTGAGCTGCTCTATAGAACATAGCCAAATTTGTGTGTTGATTTAATCTTTGCACATGTGTGTGTGTGTGTGTGTTTGCTGTTACACATGGTGCGGAGGGACTTGGCAAAGGCTGCCCGACAGCAGCACAAAGCCTCTGAGCCAAATACGACACCCAGCTGTAGAGAGGGGTCCTGTGTGTGTCTGTGTGTCTGTGTGTCTGACTCTCTGTGTCTGTGTCTGTGTCTGTCTCTCTGTGTCTCTGTCTCTGTCTCTGTGTCTCTGTCTCTGTCTTTGTCTCTGTGTCTGTGTGTACAGTTTGTGTACGATCCCAGAGCAGGGCTTGTGGTGTGACAGCAACTGCACACTCTGTTGCTTCTGAATGAGCCAGGTGGCAAAACCCACATGCACACAAAAGACGTTCCACACTACAAAAGCTATTCATCGCTATCAGTGATGAGATTGCTGTGATCATTTAAATTTTTCATACTAGAACCACCTCCAAGAACTGTGTAAACAATATTATCATAATTACTGCTAAAAGAGAGACACTAATGTGGTATTACTATACAATTTGAGTTTGTGCAATCAATCAGATCCTTAAAAGGTTGCTTCCTTTCCTAGTTACCGCAGGATGACCCGCTCCAACAGCGTAACCACGGCAGTGCAGGCTGACCTTGATGACCCCACAGGCGTCCCAGAGCTGCCGCCACGTCACTGTACCACCATGCCGCGCCAGCACTCCCGCGATGCTGCCTCTTCTACTGTAAGCATCCAGGGCTCGGGGAACCACTACCACGCTTGTGCGGCTGATGACTATGGGGAGGTGGGGTTCGACCCTTCAATCCTCCCCCCTCCAGACCCATGGATGGACAGCGTGGCCGAGCCAGAGGTGGAGGCTCTGGAGGTTGTCGGACGATCAGTGTGCCCCCGTGACGGCCACTGGTTCCTCAAGTTGCTGCATGCCGAGATGGAGCGAATGGAGGGCTGGTGTCGACAGATGGAACAGGATGAGATGGAGAACGAGCTGCCTGATGAGAGTGAGTTGAGTCACAGTGCATAAATGCCAAGATATGAAGAGAGTCTGTTGTACACTGATATTAAGTCTACTTTTCATCCTCTCCTCTCCTCTGATTTGGAGGGTGCTGGTATTCATGGCATTGGACCACAATAGCTGCTTGTTCCTGTCTCAGGCCCTCTGGCCTCCACAGACATACCGTGCATACTTATCAATAGGCCGCTGCTGGCCCCAGCCACACATCTGTCCTTTAGACACACTATATAATGAACTCTCACACAAACACAGTGAAGGGGTTTCTCTCAGCGCTCCTGCGGGTCATTTGATCTTGACGTAACACACATACACGCACTGCAGAGCATGTCTGGATACACATGTCTAAATATGTTTTTATGCACATACACTCACATGCACATACCAGACTGAGCAAACAAGCTTCAGGCCGTAGGCACTATATTTATACCTGTCCTTGCTGCGCAGCTGATTTCATGTCTTACCGAAAATATCATTGTTTATGCAGCTAGTGTGCTGTTATGGTTCCGAGCAAGATATTCTCTCACAGATCGTGCTGAACAGGGAGGCTGTCTCAAGGTTATGTTTTCCCAGATCTCACACTACTACACGCACGCACGCACGCACACACACACACACACACACACACACACACACACACACACACACACACACATCCTGAAGGAGCTGAAGACATTGTATCTGTAGTGTATATTCGTTACTCCCTCTCAGTTTCTGATCCCATTTTCTTCATGTTGACTAATGTATGCACTGACAGTTCCACTCCTAAGGGATATGTGAGTCAATAGAACTGACATTGGAGTCAGGTTATGCCGCACAACCTTGTTTATCTCATATATCAGCCTACCAAACAGGCATTGTGAGAGAAATAAAAAAGCCCATTGTTTTAGGACTATATTCTTCATTTTTGAGTTTCTTTCTGATCACATGAAGGCATCTGAAACATCTCTTTTATGTGCTGTAAACATGGCATTTTGAATTGTATTTTTATGTAGGGTTGCAATTTTTCATTTCTTTGGATTTGGAATTTCAGCGCATTTCAGTAATTATTTCACTTCCCTAAATGACTTCTGTTTCTGAGAGGCACAGATAAAAGACGATTCTAGCGTATCCTTTTGTGTTGCATCACAAATGCACCCTCTCTGTTAGCGCTGCAACATGCCTGCAGTATGCGGTTCTGTGAGTAATTGCATTGTGTGTGTGTGTGTGTGTGTGTGTGTGTGTGTGTGTGTGTGTGTGTGTGTGTGTGTGTGTGTGTGTGTGTGTGTGTGTGTGTGTGTGTGTGTGTGTGTGGGTGGGTGGGTGGGTGGGTGGGTGGGTGGGTGGGTGGGTATGCGTGCATGCATACATGTGCGACTGTGTCTTTCTGCAGTCCTGGGGAAGATCCGCAGTGCAGTGGGGAGTGCCCAGCTGCTTATGTCCCAGAAGTTCCAGCAGTTCCGGGAGCTGTGTGAGGAGAATCTGGTATGTGTCACCTCATCCTCTGCATGCTTCTCCAGCCCCCCCCCCCCAACACTGACATCATCCTGCACAAATCATCCTGACAGGCCAGGCCTGCGCTCATTTACTATGCATCTAGTGTAGAGTGTGCATTTGCACACCCTTACTGTCTTTCACATACAAAAAATAGAACTTGCTGTGTGAAAACTAGAGCCTGACAAACAGTATTTTTTTAGATGGTGATACCACCATATATATTTCTGTATTAAAGCAGACAAAACCTTGTTTGTGTAGATATTTACTTTAATTTGTCCACTTGCATGTTCAAATCTTTTAAATACCTGTGTTGCATAATTTACCCTTATATTAGAATGATTTCCTTTGACGGAAAAGGTAACTAATTAATTATAAAATGCTTAAAATACAACTTTGAACAGGAACATGTCTATATTTATAGTGTTTATGTAACTTATACTGAATGAAAGATGGGTACTTGACAGATAAATTGACTAACAGATATTTTTTTGGTTTAAATACGGTGGATGTATGATTTAAAACAAAGGATAATAAAGAAGTCAAAGGCATATTCTGGATACAAACCCAATACTCCCACATATTTACCATATGGTGCCTCATTCATAAAAACAAATCTGTGTCATTCAAACTCCAAGTAGGTTGCGCCTCAATATGCATCTGACTCACTTGAAAGCCAATTCTGTAATTCATTCAATTCGTTCGTTTCGGTAAAACTGAATCCTCAGATAGCATCAGCATATTTCCAAAAATGCATGGTAAGCATTACAACTATGTTTTATCTATGTGTGTATTCATGTCTGTTTATATGCAATGTTTGTGTATCAGAACCCAAATGCACACCCACGGCCCATCTCCCAGGACCTGGCAGGTTTCTGGGACATGCTCCAGCTGTCTATCGAGAACATTAGCCTGAAGTTTGATGAACTCCATCAACTTAAAGCCAACAACTGGAATCCTCTGACCCCGCCAGAAATTCAGGTGCAGAAACACATGGCAAATATGAAATTCATCTGGCCTCAATTTTGTTTTGGGAATGCTTTACTCACCTGCATGCTATCTGCTGTCATTACTGTATACTTTAAATTGTAAGTCCTAATGATTTACGGCTAAGCTTTATTGTAGCATGCATTGCATACTGTCATGTTGCCTGCCTGACGTGAACACATGTATTTGTGTTTGTTCTGTCTTGTTGTCGACAGTGAGCTGCTTTTGAGAAGCTACTCTACCTGCCATGCACCGTTGGGGCCTGCTCGTCTCCAATGATCACTTTTACCTCACACAATGGCCAGCCCGTGCCCTCTTATCCCACATAAATGGCTGCTAATATGAACCATAACCTCATTCAAAATTGCATGCTCTGACATTATGCCGACAACAGCTACACTGCTCTTTCTAACCCTTATGCAAGACAGCTGCAGTTGTGTTGCTTTTTACTGTGTTTAGCTGCAGCTCGCCTTGACGACTTGGTGGTCTGTCATTAAGACTATTTGTCATTCCTGTCCAGGAGAGAAGGATGCCCCCTCCTGTGCCAAAGAAGCCCCTGAAGGGCCACCACCCTCCCCTGGCTAGGGACCGCTCGCTGGAGAGCTCTGAGCGGCAGCGTCTGGAGGCTCGTAAACGCCTGCTAGCTGCCAAACGTGCCGCGTCGGTTCGGCAGAGCTCTGCTACCGAGAGCGCAGACAGTATCGAGATCTATATCCCAGAGGCTCAGACCAGACTATGAGACACACAAATGCATGTACCCACACACATGCTCAATACACTGTCCCATACACTCTATAGCACTGAATGGTAAGGCTAGGGTGCTAACATAACACAATTACATCTTTTGCGGACTATCCAGATCACTGTGCGGTCAGTCACAATGGAAGAAAAACACGAAATGTACATTTACAGTATTTATTTATTTATTTATTACCCCCAAACCCAGTTCCCAAATTTTATTCTCCCAGCTTTAATGTAGCAGTCCCTCCTCTTCCTGTACCTCCACATGCCCCTCACTGTCAAAGAAGTATCTTATGAATCCCTTTTTTTAAGTGGCCTAATATTGCAAAGTAAGCCAGGTGTAGCACAGCAGTGATGCTTCACGTTATTATATTCCAGGTGCCGAGAATCAGAGGAAAACAAGAAGGGAGCATGCATATGGAACGTGTGTGTATGTATGTATATGCAACACATACAACAAGTGATTTATTTGGTCTGATCTGCTCAGATCAAATGTATTAAATCAAATGGAGAGACCAGACCTCACATATTGACTCATATCCAAGATGTATTATGTGTTATGCATTTTATTTTTTGTATTTTATTTGTATGAAATCCCACGATCTGATTCTGAAAAACCATAAGCTGAGTTTTTAATTTTGAGGCCAAACTTTATGAAAGAAAATAACGGTGAAAAGACCAGACAAGGAAACTATAGTGTCAGGTAGCGACACAATTCGCCCTCTGTCTGAAAATGGGTCTTTTTCAGCAGCAAGAGGCTTCCCCCCCAGAAAGGTCAAGAGGTCAGATTTAGCTTCTCCAGGTGAGGCAAAGTGGCTGTTGAGCCAGGAGCAGATTTTGTGGTTTTGCAAAGAGTGTGATTCACTGAAAGAACCACTGTTTAAAAATGCCACAAACCTAATCTGTGTGTGTGAGTGAGAGAATGAGTGCGTATGTGTGGTATGATTCAGATGTTCAATTCAAAAGTGCTTCCTATTTTTCTAGGTCTAAAGGGTCCTAGTTGTAATTGAAAATTAAGGTAGCAGTATCAAGAAACCGCCCATCTTGTCTCAGTTGAAACTGAGCAAAACATGTTTGTATAAAGAACATACAGTATAATGACATGACATGCATGCTGACACAAGGTAACTGATATTTTCTGTATTTTTTAACCAGGTTTAATTGTCATGTTGCATTCAAACTCTTCAGTATTACAGACAATGCTAAAATACTGATATTTGGTACAATACTGCTAGTTGTACTGTATTTTATTATGTCATTTTTAGACAAAACAGTATTGAGACTAAAGGACTGAAAAGGGACTATTTTCTCCTCACTGTGTGCACGATCTCTGCCTCCAAAATGAAGCAATTATTTAAAGGTCATAAAAAAATCTAATTTGTAATATTTTGTATTCATGTTTAATTTATTGATTAGGAGAACAATGACTGTTTATTGACATTGTAATTAGTATTATGCACTGACAACAAGGCCCTTATACTGTGTTTATTTATGTTGATTCTTTAGCATAACAGGCACCTTTTTGTCTTTTCTGTTTCAGTGATCAGCCTTAATTTCTAATATGATAGTTGAGCACAACAGCAGTCTCAGGGGAAGAAGTGTGTGTGTGTGTGTGTGTGTGTGTGTGTGTGTGTGTGTGTGTGTGTGTGTGTGTGTGTGTGTGTGTGTGTGTGTGTGTGTGTGTGTCTTCATGTGACCCATGGTTTGTCTCTTAGTGTATATAACCCAAGTCACCAGGATAGGCCATGATCTTAAACAAGGGAATGGTATTCATGCCATCTTTTGAATGATGTTCCTATTGAACATCTCAGCCCTAATTACTTTAATGTAACAAGGTATTTCTGTCAGCTGCTTGAATGTGGAGACAATCCTGAGCCAGTTTACCATCACATAGTTGTTTTGATAACAGAATAGCAGGACTTTGGTGTGTAGTCCGATTCTCTGTATTGATCTGACAAAGTTTTGTGCCATTCAATAGTTAAGGATATATTCCTGTTATTTGTCCCTATTGAACTGAAGTTTTCATTGAGAGACGTTTGTGAAGGAACTTAAGTGATGAAGTGACCGTACAGTATGATTTGTATTTCCTTTAGTTGGTCGATATGAAGTTTAGAGAGGATTCATAAAAGTAACAATAGCTCAAAGTTAATGCCATTTTATGTAGATGAAGCTCATTTTAGTATTTTTTACTTTGAAACTTGTATTTGAACTGAATTGTCTGTCAAATGGTTGACTTCTTATTTATCTTTATTATATTACATATCATTATAATACTCCTCGTATAACAGGGAGATAGAAACCAGAATGTCGGATTGTGGTTAATTGCTAAACTCAAAAGACACTCCAGCAATTCTGAAGCTTGTGATGTAGTTATATTAAGAGAAAAACATTCAAATAAACATTTGTAAATAAGTGAATGTTTACTTATGTAAATGTAAGTAAAAACCCAATCAAATAACATATTAAGCAGATATACATTTTGTAATTAATGTTATTACACTGTTGATGTTATGGCACATGTATGAGCTCTTAACAGCATTAAAGTAATATATCATTGCCATAATTTTTGTTGTGTTCATTTCTTTCCTGGTGTCCACATGTGTTTTCAATTGGAATATAATTAAACAGATTACAAGGCCAGCATGGTGTGTTTTTAGGGCATTCCCCTTCCGCAGGGGCGGGTCCCCATAATTAGACAGCACTTTTGGCCTTGGTTTAGCCCTGACGCTCCTGTACATGCAGCTTCTGGTGATTCGTCATTCACACATCAGTCATGCGGAGGGGAGGCATGCTGACCTCAGTGGCCAGAGTTCAGGAGAGAGAAGGGAGGGGGGGTGAAAAAGGGGGTTGCGGAAATGGGTGTCGTCTTTGTATAAAGTCTGGCCCAGGGTCAGTCTACCTTTCAGATGGCCCACCATGGTGGGCTACAACTGCCCACTGTGTGCCTGGAGGTCTGTTTAAACCCTTATTAGTGATTACATCCCCAAGTTTGGACCCAACCTCCCCCACAAGAGCTGTCACTTCTGACAAGCAACATCCGACAAGCGGTGGAAAACTCAAACTGCATTGGAAACATTTGTTGACATTTCGTGCAATGTTCCAGCCACTGCTTAGCCAATACAATAAGATTTCAGTAATTACTTTGATATTTCCTTTCGATCCAACCGCATATTGAAACTAGCGGATTAGTGAAGACGGGAGTTCTGAATGTTCCTGGGGTCTTCTTAATGAAAAAAAACAACCTCAGCAAAGGTTCTAATTCCTTTCAAATAGACGATTGTTAAGCTTCAGAGAAGAACATGTAATAAATAAAAGGGTGGCTGTCTCAGCAAAAAGACAACACATCCTATTGAGGCCAATGGAGAAGCTTTAGCAGGACCAGAAGGGAACAGCTGTCCTCCTAGCCTTGAACGAGCCAGCGCACTCAGTTGTAAGCTGACTTACATTGAATCTATTGAGATGCAGGCCCACATAAAGCCCTGTTGGCAAGAAACTGTTGACGTCTGCCATTTGCTCGTGTTAATTTATGCAGGATTATGCTAATTGGCAGGAGCTGTTGTAAACCTCTCACACACAGGAATGTTTCTGAATGCCTAACGGTAGCCTGTGGAAAGACATGAACGCTATGCTATTTCTGTCCTCCCACTCTCTCTCCTTTTATTTACTGAATATTCTGACTCAATACACTCTCCTTATCCTTAAGGGATGAATCAGTAATCTTCACAAAGTTCAGTAGGATTTACAAGAATACAGCCTGTATGATTGTGTGTGATCTAAATGTGATCCGCGGGGGGGCATACCAAATGATCAATTCTGAGATGTAGAAAAACAAAACTTTATTTGAATCCCATGTGACCCCTATTTGCCACAAACATTGCACAGTATGAAAAGAAATCACATCATTGGGCATCATGTCACATTAACTATACACATGGTCCTATTATACATGAAAATGCTTTTTGGTGATTTCAAAAATGCTGTCTTTGTCAGGTTATGAAACAGCAAAATGCAGAAAAGACATCTTTAGTGTTTAATTTTCCAGTCCACTGGCCATCGTTTTCACTGAGTGATGGGATGAAGGCTCGGACTAAGAACCTGCTACATTGGTCATTGAAATATCCCTTGGTGGGCAAAAGAGTAAAAAAAACAAGCATAGTAGGTTTCTTTCTTTTAAAATAGCTAAAAGTAAAATCAAAATCAAAACTATACTTATACTCATGAAAACACATAACATTTACTACAGTAGTGAATAAGTTTGTCATAGATGCTAAGAGCAAAGTATGTTTAAGACACTGAGATGACCTTCCTCTGCCTTTGGTGTGCAAACAAATGAGGCAGACCAATCATAAACTGATCTCTGAAATGTATAACAGTAAACGTGTGGACGCGACCAATTGGTCAGTGAAGTAGGTCTGATTCTAGTTCATTCTCCGTTCTCTAAAATGATGTACAGTATAATGGAAAGACATAAGACAGGCAGCATTTCTCTGATAACATTTTTGGTCCCTGTGTGCAAATAAGATACACATGTAGATACATACGCATGTACAGTATGTGAAATGAATAAACAACTTACAGCCAAGGCACCTCGATAGTTTTTTTTTTTTCAATAAAAAAAACATCCTCATCAATTTGATTGGTATACCAAAAATAGAAATGATCAGGCTTTATGTGGATTTGTTCTCTGTTGCGTGCAGACAAGTCACTGAACTCAGAGGAGTTCCATAGTCGAGACACAAAGTCAAGTCTCTATTCCCTCTCCTGCTTCTTCTGTCACTTTTAGGAGACCAGCTGTTTGGCTTGCAGCTCCATCTCTGCAGCTCGTTTGAGGGCCACGTCCACCAGGAGCTGGAAGCCGCTGAAGTCTTGTGTGAGGTCTGGAGGGGTGGGGGGAGGGGTGTTAAACAGCCCGCTGCGGGGGCTCAGGTTTCCCTCCATGCCGGTGCTGCTGAGGATGGTGGTAGTGGTGGGGAGCGGCTGGCTGCCTGGCCCTTCATCTGGGCACCTGAGCAGCGCCTGAACCTGTGCAGCCTGCAACAGCTCAGCTGCCCTGTCACAGTTCATTCCTGGCACAGAGGGGTGGGAGGCTGTCGGGCTGGCCTGCATTGCTGTGGAGACAGTGGTGTGACAGATGACAGAAGGCCGGGTGAGCATGAGCCCTGGAGAGGGGGACAAGGAGGTTGGAGAGGGCATGGAAGGAGACGCTGCCTTCCTCAGGACACCGGGAATGGCAGGCTCGAAGCTGGAGGGGTGGAGAACACGTTTGTCGTAGCTCTCCTCCGTACCGGCTGCAGGGCTGCTGTGTTTTGGAGACTGGGAACTGTCAGAGAAGCTGTCGCCTGCTTTGCTACCTTTTCTGGATATGGTAAACTGGTTTGGGTCTTTGCCATCTTTCCTTAGCATCTCTGGAAGAAGTCGCCGCCGTGCGTTAATGAACCAGTTGCACACCTGGAGAAGACCACAACAAAGATCCATGCTGTGAGAAAGCTGCATTACATGGTTCACTTATCTTCTGCCACGCAATTTACAACAAAAAAAATCTGCTGGTACACTTATCCCCAGGTGCAGATTGCACCTGTGTTTTCAGGAGAGAAATCAAAATGAAAGGCTAAACACACTACTTCATACCAGAGGCTGTATATTTCACACAATTAGTTATTTCAGCACTGCAGAAATGAAGGAAAAAAAAAAAAAAAAACAGACCAAAGACTATGATAACATCTCAAAGTATGAGATGCTAAATATTAACGTTAAAAAGTCTAGTTTGTAATTCCTAATCCTGTATTTCAAACAGTCTTCAATAAAAAGTAATCCCCTTTGTCATTGCAGTAATCACGGTCATCTCTCTTCTTTTTTCCTCAGTCCACCAGGCTAGTTGTAACTGGCTCGGAGAGACTTGAAGCTCTAACCATGTAAATGACTCTGCATTGTTCCCAGACAGCTGGGATGGAAAGGGGCTGGAGGGAGGGAAATTCCTGTCCCAGTGCCTCAGCCAAACCCAGAGCACACAGGGAGTGAGTTTACTCACGTTGTCTGACTTTAATGTTGCAACATTAACCTGGGTTGAATGACCTTCAATTCACTATTTATGTGTCATGTTTTGTTTGTCATCTAGACAGGAAATGATTCCGTCAAGCTGACAGTTGCTTCCTCTTCACTTTTTACAGTGGTCTGTTTACACTCTAAGGCTTTACTAGACGCAAAAGCTCTGGTAATCTTCTCTTGTTGTCATATCTGTGTCCATACCTGTAGTGTGGAGAGCTGAGTCTGCTTGGACAGGAGGGCTTTCTCCTGCTCAGAGGGGTAAGCGTTGTAACGGTGCTCGTACAACCAGTCCCTGAGGATCTGAACAGACTCCTTGGGCAGATTCCCCCGCCGTTTCCTCTTCCCGTTGCTCCCCGAGCTGGACGACAAATCCAAAGGGGCGTCCACACTGTCCTCGTCATCGGTCTCACTCCCCGACAGCATCATCAAACCTGCACAAGCAAGGAGAAAAAGAGAGCGTATGAGAACAGGACACAAAAGAATATGTATCCGCTTATGTTAGCCACCCTGTTGTCAGTCTCCTAGCTACTCTGCTGCAGCCGTTCACCAAACACAAGCTGTCTGGGAGGCAGCTGATGTGTCAGAAGCAAGCTGTCAAGTTCAGCCATATGATTCATATAGGGAGAGTGGGAGGGTGTGAGGAGTAGGAGGAGGAGGGAGTGAGGGAGAGAGGAAGGGAGGGAGGGATGAAGGGGGGGGATGTCACACAAAGGCTGGCCTGATGCTGTGTCAGTTATAAAACCTGCCTGGACAAATACAAGTCAGGTCTATTGCACAGACTGGGAGCACACCTTGCATGCTTGGATAAGTAAAGTACACTGGAGCTGACCACAAGAACAATCCCTGTATAAAAAGAGAGATTTTGTTTTGAAGAAAGACAGCAGTGTTTTTGCAAAGATTACAGAGTTGCTTTCCTATTTAATTTGGCGTTTTAGGCATGTCTAATCAAAGTCAATCATGATCAAACAGGATTTGGGCCTTTGAATTACAACCTGCTTATGGACCATTGCAACTTTGATAAGATTTTTAGTCTGTTTTTAGTGTCGTTTTCACCATATGTTACATTATAGTTAAAAAAAGAAAAAGTAGGATCTAATTGACACAAGTCATAAATATAAAAAAGCATTTTTTTGCTCAGAATGTTTGTCACTATTTACACATGGATACCAGCAGCTTACTATGCATGCAGCCCAGACGTCATTATGAAAATGCAGAAATAAGATTCAGAGTATATTTAATCCACTTCCCTATGCAGACTGCTTTGAGGCAGTGGGAAAGGAGTAAGAAAGTTCCTGAGTCTGAGCGGCCAACAGGATGAGGTAATTACGTAGGCTGGAGAGAGGGGAAGGGGGAGGGGAGACCTGTTGCAAATCAGCGTCTCCAGACTAAACAAAAGAATCTAGGGCTGCGTGGTTCTTTGTAAGCAATTCAAAAGTTTCTTCACGCAAACATCGAGTTCACCATACACGCAACTCCCTCCGAAATACCACAGTTTAACAGAATGAGCATAAAATACGTTTTAAAGTCATTAACACGCTGGTTTTGTCAGTTTAAACAACTTGTAAGAGGTTTTCTATTGTGTGTGTGTGCGCGCTGCACCACGAGGTCCATGAACAAGGCAACAGCAACTTCCCACAATGAGGTCAGGATGAACATTAGCCTACATTTGGATTTAGATACAATTTTAAAAAGGTGCTGAGGGTGTTTCGGTCCGTGGTCTATAGTTGAAAGATGCTAGATATCGATCTTTTAAAGCTTGCATGTTGTAAAAATGTAACGCCTCCAACGGTTAAACTCACAACAGTCGCCAAACTTTGACTTGTAGGCTACCATCACTTTTTTTTCAAACTTCGACACAAATGTAGCGTCCGTCACTTAAATAAACTTGTATTCAAACTAAAAGCAAGCCTCGTTTAATTCACTTGACATTTTCTGTGAGCTCTGAAGTTAGCCTAATTACACCGTGACAAGAAAAACAAAACACATGGCGAGACAGCCGTGTGTTATTGTGTCAAACGTGAATAAAACATATGTAGAAGAACACAAATGTGCAAACTTAACTATATTGACTTTTGACATCGCGCCAGCACATGGCAGAAAAAGCCCCCTGTCATGTCTGGAAAGGAAACAATAGACTGCATGGTTTGCATATGAGGGAAATCGCTCTATTAATCCTTCTTTACTCTGTCTCCGGTTATCTAAACTGATTTTGACTTGATTTTTCTCAAAAGCATCCAACCTACCCTTTTTCGTCTTCATCTTGTTCCGAAAATGCCCACTTTTTCCTCGCAAAGCGCAGAAGAAAAATGTCTTTGTGTTAGTGCAGTGTTTTTCTTCTTTTCTCCAGATATCCCCAGCGTGTATCCGAATATCCGAAAATCCTTATTCATCAAAACTCGCTTCTTTCCCCTTTTTTAAAATAGTTTTCTCTTCTGGTCGCCCTTGTTTGGAGACGTAGGGGGGGGTTACCTGAGATCTCTGCGTCCCTTCGGCTCAAAGCCCTTTTCTCATTGACTGTGTGTTTGATCCTGAAACTGGGTGACAGCTATCTTTGACAGCTGCGTGACTCAACGCACATAGATCCTCCCACCGTGGAGTGCAGAGGAAAAATCTCTGACATCAGCATGGCTTGTTCCACTGACATGGATACAGTCTCGCTAAGCTATTACTGCTGCAGACAGCAGACCCCCTAAGAAAGCCAAACAAACACCAACACCTTGTATATTAAATTATGAACTGCAGAAAAGGCGTTGATTTAGGCGGGCGGTCAGAATGCTGACGACAACAACAACAACAACAACAACAACAGGCTGGTGGAGAGCGAGAGCACTGCGGACCTCGTGGTAACATCTCACACAAATAACATCCCCCGATTAAAAAAATCACAACATTATTGCTACAGGCTATACATTTTTTTATGTGCAGATTATCGGTAAGAAGTTTAGTGACATAACCGCACATTGTGGTTTTATCTCCTTTGGTAAGCTATTTTCTATAACACATTGTGCAGAATTAGCTGTGGCATTAAATTGCTTTCTTTATGGAATAGCCTAATATTAGTGTGTATGAGCTTAAAGTTCATATTGTACCATATCATCGTTTATAACAACAAGGAACCGATAGGCTATGTTAAGTGATAGCCTACCTCCAAATGCTGTTTATACCAGCCTACTGCACTTTTCCCTCCAATGTTGTCACTAGTAGCTCATTATGTTGTATCCTTGTAGGGACTGAATCACGTTTTTCCTGTGTTTTTTTGTGTGCCATTTCCTTTAAAATAGTGTGATTATGTAAAGGAATGTAGCTCTAATTTCTCGCGGGAATGAGAAAATGTGTAAAACCAGTAGGTCTATACGTTGGTGTAATATGGGGATGTTGAGCCATGTACCAGATGGAGGTTAGTGCACCAGTTCAGGTTACTAAAGACAACAGCACAGCGAAGGAAACGATCAATGCGCTCATTTGTATGCGGTGCACAATCTTGCGACAGCTGCTGTAGCATCGCCTCTTTGCATGCATTTGTTCCAGATAGGCTTTCATTTCTCCATGTGAAGCTAAATGGCGCCCCCGTGTGTGTATGAGTGGTACTTTACTTGAATGGAACATCTCTTGATAAACATAAGGTCCTCGGACCTCCTCTGGTGGTTGCTGTAGGCTACTGCTATGCGACCCCGGTTCAACATGACGTTTGTTAAAGAAGAAAAGAAAAGAAAAAGTTTGTTTTTTTTAAAAAGAAAAAGTCAACAAAATGCTTGATGTTATGATATTTTATAGGCTGTGTTTGACAAAGCTATTAGAAATTCAAATGCAGTCTAACTTAATCATGTAGCCTGTAGTTCATGAGTTTTTTTTTTATTATAGGTTTTACTTTAAAGCTGCAGTTGTAACTGACGTCACTGAGGTAATTACTATATTAAGCACTCTTACCAAACACAAGTAGTGTGATTCAGTTTCAGCTGGACAAGCTGAAACAGTCAGTGTTAAAAATAGAGACATGAGCAGGTTAGGCATGCAGCAGCCTGCCTTTAGGCTAAGTCAATATCAGCCAGTTACATTATTATAGCCTATACTGTGTCACACCCTACAATCACAATCATTATTAATTATAGTAATTATCATAATCATCCCATGAAAAAATTAAAAGAATTTTACCATTTTCAAATACAGTGGACCTAATGGTAGTGCTTGCAGAAGGACTTTTTTTTAATTTGGCAGGCCAAAAAAATTCAAAAAGTTCAATTCAACTTTTTTTCTCGATGTTGTAAGCTTTAGTTTGGTTCATTTTTTTTATGGTGTGAAAAGAGAGGTGTTGTGTGTAGGCAAATTCAGATAATCTTGAATGTTCTTTTCATACTTACCAAACCTAGATAGTACCTTTGTCATTTTTCACCTTACATTTTTTGAAAGATTGTCATTTGCTTGGAGATAACTTTAATCACACTACTCTATGTGCGACTAAGTTAAGCAGTACGGGAAGTATTTATTTTCTTGTCAGACACACTGTGTGTATGACAGTAATACGTTAAAGTAGACATTTTTTTCTTTTCTTTTTGTGTAACACGCTAACACTCAACTTATTTGACTGAAACATCCAATCCCTTTACATATGTCGACTGGTTGAACACTGACGCACTGCTTTAGTCAGGACCTGAAAGTGGAGAGTTGCGTCTGGCGCATACCAACAGCATGAACCATACCGGACATTAGGCTACTTTGACTTCAAAATAAAGTTGGGGGGGTGTCTGCACAGAGTGATGATGTACTGTATGTGTGTGCCCAATTAAACTTGTATAGTTAAAGGCAGTGAATGCTTATGCAAGCATGTATTTTGTAGTCAATTTAAATGTTGTAGTCAAGTTGGGTCGGAGGGGTGGAGGTCTTTTGCTGTTAATCAGTGTCAAATAAAACCACATTAAATCTACTTTGTTGTAAAACATTAAAACATAAAAACGTTCAAGGGGATTGAATAGACTTTTTAGAGGCACTGTAAATGCATCGAATGGATTTTAATGCACTATTAATGTTGTGAGTTAGAGCCGAACTTAACATGTTAAAACATGTTTTCAGTCCAGGATAGGGTACACTACATTGTAGCCTATTTCTTAAAAATAAAATACATTTTATTTTGAAGCATTTACACGAAATACGTATCTGTTTCATTCTGTTTGACTTGACACTGTTAAAGCAGTGTCTTGTTACAGTTTGAAGTCTAAAATTAGGGAGGCACCCCAACGGCAAATGACGCAAGAAGGCTAAAGTGGACAGTCTACTCGTCTCTGTGTGTAATGGTGTCAGGACCATAGAAACCTTCCCTACAACTTTGCTGTTGTTGATGACATGGAGGGTATTTTTAGATGTTGTCATCTTTCCGTAACAGCCTGGCTGCGCCGTTCAGTATAAAGGACTCCTTCAAAATGCAGTTGTACAACAGTGCGCTGACACACTACCCGAGATCGTCTCGCAAAGTTACATTAACTTTATTGACTGGATCTGAGCGTTTAAACGGGACAACACCGAGCTCCCCTGACGCCCATAAACCAGAGTTTACACAACCAGGCGCAACTTCAACGACCAACGGGGACCCGGTGAGAGAGACTGCTTCTTCCGCAAACATGCCTGCTTTTTCATGTTACGAAGCTTCATCTATGAGGCCAGTTTACTTCACATCGACTGCTGAGATATTAATCCGCAGACCTGATGGAGTCGAGAGGTCTCTGCCTGTCCATGTCATGAGGGAGTCCACGACTAAACCCCCCTCTCCAGACTCACAACATGGTAAAAGTATTCTCTGTGATGACTGTGACTCAGATGTGATTGTGGACTTGATAGATCATCTTAGAAATGGGACGGATGCGCTTTTTCCTGACTGCCCAGAGCTAGTTGGAAATCACCGTTTCCACAGTAACAGCATCTGTAGACCCAGAATTGAAGAAAACAAGAGGGGGCTTGGAAATTCAAGTGAGGATGATACAGTTTCAGTGACTAATGCCCCGTACAGAAGCAATGGATGGGACTTATTACATGAAGAGGAGCTAATTCCCTCCAGAGCAGATCAGCCTGAAGACCTCATAAAGGAAGATTTTAGTGATCTCAGCTGTGGCAAAGCTGCTCCAGCATCAGATGAGAGACGGGCCTTTGAGCTCAGTGTTCTGCAGGAGTCTCCACAGAGATGTCAAGAGAGAGAGGGCACCAACAATAAAGTCACCCGGTACCTGGCTGAAGTGGAGAAACAAAACAAGTACCTTCAGGAGAGGCATAAATACAGGTACCACATTATTCCAGATGGCAACTGTCTGTACAGAGCTGTGTGTAAAGCCACGTACGGGGATCAGGCGAGGCACGGGGAGCTGAGGGAGCAGACGGTGCACCACATCGCTGACCACTTGGTAGAGTTCAACCCCATCATTGAAGGGGATGTAGGAGAGTTCCTGATCAACGCAGCGCAGGATGGTGCCTGGGCGGGGTACCCGGAGCTTCTCGCCATGAGCCAGATGCTGAATGTCAACATTCACCTGACGACAGGGGGGAGTTTGGAGAGCCCCACCGTCTCCACCATGGTGCACTATCTCGGGGAGGAGGATGCTTCCAAAGCGGCTATCTGGCTGAGTTGGCTGAGCAATGGTCACTACGACGTCCTTCTGGACAAGTGTCTCTGTAACCCAGAGTATGAGGACTGGTGCAGACACTCGCAAATGCAGAGGAAACGAGATGAGGACCTGGCAAAGTCGATGGCAGCCTCTTTATCCAAAATGTACATAGAGCAAAATGGATCTGTGTGAAAGAAATACTGTATGTTGAGAATTAAAGGATGCACACTGATACAGTAGACTGCAGAACCACTGATTCTGCTTTGTTTCTACATGCTTGAAATTATATTTTTATAAGATTTATATCGTGAGAGAAAGAAAGTGCCGTGCACATACTTTGGTTTTTGTATATGCCAGTGTTGCCAAATTAGTGGCAGTGGTTTCTGAAAGTGTGGGAGCCTGTTCATTTTGATAGTTTTGGGTTATGTTGACATGATTGGACTTTTTTAATGCTGATCAGTTACTGTACATAGAAGTGCTTTTGAGTATTTATTTGCCTTTTATTGGTAGACCTGCTATTTTTCTGTACTGTTTGTGCTTTGTAGACCATTGCCAATTACAGGGACACTTGGTTTGCCATTTGTCACTATAGCTGCTGTCTAATATCTGTATTTCTACTCCTTTTTGCACAAAAGTCCTATCCGACAAGTCCAGAGGGTTTAAATAGTGTCTGTGAGAACAATTCAATGGTTCTTTTTCTATTATTCCAGTTCTTTTGACAAAATATTTCAAAATAAAGTTTTGAAGAAACCTGATTTGCAGTGATGTCATGTTTGATTTCATGCTTATTGCTTCATTATCTGTCTCTTGCGTTTCCACAGAAATTGTTATCCAGTATCAGAATGATAATGCCAGCTACGTCATGTTGGGTTCAGAATTGTACATTCCTGTAATGGGGATCCATCTTTTAAATTGCAGCTAGGCAGGTGAGATGAAGTGATGTGTGCAGTACTCATCCTCCACCCCCTGCTGTTTGAATTTATTACATGCAGTGACTCTGGAGTTCCTGGCCTCTAATTCAGTTCAGGCTGCAAAACTTAGTGTATTAGTGACTGTGGTCTCAGTAAACAGATCACAAGGGACCTGTGCTGTGTCAAAGCTATAAGTTATAGGGTGCACTGTCACCATATAGCACTAAAGTACAATGTCATTGTAGTTTGTGGAGATAATTTTTTGTTTGGTTTCCTTCATACTGTATTTTTTTTTTTACAATAACAGATTTTTTGGCGACTTGGTGGCAGCGGACACAACATTGACACATCACCTTTTAAGTTCATATGCTGAACTTATATTTGTTAGAAAACACCTGCTAATTTACACATCCAGCAGTTAGAGAGCAACATTATCATTGATTTGAAGTCCTGTTTCTGGCCAATTGGCAAATGTAAGTTCAATATTCTCTTTCTTTTAGCTCTGTGTTTGGTCTCCTGAGGGAACTATCTGGCTTACAAGCTGGACTCTGACTTGTCTGCTGTTTGGTGCTGAACAGGTAGTGTACAGTGTTTTCTTTAGCATTTTACTTTCACCTTTGTCTCAGTTTTTGAACCTTTCAGAAAATATTTTCATGTAAAAATTCAGAAAAAATGATTTAATATATCGACAATATCAAAGATGCTGTCCACTGGTAAAGTACTATTCTCCAGTACTAAAGGATTGTATTGTGGATTCCTATGGTATAATAGACACCTCAACAAATGAAGAAACGTTTTGGGAGAGAGAAAGTAAACACTCAAGGTAAACATTAGAATTATACTTAGGAATATAACTTCTGTTACAGAAGTTGGCAATAACAGTGATCACTAGTAGCCTACTGGTGATCACTGTTATTGTACTGGTGATCACTGTTATTGTACTGGTGATCACTGTTATTGTACTGGTGATCACTGTTATTGCCAACCTCTGTAACAGAAGTTATATTCCTAAGTATAAATTGTAGGCCTACTGGCAGTAGGCCTACAATTTAGTAATAGCCTATTTTTTTAGATTTTACCAGAGAGGAAACTTCTCAGCGCTTTTGTGTATTGAAACTGTGTCTTTTATTAAACTGTACTTTAAGTACGGCAGCTGTGACAGACAGCAGCATATTGTTCGTAGTACTTTTGTCTACCTCCTTTCTGACGCTGTGAAGGCCCGGTGGTAGCGTTGCACCTTTCTTCCTTTAGGTGGCATTGTAGCCCCCCATATACATACATTTTGACAAAGTGACTTGATTATTAAAGAAATTTGTGTCTCAAAATGATTAAAACGTGGCGTTATCGGACCTAATGCTCTGGGTAAATTGGCTTCACAGAGCTCTGACTTTTAAAAACAACATGTGAAATGTTTTAGTAATGGGGAATAATGGGGGAATTGTGGATTTTAGAACGTTTGAATTAGTTAGGCTATGTAGTTGCCCAGTTGATTAAAAACTGACAACTTTGTGTCGACTTCCTGATTAGGTAACTCGAAAATATAGGCTATTATATATATTCAAACATTCGTATATTCAGCTACCTACTTAAACTTGATTATGGGGTTATTATGTATCATTTTCTCTGAAAGCTTTACAATGATGATGTAACCCTGCAGTCATGTGGACATTAGGGGTATTTTTTTTTTTTTTAAATGCGGGAAGAGAGAGTGCCTTTTTCCTGCCCCAGTGTGTCCCATATGGACCACAAACTGTACAGAGCAGAGGGCAGGTGAGAGTGGACCGAGCGGACTGCTTCACCGCAGTACTGGCACGCAGTCAGCACAGAGTTGCACAGGGAGCACCGGGAAGTCAGTGATAGACGCTCCCCACCGGTGTGTGTGTGTGTGTGTGTGTGTGTGTGTGTGTGTGTGTGTGTGTGTGTGTGTGTGTGTGTGTGTGTGTGTGTGTGTGTGTGTGTGTTTGTGTCTGAATGATTCCCACGCGCCAAACGAACGGGCACGCAGTCACCTCGACGCAGTTCAGCCCCCGTGCTCGAAAGTTACCGGATACTTTGAAACAAACCCGGAGAACACAGTCGGCTGTCGCGTGGCTCTGACCTGAGAGGTTGTATCGATCATGTCGGGACACCGGGTGCAGTTCGCGGACCTTCCTCCGTGTGAGCAAAAAGGAAGTCCCAAATTTCACAGTAAGGAAAATTATTGACGTGTAATCTCTGACCTTGATTTCCCCAATAAGACTAAACTCATGAAGGTTGTTGGCTTATTATGGGGTGAAATAGTTTATTTTTAGTAATTTTCATAGTACCTTAATATTTAGTAGTTTGTAGTAGTAGGCTACAGTGCAGGAGTTAGGAAGAGTTGGAATTGGAATATGTGTTTTTATTTCATATATTGTTTATTGTAGCCTTAGGCTAATGTGAGTAATTATACACCACACCTCAGCTGTCTTAGGGGAAACAGTTGTTTGATTATACATCTCTACATGTCAAAATGTGTTATTAAAAATATAGCCAAGGAAAATGATTAAAGGTAATAGTAGCCTAGTTACCCACCTAATGGTTTTTCTGTATCATGTCTTCCAATTTTCAAGCAAAAACTTTGTTATTTGCTGCCTCATGTCTTTGAGGAAATGTGATCATTGTTTCAGCCATACAGTGTATGTTGCTGGTTATATTGCACATGTGCTATGTTCCCTATGTGTGACTGGTTTGTGGAGGTTGTGATGACCCTTCACCTGCAATGCACTCTGCATCTCCATCAGTGGTGTGATCCCATTTAGTCCCTTCCCACTACACTTATCTGAAGTGGCAGTTGCCCTTTATGTGCTGCTGCTAACTTTTTTATCCCCAGTGAGTGTTAACACTCCTAATGCTCTGTCTCAGTAAGGTGGTGCTCACCTTGAGATGCATTTAGTGACCATTTCACTGCATACCACAGTCTGAAGGTATAGTGGCTGTTACTGTAGCAGCAAGACATTCAGGGCTTTTGTGCTTTCATTGCAGTGAGGGTTTAAAGATGTGATTGCATGTGAGGTGCGACAGAGTCAGCTGTGCCTGCCTCTGCTGCTGCAGTGTATGCACTACAGCATGAGACACAGAGAAGCTGAGCTCATCTCCATGGTGACAGGTTGAGTGACAGGACACGTGAGCAAGGACGCAGTGGAAAATTGCCAGTTTGCTGCAAAGCCCTCCAGAGGTGCATCTACCGCACACTCTGGGTCCATGACAGCGCATGTGCACGTTTTGTGATGTATTTGTGTCTATGATGATAGCTGTTCTGTCAGTTTGATGTGTTTTTAGTCTGTCACTAACATGCATACGGGCAGCGGGGGTGAAAAGTTGATGTGGATGATCTGTGCAGGTCAAGCTCAGGTTGTATGCAAGGCATGCTGGGTTGGTGCCTTCAGCGGCAAACCACACATTCTGACTCAGACCATCCGTTTCTCCTGCTGTCCAGAATTCAAGTCACAAAGGGGTCAAGTTTCAGTCTCTTCTCTTTCTTTCTCTCTCTCTCTGATGTACACACTCGCAAACAAACGCACGCACACACACACACACACACACACACACACACACACACCCCACTTTTACATGCACAACCTCACAACCATTCTTAGTTCAAGGCCCAGCTGCTGGCCTTATTGTCCTTTCAGGGATAGATCGCCAAGTTTTAATACTCATTCAGTCATCATATTATTAGACAGGTGAAATACAAATAGCACCTGGATAGCAACAGAACATTGGCTCCTCAATTCATTTTCAGGCTGCTATAATGGCTAATGATGTCGGCGTCACCTAGGGAATATACATCAGATATGAGTAGTTTGTTGGTCAAAGCAGCTCTGATGGAGTGCTGTTGGTTATTCTGTTTTATTAACAGCAGTATGCAGCAACATCTATGTTTTGACAATTTTGATAGACACGGCCATTGTTGTGTCTTCCTAACCCTCAAACAATGAGAGGTACTGTGACATCCTTTTCTCAGGGTTATTTATATTTTGATAAAGTTAGCATTTTTAGCTGTGGTACTCTTTTCAGTTTATTTAGCCATGGTGGCTGTCGCTCGCTGCTCATGCAAACTCCCAGCTTTTCCTTGCTGATATTAATGCTGCTGGCAAGGACAAACACATTAATTGCTGGGTGCCAAAGGACATTTCCTAGGAAAGCCCTAGTAAAGCTTTCACAAACAGGTTATATCTCTTGTGTAATAATCTTGTTTTGTGCCAGTTGAATAGCAGCAAAAGGAGAATTAAGTGCGACAGATTATCACTTTAACCTTTCTCCTTTCAGTCTGCATTAAAAGCTGTGTTTGTAAAATTACAGTGAGAGGATGGGAGTAATAGTGTCCATTTTCTTAGTTGCTGCTACATGGAAGTACTAACATGTCTGTGAAAGGTTGATCCTTCTTATAGTGAGGTGAATATAGGCGTCATTATAGAATGGCTGTCTGTAGAGCCGCACATTCAATAAGTAAAACAGTGATATGTCTTTCAGTAAGCTGCTTTACATCTCGGACAGCTGCACTCTGAGCCATGATGTTTATCATCTCAGGTTTCCAGTGATATATGAAGATTATGTCAACTGGTTGGAGAAGGTTATGCAGCCTTGATTGGATGGCAGAATGCAAATATTGCCTTCTCTTTTCCCATCAGTCTGGTTACATTTCTCATGGGGAGAGGGTGGAGCACTTCAACATCCAACTCAATCACTAACTTGATCTTCCGAAGAAATAGTTTTAAGCTCTCCGCCAAGAAGTTCTGTTAACTGATGTTGTTACTGGAGTTCATTCCATAGGTCTTTCTCCATTAATTCAAGTCTGTCATGTCTCTGTGTCCACAAGCCAACTTGATCAAATAGACTTGTTGCGAGTCCAAATTTAAATTTTTTCCAAGTTTAATCTAATTTAAATAATAAATGATTAGTCAATGAATTGATCAGTCAATCAAAAGAAAAAAGCAACCGGCAACCATTTTGATCATCGATTACATTTATATTTATCATTTATTCAAAGTCATTTATCAAGCAAAACTGCCAAACGTTGCCTAGTTTCAGCTTCTTAATTGTAAGGATTTGCTGCATTTCTCTCTTTTGTGACAGTTAACATACATATTTGTTATGAACTTTGGATCAGACAAAACAAGCAATTTAAAGATGTCACATGAGCTTTAGGAAATTGTTATGGACATGTCACTATTTTCTTACATTTCATACACCAAATCTATTCATTCGTTTAAGATATTACATGCAACAAAGCTCATTACTTGAGAAGTTCTGAATTAACACATTATTCGTCAATTATTTGTCATAGTACATCATAAAGTGCTATACACAAAATGGGTCAAAACAAATCATTGAAGCAACAGTTTAATAAATGGGAGACCTTGCAGTGCTGCTGACTCCAGTAACACTTTGGTTGAGTTTCCACTTTGCACTTGCTAAGACTACATTGCTGTAATCACTTATCAGTGTCCCTTTGTCAGGATGCCCAGGAGAAACCATAAACATGGCTGCATGCTATCATACTCGCAGTCCCTATATGTGATTTCCTGGAAATGGCAAATTCTGTGTTGGAATGAGCTTCTTTACCAGCAGCTCAGGAAGGCAGATGGTGTCTGTGCCAATGTCAAGCTTTAGAAACCAGGGGCGGCGGCTGTCTTCTCAGCTTATAATTCTCTGCGAAAAACAAATCAAAATAGTCGTGAAGGTGAGGATAAAGCATGGCCTTAATTTCCTGAGACATATTTTCTATACATAGTTCACTCATTGCTATTAATGTAATCTTTTTAGTGAGTTGCTGTCCACGCGGCTAAGGTGTGAAATGTCATTGTTTGTAGGCTGCTGTCTGTCCCATTGAAAATGATGATCACATTGGATAGAGACTTCAGATGATCCTTCTTGAAATAGTCAGGCCCCTGAGACACTAAACAGCTGTTTTCACAGCGGATTAAAAGCCTGTCCCTTAAGGGCTCTTAAGTTTCCTTAGAGTGTAAAACACAAAGATTTAAGGGTGCGCTGTGGCCTTCTGTGCCCAAGAGTAATATGCTGTTGTTTTTCTAGCTTTAACTGGGGATGTCACTCTCTGATAAAAAGCAGTAACCTTGAGTTGATATCCACTTTGTTTTTTGTTGTTTGAATACTGAACATACTTTCAGGCATGAGACTCCAGTGAATCAGAGAGCCTGTCTGCATGAGGTTTGGTTTCAAAGATATTTTCAGTGTAATAAGCTAACCAACCAGCTTTTATTAATTGAAGCTAGTGTTGATTCATTATTATACTGTAGTTTATTTGAATTTATTAAGACTGTTATGCTGAAAAGGTCATTTCAGAAGAGTCTAATTTACTGAAGGGCCATCTTTTAAAATATATATTAGTGTCATATTGTGTATTTAATCTCCGGCACTCTAACATTTCATCCATTTTCTGCTGACCTTTTCATATATTTGCAGGCACTTTTTCAATTTATTTGGCTTTAATGTTACAAACTCACAAGTGAAAGCACTATTTTTCTCTTTGGCCTATTCTTGAAAAAAAACAAACTATTGTATACTATTTCCTGATTTCTAAAAATTGTTTCTGCAATCAAGCATTTGTGATAAAGTAGAGTTACATAAAGGTCATTCTTGAGAAAGGAAGTCATAGGGAGATGATATTTTGAAAAGACCTCAAAAAAGTTAAACATCACAGAGATGTACAATTAGAGTGTAATATACTGCAGGGTAGATGGTATCTTGTGGCTAGAATTACTTCTGGTTGAGTCATCGTCTCTGTCTCACTAAATGGCTGTGCATCATAGGTGTTTGGTGTTTCAAGCCCCCAACCTCGTCTTCCAGGCAGCACTGCCTGGAAGGCACTAGGATTAGGCAATGGTTAGGGTTAGGGTTAGGTACCTTGAAGTACCTTGACTTCTCTTGTCTCTTCAGCAGTGGGATGTCCGTGCTCTGTAGAGAGAAATCAGATGTTTTCCTTTTTTTTTTTTTTTTAAATTCAGTTTTTTTTCTAATTGATTCTCCCTCCATGAGTTCCTTGCTGAGGAGGACCTGATAAAGTATCTATAGTTGCAGTCGAACTAAAGCAGTGCATGACGTCAGTGCAAAACTTCACCACCTGTTATGTAAAGAATAGGGATTTATTCAGCAGCAACAAGTGACACACAGGCCTCTCAGCACCAGGCACTTAAAGCGTCTTATTGGCTGCTGCAGCTGAGCTAAAACTCACTCACAGCGCCCGTAGACACCACAACATTGTTTTCCCCCCACCGCTGCTCTTTTCTCGCCTGTGGAATCAGCTAAGGAGTAAACAAACACTTCTATCTGGTTTATAGTCATCTTAAGTCTGGAAGGATCTACAGCCTGATAAGACACATATGGGAATGTACACTGTAAAAATGATGACTCCCAAAGGATGACACAGCTCTCCGCACAGTTGTCATTCACCCGCCCTGAGCAATGGTCTTGAAATATCTGCACTTCTTTATTGGTGATTAGAGACAACCTGGCTGTTTTTCTGTGCCATTGGGATACAGGGTGTAATAACATTCTCTGCTCTCCTCAAGCACTAATGATGCATGATGCCAGCCCCGATTACATTGTTTTTTTTTTTTTTTTTAAAGCAGCAACAGGAACAAAAATTGACTTGGACGCAGATGAGTGAGAAGTCAAATAGCCTCTCCTTTGATGTTGCAGTGAGGTCATGTTCAAAGGAAAATATCAAAAAGGTATGTGGGGGAAAATGAGGCAGTGTTTATGTGGGTAAGGTTGTGCACTGATGCTTAATATTAAGTTTGTGTCCGTGTGTATATATACACACTGTATGTGTGTGTGGGCACCTGATAATTAGGCTTATCTTCAAACTCCATGCTGACGACATTGAGTCTTTTATTCGCCAGATGAGATTTTAATGACTTTACAAATCAATCATAAGATCTGGGTCACTGCCACAGAGGTCGGCCTAGACACACACACACACACACACACACACACACACACACACACACACACACACAAACTTCTGTGTCTGCAGTCCTCATTGTTATCATCGTGAAGGACAGAGCATTTTTAACCTCATTTGATGAGATGAGAAGATCGATACCACTCTTATATGCACGGTAAATATAAGGCTATAGCCAGCAGCCGCTTAGCTTAGCATAATTACAACTGAAAACAGCTTGTCTGGTTTTGTCCAAGGGTAACGATATCTGCCCAGCAGCAGCTCTAAAGCTTACTAATTAACTTAAGTTGTATCTAGTCTGTTTAATCCATACAAAAAAGGGTAAGAACAACTATTTGTGGTCTTACACAGAGTTCTGTGTGGGACTATTTCTTGGCTGTTGACGACAAGACTCTTGGCAAGAAAGCGTGCAAGCGTCTTTCCCAAAATGTCAAACTACTCCTTTTACGTTGTAAGAAATGCGTACAACCACTACAACATCTGCCTGTATATGTGTGTCCTTTTACCATCCAGTAATATTTTTTATTATATATTTACACATGATCTGTACAAACAAAGACACCTAAGACAATTATTTCAACATAACTGAAAGAGGTATAAGAGGAACCACATGCCCGGACACATTTTCCCAGTAACGTACTGTATTGTATTTGATAAGCCCCTCCTGATTTCAAGTAATTTATGCACACTTAGCTAAAAACAAGTCATCTGACACCACTCATTTAACATTCCAAACATTTTGTTTCAGTATCTAATTTGATAAGTGAGCTTGTGGATGGGAAAAGAATCCACTCCCAGTCAATAACCGCAAGCCACTCCTGTCAATGTGATAAATGGGAGGTTTAGTGCGGGGATACAAGAGAGTGTTTATAAGTGGAATGGGTCGCCGCTGATTGGGTGCGGTCACAGCAAGGGGGCTGTGGGAGGAAAGCATACATCTAGAAAGTGCTGAGAAATTCTGAGATTTCCCCACAGCACGTTTTTATCAGATACATTTTCTTCCACCTTCAGCTGCAGTCGCACAGCAAGTATCCCTTCCAACTGGTCGCAACTTCTATTTTTGATGATAAGTAAGAAAAGTGAGTGGCGACCTATTGCTTTGTCAGCAAAGCGCCTTATAAAAAACTTTATCAGCAACATTCTTTATGTGGAAATGAGGAAATAATAATCGGCATTGCTGTGTGCAGTAAATTCTTTGACACTTGAATTTTCAGGTCAAGTTGGGCTAATCCACTTCACTCCATGGAAGGTCTATGAAATAGCAGCATGCCAATAAGTGCGGTGCTGGCATCAGCAAATGGCTGTTGATCCTTTGATCCAAACTGTAATCTGAAGACAAAGCGTTTTTTAATTAAAGAGCCTTTTTTATGTTGAGCCACATACCACATTTAAATCAAGCCATTCTCTATCAATCTCCTTGATTTGAGGAATGAAAAGGGCACTTACAAAAATCAGCTTTCTTTTTTTTTTCAGAAATGTTACCATTTAGAAATGAAAAATATATTTTGAACACTATAACCACTAGAAAGATTGATTACGCTCAACTAACTTTTGTCACATCTAGTCCACTTCCCTGGCCTTTCACAAGTTAACATACCTTTCACTTTAGCTTATCAAAGCTCTTACAGCTGCTGCAGTAGAGGAGGTGAGACTCAGTGATATTTAACAATCAAATATGATGTGCCGACTCTCTGTTATGTCTGTGAAGCTGAACATCGCGATGGTGCAGACTTTGCTGTCAGGAGCCACTGCAAAGGCCAGCAGTTGTGTAAGAGATTTAATGGCCGAGCCAGGCAAAGTCAGCAAGGTCCTTTACTCTCTGCTTCTCTCGTTCAGTCGCTCTGTTAGTCTGCCTAAAGAAGACTTTGATGCTCCCATCCTCTAGTCTAGATGCTATGCTGTGTGGGTTTTTGTCTGCTTTTTGTAGTCTTCTGTTTAAATTCATAGTGCTTATGTTGTGAATAATGTTTGAGCACAATTAATAAAACAATGGCTAGATGATATTTTTTTACGTTTAAGTAGGATGAATCATGTTGTCCTCTGTTTGAACTGTCACTTCTAACCACAGCATAAATGCTTGCAAACTTAGATAATCATAGATGGATGCAAGATGTTCATCTGTGTGTACGTATGAGATGACAAATGATCTGAAGTTGTTTTTGCACTTTGCCAACCAAGCTTTTGGGTGTCTCAAGCATTCTTTTTGGGTTCATGTCCCAGCACAGCCAGATGAAAGAGGAGCTATCGGCGCATGTTTGATGCCTGCTGCGTTTATGATAGAAACAGCCCCTTCAGTCATCATGTGCAGTTGTAACAGGAGTCTGCCCAGCTGTTCATTTTGGACCACCAGGGTGGAATGTATACTCAGTATTTATATTCTCCTTAAGATGTACTGTATAGCCAAACAGTGTGCACTTCTCATAGTTTCTTAGATACCTCTCTTGAGAAAAGGTTAAGAGTCCATTTGTACAGAGAGTTGACAGTCTCAGCTCATTAGCTCCAGGGTGAGCAAAGGACTTTGGTACTGTTACTCCAGAAAAATGAGAGGGGATTTACTTGATTCTTTCTGTATTGCAGGTTTCTTTTTTTCACTTGTTGGTTATTCTGTGGTTTTCTCACAAGGACAACATGTAATCCGTAAATCATTTTTTTCACATACTGTTAGATTGGGAAAACACTATAAAATCATCCTGTACTGTAAAAGAAACTACTACTTTTTCTCAGTGACATCAACTGATCTTTTATCTTTAACTTAAAGCTGCATTAATCAATATTGTCATGTTAACAATAAAATCAAACGATATGTAAAGTAAAGATCATCACTCATAGCGACAAACCCACAGAGAAATATCACCTGACTCTGGAAGACAAGGCCCTTTTTAGCATCTTTCAGCTGATTGTTTTGGTTTTACAGCCCACAATTTTAACAGTTCACTGCTCTCATCAACCTGCTCAACGCATTGTCATGAACAGGTCTGTATGATATTGTACGAAAATGTATGCACACCAAAACGTTTGATATCCTACGAAATTAGGAGACCGCCGGCTGGTCAGTGATACTGGCTGGCTATGAGCTCCATGACGCAGAGCAGCAGTTTCTTAAGTTTGTAAGTTTATTTGATTAGGACAATGCACATTAATCAACATTTCTGTAAATGCACCAGTGTTAGCCAGTCGGCTAATTTTCAACTGTAGTCCTAATTACCTAGCATGCGTGTCTTTATGGTGGGAAGAAACCGGAGCACCCAGAGGAAACTCACGCAAACACGGGGAGAACATGCAAACTCCACACAGAAAGGCCCGGAACGACCTGGATTCAAACCCAGAACCTTCTTGCTGTGAGGCAGAAGTGCTAACCACTGAGCCACCGTGCTGCTTTGCGGTGCTGTTGCTAGTTGTTTAAGCCGCTACAAAACTTTGTGACCCGGGCTACAGACCTCTGTTGTATCAGCGGTAGTTGGTGGTTCAGTTACCCGAAAATAGGTGACTTTGAGCCAGGTACGAAGCACCGCGAGCTGCGGTCATTTCGGTGGACAAAATTTAGTCCACAAAATATGAGTGTTTTGCCGTGACGAAAGTTAAGATTAGGCACCAAAATGACTAGTTAAGATAAGGAAAAAGGTTGTGGTTTGGATCAAAAATACTCCTAAAGAACACGCATTTCCTGGGTGAAAGGATTAGTTTTGGCCGGGAAACGAACTCCGCTCTCTGGTTTGAAAGTCCTGTTTGTTAACGCCCACTCATCCAGCCCAACCACTTCTCTATGCAGCCAGCTGTGTTCTTATACAGTGGCTGTCAATGTAGTGAAAAAGACATGGAATGCTTACGAATTACAGTGCTTAATTTTTCGTAGCTTTTTGAACGAATGGTTCATGAGAACAGGCTGACCTGCTAGATGTATACACAAATAACTGTTTGCCACAAGGACTTCATAATGTGATATATGTCAGAAATGGTTTAGAACTGAGACGCCCCAACAGTAATTTCCTGTATCTGTGTCACATGGGTTTCACTACTGCCATGCCTCTTTAGGAGACTAGCGGAAGGTCCTGAGTGTATTGATTCCAATAGGAGAAGTGAACGTGAACACAGATTATGACAGATTCTTTCACCTGTAATCACCAAAGTAAATATTGGACACAAGTATTCACAAGCCACATACCTCCCGAACATTCTGACACTAAAATGGCATTTTTCAGATGGAAAAATCAGTTTGGCAGCTTTGTTTGGCAACACAGATAAGCTAATGTCAACTAATGTTCACAAATGCCACAACTTATTTCTGTTATGCTTAATATGGATTTTAGCTCTGGAAACATCTAATGTTAGCAAAAGAAAATATAAATACATCATGCAAATGTAACTTTTCATCCATCCACATGAAGTTCATCACACTTACAATCAAGGTCGTGCCCACTTAGAAAACAGTAAGTTTGTACCTTTTCATATGTGTAATGGGCTATCTTTAGTTACAGAGAATCTCTGTATATGTCAATGTTGTGTTTACAGCTTGTTATGCTGCCCACAAGTGACTAAAAAAAATCAGTGAATGCTGCTAAAACTTAATTTAGGTTATTGATATTAAGAGTAAACTTAAAAGCTGTAGTTACTATTTTCAGGCGTCTTTTAGAACTAACCACCATTAGTTTATTGTAGTTTAAACATTGCATTCGCATTGTGTATTACCATATACCAGCATGCATTGTTTTGGGATTAACTGTCTGGGGGCCTCCTCTCTTGAGAAATTAGCCTCATGTCTTTTCTCTTATAAAAATGTAAATACATAACCATAATGAAGATTACTATGCACTTCAGCCCCTATGCACACGCTGCTTATTTTAACAGTCACTGAGAGTACCCTTAGATGTTCTACCTTCATTTTAGTGCTAGCACTGTATGAGAGTGGCTCTTAACTTAACTGGAAAAGCTGAAAGGATTATGTGGCATATGAAGACCTGACCTCGATACAACTTCAAAGTTATAGAATAAATGTGACTGGAAAGTAAAGCTGACCAGTGAACCTTGCAAATAAGACTAAAAAGTTGTTGATCGGAGTTAATGTCTTATGAAACAGATTTTTCCTATTTTAGTTATGTTTTAAGTAATTGTACATTACAACAAATATTGAATAAACTCTTTAAACTTGTCAGGTGGGAGACTTTTATTTTTGACTTTAAACAGTTTAAAATGTTTTACAGTGTCTCACAGCTAGTTATCATTATCTAGCAACAGCTGCTAGTCATCATTATCTCCTTCCAGCAGAAAGCTTATTCAGCAGCATCCAATCACAGAGGTGAGGAGAAGTTAGCTCAAACTTTCCATTGACCTTTGGGACCGTAAAATGTCCCCCAACCTTGAGTCACCCGAGCCCCTGCGCCTGCCTCAGAACTTGATACTGAATGGCACCCGGGAGTTTTAATATCATGGGGATTGTGGGTGCTCCTGACTGATAGAGGTTTGGGGTTGGTCTTTGATGTTCGTTGTGCTTCTTAGTGAGGATCAGACTCCAGGGTTTTTGGCCAAAGCCCTCCCGCCTCCCTCTTCCAATTGGAGCAGAGGGGCAGTCAAGATTGAAGGACCAGTTCTACCTTGAGAGAGGAGGATTTTCCCCCCTCTTCTTCTCTTTCCTTTTATTCATTTTTCCCTCCCCCCACTCTTCTTCCTCTCCCTCCCCTTCTTACTTTAATCAGTCTCTCTGGCACCCAGAGTGTCTCTGCATCTGGGAGTAAGTTCATCAGTTCATTAAGGACGCCTCAGCACTGATCGGGCCTCTGAAGTCTTTTCATCAGCACCTTGGGTAAGTGGGAGGTGTGCTTAGGGAGACCAAGAGCGCGTCAAAGGACAGGAAACACACCAAATGGAGTCCAGCTCTAGCCTTGTCCTACCAGACTCTCGTAAATTTCATTTGTACAGATAGTCTGGCCACTCTCCATTGACAAGTGTTAACTTCCTTGAAGGCGGGTACTCTGTTGAAGTTTAAAACTATTGGATCTGCCCAGAGCCACTCTGGATCTGCCATAACCAATCGCTAACGTTTGGTCGTGACGTATGTCATGCGCGTGTGCAACAAGAGGGGAGACCGACAACTATCGGCTTATATTTAGCATTAGCATCGCTAGCGTTAGCCTTAGCCAACTCCTTCACGACAAACAGAGCGAGCTGGAAAATCAAACTTTTCCCGAACCCCGTGGGGAGGATGGCCACAACATCGTGGCCACCAACACAACACAGCAAATATTGTTTTTGATCGGGCTTTAACTTCTGGATATTTGGCAGCATTGCTGCATCTAGCGCACAACCTCAACGTCATCGTTCTCAGCCACTCCCTCTGTTCGCTGATTGAACCGCCAAATATTTGGCTGGAGAAAACCCGAGAATATACCGCGAACCCAGACGGAGTACTGAAGGGAAATGAAAATTGAGCGGAAGTACGTAGGAGGGCGGAGCCAGGCTAGTCCAGCTCTGTCTTGACTGTACAAAAACACTGAACAGTGTGTACACAAACCTGTGACATGGCAAAGGGTCAGGGCAGATGTCAGACAAGTAGTGGACCAGACGAACCCCTGACCCCTGCCAATCAAAAACATGTGTGCCAGTGCTCTAGTTAGGTTGCCTTTCCTGTTGAAAAGACATATTTGACAAATTAACTCTGGGAAACAAAGACCCACTGTGTCATTGCCTGTTGGTGTATGTGATTGACTCTTGTCAAGCGATACCTTTTACTTTTGTCAGTAAGAAGTTGTGGAAACTTCCACTTCTAAACGACACTTACAGAAACCCTATTGTTTTCCCAAAGTGAGTAGATACACGGCAGATGTTGTGGCATGAGAATACACTCATCCTACAGTAAAATTAGACATAACTCTCTGTTTCCCATAGGCTGGGCTGTCAACAATTGCCTGCAGCTATTTATTGTTCAATGTATTACAATTAGCCTCAAGTCAATGCTATTTCTAGCTGAGGAACTGGACTGTTAATTTGTATTATTGCCATAGAGGAAAGCCATAAAGAGTGGAGCTCATTATTCATGTAGTAGCATTTGGGCCATAGCATAATGAGGAGAAGTGGAGCTAATGAATCTGTATCTTTGTCTTGAGGCCCGACCCATAAAGCACAGCTTCATATCTTGCAGACTAGCTCCTCTACCCCTGTCTGTCATTCATCTAGTCTTGCAACTTATCTTTATCATTAACAGTCTTTTAGTACTGATTTATTTTTACACCAGACCTATTTCAAGCTTCATATTTAGTGCCCTCATGTGCCCTTCTTTGTGTCTTCATCACTGTGTCCTTTTGCGTCAGATGCTTATCTCTGTCCAGGCCCTGGTCCGTGCTGTTGGTTCAGCAGATCTCTGCTGCTGACTGAAGCCTTGTGTGTTTGAGTGGCCATGCATGTGTGTATGTGTGTCTGCCTACTTGCATTTATGTGTACAGTTGGAGGACTTCCTGTTGTGCTGTGACATGGATGCTGATATTTGCTGTCACTGCAGTTCACTTGGAGCTGTTATTCATTCGCTACTTAGAGTTTTGGAACTGCACACACAGAGCTTTGTAGCTTTGTTGTTTCAATTGAGATATTTCTTTTATTTTTTTGGTTCTGCTTCTCACTGGTTTGAAGTGGGTGTAACTCAATTGATAAAAGGTGATGTCACCTATCTCTGAGCACCAATCAGGACCCACATTAATGAAGATCTGTAGATCGTTGCATGGCTGGCTGGCCTAATCTATCTCACCTGTGCAGACATAGTTTATAAAGATTTAGAGATTAAAGTGAGTTTTGAAATGAATTACTGGTTTTAATACACAAAATACATTGGGTATTATACAACGGTGCCGGTTGGGTGTGTGATGAACAGTGGCAATGATAGCCACAATAAAGATAATGACTAGAAATAGTAGTTGTAGTAGTTCATGGTGTTGCAGGGCACTGCAGAGCGCTACAGGGCATAGCAGGGCACGGCAGAGCACAGCAGGGTGTAGCAGGATGTGGCAAGACGTTGCAGGACGTAGCAGGGTGTAACAGGGCACAGCAGGGCGTAAGTTATGAGTGATATATTTTTGCCACTGTACAATTCCCACCATGTGTTCCACATGGCTCAACTCAGTCTGATTTACAACCTATGAAATGCATTTGTGATGTTAAGAGTAAGGATATTCACCGATGAAAGTATGCAAAGTTATGGGGGCAATAATATGTCATTTGAAAGCTGTCAGCTTGATTTAGAGACTCGAGCCATGAAAACATCCAATAAAAATCTACTTTGTTGGCAAGCGTGCATACAGGCAGACATGCACATATAGGCACACACACACACACACACACACACACACACACACAGATTATTCACAATCCCCTGACTGCGCTTACACAAATGACATTTTCACATGTTAAAGGTCAAAAATGAAATAAATTTGGTCACTACAGCTTCTATGGCGGAAAGGGAGTCATCAGTATAAAAAACATTACTTACTTCAGGTTGAAAAACTGCCAGATTAACTGCGGAGGAATTCATGCTTGACCACATTAAGTTTCATATCCTTCAGCGAGCAGATTCTTGAGCGGCATGTTTCAGACAGGATGGAATGCTTCTCACATTAAAGAGAAATATGTTGATTATAGAAGAATCTTAATTTGTTGGGGGATAACACTTTTTTTTCATCCTGATCTCGGATGTCCATGCTGATTACTAATAGAATAATGGTTTTAAATTAAAAAAAAAAAAAAACAAGTAAGAAAAGAAAGTGGCAATGATGTTTTTTTAAACATCTACGTTTACCCTTTTTTTTAAAGAGCCAAAAGTAGGAGGAAGCCAAGGTTGCAGCTGTTCTAGCACAGAAAACACGATCGTTCCTCATCTATAATATATGAGTCACTAAAAGACTCCTTTAGCTTTTCAAGTTGTTTACATGATGCAAACAACAAGATCTAACAGGTCCTTGCAGTGTGGCATGAATGCATGCTCCCATGTGTTTTTGTATTTACGTCAAATTGAGCTCTTCTGAAGATGAGCAGGTGGGAGATAGAATTACAGAATTTTAGATATGTCATCTCGGAGATATTCCCTTTCTTCTCATGCATGGCAAGACTTTAGCATTTATTTTAATATATTAACCTTTTTCTGTTTCTTGATCTGATGCAAATATTTAGGTCATAAATGTTTTGGCTATGTATTTGTGCCAAAGGCAGCCTTTTCTCTTGACTGCTGAATCCAAAACAGCCCAAACATTACTCTGGAAATGTCACCTCCTTAATGCCTTCGCTGTAATACTAGAATATTGTTCACCCAGCATGTGAATAAGTTCATTATGTTTTCCACCACATCTGACAGGAAGGTTTCAACCTTTTTTTGTTCAGACTTTCACTGTTTTGGTTACTTAACTTGGGGAAAAAAAAGAGTATACCATATTACAACAAAAATCCATACATTACCATAAAAATCCTGACAATATAATTATCTCACAGTACTGTTTCATAGGGGCTGTGATTACATTATGACACACTGTGCAGCTTGTGTTTGTATGTATGTGTGTGTACATATATATGTACTATATTTATTCTAATAATCCATTAAATGTGGCACTGATTTTGTTCCCAGAAAAATGCTGCAGTTTCAGAATTCGGTAACTACTCATTTCCGTCTTTCTTCCCATCTCTCCCTCCCTGTTTTCTCTGTTTCTGTCTGCAGCCAGCCATCAAACTAAAAATCAATAAGCCATAAAGAGAATGGAGAAGCTTCTTATTTACATCAGTGTGAATAGAGCGGTGGTTTGTCTCTCCTCTTATCCTCTTTATACACTTCAGGTAGAAGCATTCAGTTTCCCTACAATGACAGGCTGTCCAGATAAGAAGCTAAACTCTCCTAAAATGCTGAAGCATAAAGGACAGGACGAGGGCTGTGAGCCTAATGCGTAGCCACTGCCTCTGGGGTAACTGCATGAAAATATAAGTTTAGAGATTGACGTTTCCAAACTGTGTGTATTGGGTTTTGAGCATGTGCATGATCACACGTCCCATCGAGGGTAAAGAGCAGGAGTGATTCATAAGGCCACAGGGGGGCCCCAGAGACAGGACGTAAGGAGGAGAAATTCATGATGACATGGACTGTGGGACTTCATGCAGAACTCCTTCTCACTGAAAGCTGTAAAGCAACTCAATACTGACTCTTTGATCATTACAATTTGTGTTGTTTGTTGCTTCGCATCATGTGAATCGTGAGAACATTTGAGGTAAACCTTTTTCTATTTCAGCATCTGTAATCCTCTTATGGGTTCATGTTAAAAAGGGGTTCTTCTTATTTCCAGGGACAGGAGCTCACCAAAATAAGATGACATGACATTGGTCCCAAAAGCAGTTTGCTTTTTCAGAGACATTTTCATCCACATGATCACTTTAAGAAGATGCTGTATCTAGTGTCAATAACCTGTGTTTTAGCCTGTTAACTACAAATTTATGTTGTTTTAGGCTGTATCTCAGTAAATTATTTTCTCAACCACACCACATGTGTTTAGATTGATGTCCTACCCTATAGGCAGCCATTTGTTCCTTTTCATTTCACCTAAAAAAATGTTTTGACTTCCAGACAAACTTGCTTGAGATCAATAATCGTCACAATTTGCAGTTGCCCTAAAGCACAGTCTTGCAATCTCTCAATATTGATGTGTGAGTCAGTTGATCTATCTTTGCTTTTTGCCTCTGCCAGGAGTTTAAGTTTTCTGTCATGTTCATCTTTTTGTCAGCATAATATCTCAAAAATTGGAACATGGATTTCAATGAAATTTTGAGCAAGGTTAGGCCATAGGCCACGGAACAAGTAATCAGGATGTGGTGTAGTGTAATTCTTCTAAAAATATTTAACATTGTGAGATTTGTTCTCCTTTCGTGCTACTTACTTCAATAAAACAAAATGCATCCTAATATTATCTATCACCAGATAAAGACTAAATATTTCTAAACATTCTCTATTGTTAGAATAACAAATTAAAATGATCTTGCAGCCTTGGCAGAGACATGCGCTCACTGAATGCTTCTGGATTTGAATTTTCAACAACATAGTTTGTCACTGTAATGCTCTTTGGCAGTACATTCCCAACTCTTGGACTTAGGCTTTGGAAGCTGATCTCCATAGCATATTAAAATGAATAAATGTAGGAAATCAAACTTGAACAGTTAGTTCTTATTTGTCTGTAGTGAATGTTTGAATCTAAAAAATGTTGTATTCTTTAAATTTTAGTATAATACTCAAAATGACCTTCAAATGGAAAGGTGCAAACTTTGAAACTTCAAGCCTCACTGTTCTGTTTAATTAGAGCGCAGGTGACAATGCTGTAGACTCACCTCGATCAATCTTGTTTGTTTAAGCGACAGTTGATAATAATGGCAGAGACAGCACTTCTCCTGACTGGGCCGCCATCTCATCTGACCTGTTGTCTGAGTGGCAGCCCCTCCGCCATGATCAGTGCTGCATTTACTGTGACTTAATACAGCAAATAATGTGGCATGTATTCTTTCTCCAGGGAGCAGCTGACTGTTGAGACCAATTGGTCCCAACTGTCAACGAGTCTCTTCGTCTTTTAGACTCCTTTTCTGCTTTTGAATCACTTTTCGGGAGTCGGAAGCAGTCGACAGCTAGAACAACAGAGGAGAGTAAAGGGATTCATATTAGAAAGAAGAAGCACAGTTTCTCATTGTTGATGTTGTTGACCAATTTAAGATGCTGTACAGTATGTGTTCCAGATAGAGATTCAGATTCAAATGTTCATTTCATGAGTCTGTGAACTACTAAAAAGTCTCTGTTGAAATATTGATTGTTTGCTAGGGTAAAAAAAATTGTTATTCCGAGGAACATTCAAGTTTTACTGTAGCCTCGATGCAAGTTTGCCTCTCAGTGAGATGCTTATTTAGGTAAAATCAGCAACATCTATTTTAGTTGTAGAGTAACAGATTATTTATAGTATTTCTGTCCTGACGTGTAATGCATAGGAAAATGACAGGAAAGTGTTGCAACCTGGGCTTAAACCTGTTTCTTCTGCACATGGTAGGCAACCCAACCTGCTGCAGTACTGGTCCCCACACACTCAATGCTACTGTTGTGCATGTGTGCATTTCTGTAAAGCTTGTGTGCCTTCAGTAACTGATTCAGCGGCTGATATTGAGTGAATGTTACAGTCAGTAATGACTCATGATATGGTTGGGAGGGAGCTCTGAGATGGAATGTAGGAAAAGAAACAAGCAACCCCTGAGGGCTTGGACAACATACTCAACCTTAATCCTCAGCAGAGAGGTACACAACTCACCCATCCCCCCAACTGCTTCCCATATCCCCTAACCTTGTAGTCTACCACCATCCCTGTGTAAACTGACCTTTGTGTTTATTCTGCTGCATCAAGAGCCAATAACTGGGTAGTAGGGGTGTAACGGTACGCAAAAATGACGGTTCGGTACGTACCTCGGTTTTAAAGTCACGGTTCGGTTCATTTTCGGTACAGTAAGGGAAAGAAATGTTACATTAAACTGCAGGTTGTTTATTACTATAAACTTTTTTTTAACAATTTGTTTACACTTTTTAATCAAATATAATAAATAAAATATATATAAAACAAAAAAATAAGAAAATACTGCTGCAAAGTTCTCCACTAAATAAAATACTCTGTCTCAAACCAATATCACATAATAAAATATAATGAAAAATATAAATAAATAACTATGGATTACAGTGCAGCATTATCAATCCCAGCTTGTCAACAACCGAGTATGGTCGTAGATCAGCTGCTATAAAAACACCAATTGCTTTCGTTATTGCGTTGGCCTGATCGGAATTACCAGCAAAGGTCTGTTTAAATGCCAACGGGAGCTGCGTTTGAATTACGGTCGTTTTTTTCCTTGTAGTAGTGATGTTCACACACGCGTGATGCCTTTTCAAGTGCGTTAGCAACGTCGGCACACTGCTTTCGTCTTATCGACTAGTCTTTGTCCGTTGACGTATTTCACTGGGAAACCGAAGTGTTCCCAAACAGGAGACCTTAATGATATGGGTGGCTCTTCAAGCTCCGGCTTGTCCGTACTGTCTATGGGATTGTCTGCATTGGCCATGACGCTAGCTAGCGAGAGGCTGGGCTAAAGCGTGCCGTGTATGTTGTTGTACAGCACGCGGTGTGTGATTTTTATTTTTTTGCCCAAACCACTTCAGCGGAAATCCCGCCCTGCAGTCGATTTCATTGGTTTAGGTTACAGTGACGGCGGGTAGGTTTAGAGATCAGTGTTTGGTGTAGGCAATCTGTACAGTGATTGACATATTGACATGACCAATGAACTTTAGAATCAGCTGCAGGGCGGGATTTGCGCTGAACGCGGAGACTTCCGCCACTTAATATGTTCGTGTGGAAACACGAAAATTGACCTATGTTCCGCACACAGAAGATTGCACACCGTACCGAAAGCCCTGTACCGAAACGGTCTGGTACGAATACACGTACCGTTACACCCCTACTGGGTAGTTAAAGCTGCTATAATAATTTTTTATTTTATTTTAACAATGGATCAGATCATTATGTGAATGTGAAAGGGGTTGCTTATAGTGATACATCCACAGATCATTACCACTAAGGTCTTATGGTCCACAAGTTTACTGTTTTGGTTCACTTTCAGCACTCTTGTCTGTGTCACTTCCAGCTGCAGCAGGCAGATGTTTCCAGTGAAAAATCTTTGATTAACCCACTGTACGCCAACTGTCCATCACTAAACAGCACACAGACAAAGTAAGTGGCTAGCTGGTGAACATAGTGGAGTCTTGAAGCTCAAATCAGAGCTAAAAGGCGAATTAATATTGGACTATAAATATTCATGGCCAGAAACATCCCTCCAAATGCATGCTAATGTTGCTCTGTATAACTGGATGCTGGATAACAAGTGTTTGCAAAGTCCACTTTATGTCAGTGTTGTGTTTACAACTCATGCTGCCACATGTTGTTATGTGGCTTACTGTTAATATAAAATATTGTATAGCTGCTCTAAACTACATCACATTTCTCCAGTGACTGCAGGCGTTCTTGTGTACATCAAAATATATTTGTTGGAAAACTGTAGGTAGATTCTGCATATGCAGCACATACAGCGAGCCCAAGTTAATATTAACCATCAGACAGAAAAGTCTGTGAATGAGAGAAATACCACAGAGGCACTCAGACAACTCTTGCTGAGCCCACCACCCTTTTTAAATACATCCAACAGCCCCTCCTCTACACACTAACTTATGGGCCATAAGCAGCTATAGCAGAGCTTGTGGGATTTTCTGCACCATCGTATTTCCATAACCGCCCATCCCAAACTGCTCCTTGGCACTTGGAAGCATGGTGCCAGCCAGGGCTATCTGCTTAGACAGCTGTGGGCATTTTTGTCATTCGGTCTTTATTGTCAGAGCCAATTTCAACTCCTCAGATTAACATCTTTCACAAGTTTTGTTTTTTCAAGTTGAAATACTTGTGGTCGGTTGTTTTCCACTTCTAGTTTGAAATGCAAATTGATGACATGCCTGGATAGTATGTCGACATCAGGGTTTGTTATTTGATAGGTAGACATACTTTATGATCTATTACATTGCACAAAATAACAGGCTTAATTGGGAAACTCAAATTATATCCATCCCTAAATGCTATGTTATTTAAAGCCTTTGAACAAAGTTCCCGCCGTTTGCCCACTGTACAGTTAGAACTGGCTTAAAGCCTGGGAGGCATCTACTCTACACAGAGGGCTTTCATTTACTCCCTGCATGCAGGATACACACATACACACAAATAGCCATGTAACCATAGCATGAGAGAGTTGCCATTCACTCATTCACTGAAATGGAGTCTGTTTTTTCATGGTCATCCTTTTTTTAGGTTTGACGCAATCCTTAGTACTACAATGCTGTAAACATCATCAGCCAAACTGGGGAGGCACAAACATAATATGGCACATTTCTAATATTTTATCTCATGGAAATGTCTCCATCTTCCTTACTTTTTCTCTCTTTCAAAAATCCATCAGATGTGCACCGGTTCCCATGATTTTGTCAGCGAACTATTCATTGGGAAAGTATGTAGGTCAATCTGCTTTGCTCTTTATCTAAAGCCACACAGATATGTGGCAATATGATGAATATTTCATATCTATACAATCAGTGATGGTTGTCTTTGTGTTCAGAAGGCTTAGTAGTCTAAAAGGCAATCATGAGGGGGAAGGGAGGCACATGTGAAATATTAAATCTGGCTTTTCTATACTTGGACTTTTAACTGGGATGTTTTATGATATCTGAGTGGCACAGAATCAATTCAGAGAGAGAAATTGTGCCTGTGTAAAACTAAGCCTGTGGTCCGGTCCATGTGGATTGATGCTCTTTTAACGTGTTGCCTGGTTATGGTTGATCCTTTGCTCGCTGTAATCCATTTTCTGGTGTTTAGTCAGTAAGCACGGACATCACATGTCCATTTGCTTCGGCATATTACAGACGTGTCACAGGCTCAGAGCTCAAATTAGGGTAACCTGTGTACAGAGTTAATAAATTAGTAAATTTATAAGATTATGGTTTACTTTCCAGAGTGGGTCTGTGTCAGCAAAATGTCCTTTTACAACAAGAAACAGACTAGTTCTCACTTTTTTTAATGGCCATAAAACTTTCTTTAATAGTTCAAAGGTGTTTTTGCTCTCTCTGTGTCTGCCCTACCAACAATGATTCATACTTTATTGTTCTTGTCTGGCAATGATCACTGTGTGCTGAGGACATTTCTGTGGGTCAGACAATTGTTCCAAGCACTTTGTTAAAAGAGAAGAAATGTTTTTGCTTCATGAGAGAAACTAAGTGTCTTTGAGGATGGTGAGGTGGATTTTTTTTCTGGATAGAGGGTTAAATCTTTTCTCTCCCAGCCAACCACTGTTGTATTTTTTTCTTGTCACAGCTGATGTCTTCGGCGCGGTAGATCTGAACAGCTCCACTGTGTCTCTCTTGTATACACACACATGCTGTAATGCTTCCCTCCTTTACGCTCTTTAATTCTCTGTAAATTCAACCAGTGAGTGAAGGGCTTGGTGTGTTGGGTTGTGCATGTGTGCATTCCTGCCTCTGGTAGCCTGAACATCTCATCACATGTGAGCAGTACAGGCTGTCTGGAGTAGACGGACAGAGAAAAAGATGAAGAAAGAAGGAAAATAGGACGAGGTGAAGCCAGTCATTGTAACAGAGTGTGGCTCTGAGCGGTCGGCTGATGACGTGAAGCGCTGCACACACATCTGGAACAGCTTGTGCAGCTGCACCTGAAGAGAAGGGCTCCTCCGCAAAGCCTCTGCCTGCACTTTCTTTTTCTCCAGTGCTCTTTTTTTTCTTTTCTTTTTTTCTTGCTGTCTTTAAGTCTTCCTCTCTCTGGTCTCCGTCTGCCGGAGCACTGGAATGGTTACCCGCGGAGCATCAGCAAAGAAGAGCAAGTGAACCGAAGCGGAAGAGAAGAGGAGAGGGAAAGCACAAGAGGACAGTAACATGGGGAAGAATTATTAGGCATGAGGTAGGAGAGAGAAGTTGACAACCAGAGCAAGTGAAGGAGAGAGGGAGCGTGATAAATTTACAAAAAAAGAGAGGGGTGGAGAGTGAGAGAGTGTGAAAGACGGGAAAGAGAAGCATTGAGGGGATTAAAAAGCTGGAATGCGCTGACACTGGAGACCTTAGTTTCTGTTTGCATTTGGCACAGCAAGTCCTGTCACTCCACACACACACGCTCACACACACACACACACACACACACTCACACGCTGTTTGCTTTGGAGGATGATCCCAGGAGGCCACGCCAGGAGAAGAGAACACCTTCCAAGGAACTGGTAACCCCCCCACCCCTCACCCTCAGCTTGCCTTCCCAAAAGTGCCCTCCCTCTGGCCCTCTCAGTCTACCTGCATGAGTCACAACACGCTGGAGCTGGAGAGTCACAGAGTCACACTCACTGAGAGCTTAGAATCCCTGGATTGCCCACGGGACACAGCTGCAGTCACCCTGGCTGAGAAAGACAGAGGAGCTATACCGATCTGCTGACCTGCAGGATGTCCAAAGCCTCCAGGCTGGCCCGGCCCCCCTCAATAGGGTCCAGATCCAAGCTGCCCTCCCCCAGGAAGGAATGCCCTGGCACGGCCGGTCGAGCCCGGGTTCTGAGCGTGGGGGAAAAGCTAATGAGGGCAGGTAGCGACGGTATCCTGAGCAGACAGAAGTCTTTAAAGGCCACTATGCCACAGCACAAAGCACAGAGCGAGACCCAGACTGAGACTCCGACCCCCAGCCAGAGTCCAGCTGAGAGGGGCCAAAACATGGAGATGGTCCCTCCCAAGAGCATGATCAGCACAACAAAAGCCTCAAGTCAGCAGCAAGGCTCTGTGCACAGTAAGTAATAAACCAACTTCATTATCTGAATGCCAACTTGTCTCCAATAATCTTTTGGTCTATCCCCAAAATGTATGGTGTGATATGGTTTGTGCATGCAGGGGAACAGGCGTTTTATGCTTGTTGTGTGTCCCCTCTAATGCTACTTCATTCTATTGTGTATTGATTAGGTCCTCAGGTTATCTGTGATCTCCTTCCTACCCTGTGGCAAAGGATGGGAGGCTCACGTCACAGCCATAATTAACAGGCATTCGGACCAAAAATAGCACAGTGTTTAAAAAAAAAAAAAGAAAGGTTCTGCTGGGGGGTGGGCATGCTGTTGCAGATACAAGTGAGAAGTTAAATCAAGGAAGTTCAGTTTGAGTAAGTTATCGCAGTGGCAGTGATTTTGTTTTTTATCTTAAAAATCATGAGATAAACTGTACTAGTAAACATAATAACATTGTTTATTTTACAAGGTAGTCTATCAGGAATGCACACTTACACTGATTAGCCAAAAGATTTGCTGGGCAACCCTGCATTTTCTGCTGCATGATCCTGCATTTCACCAGAACCCCGCTGTGCCAGTGCATTGGTGTCATTGAAATGAATGAGGATGCGTAATGTTTCGACGCAGTGCTATTGTCAGTTTGAAGTTAACACGACCTTGATGGAAAAGAGAGGAGTGTCTGCTCATGGGATCTCTGTCTCTATCCCATGCCTCGGTCTCTGTGGGGTGCAGATTAAGAAATGGGGGGTCAAGAGGTTGAGAAAAGTGGTCTTATCATTCCCTTCTGGCCTTCTCACCAGATTCCCACTCTGCAGGGCGCCAGCTTTCATGGTTTTGTCAGGTCACAGTCATCTCACACTCTTAAAGGCAACTTGACCAAGATTGATCAGAGGATGAATTTGTGTATTTTTTCCCATCTGTTAAAAATGTTTCCTGTCAATCACTCTTTAATCATACCTAACTGTTCGGCTTTTAATCAAATACACTAGTGGGGAAGCGTAAGGGGGGTTTTAAGTGTGGGGGTGACATAGATGTAGGCAACAGGGGTGAGTCAAGCAAAAGAGTGACAGAAGGAGGTCAGGAATGTGAGCAGGGCATGCTGGGAAATCAACAGGTCTTGAGCTGTGTCTGCTTGTGAATCCCTCCCTGCAATAAAGACAGGTTATGGGTTATAAGGGGGCAGGTTTGTACTGGAAACCAGATGTTCTTGTCTGTGCAGCTTCCAGCCTCTTCTGTACACAAACAAAGGGTCTTTCTGCAGAGCTGATTCACTTCTCAAGAGTTAGGGTCAGTTTGCCTTTAGTTCATTTGGTCCTAAATGTGCGTTGAAACCACTCTGATGGAGTAAGTAAACTTTACTGCAATAAAGAATCGAAATTTCTACCTAAACATTTTAATGGAACGTCTAAATTTGAGGACATGGAAAGTGACCCAACCCCTCTTTTTACAGTCTATTTTTCTTTTGTCTTCTTTTCTCATGTTCTCCCTCACTCATCGTTTTTTGTGTGTTTCTTGGTCTTTCTTCTCTCTAACACCCTCTCCACTATTGTTTCTCTCTGCGTCTCTCCTCTTCATTCCTTTTCTTCCTGTCATATTTTGACAGCATTTGAAGGGCATTCGGTTATGGAAAGATGCCGTAGCCGCCCACACACATATACAGTACGCAGACCATCAAAAAGATTAAATGAACAGTGTGTATTCGCTGCATTTCGCACAGGGCGCATTTGTCTTCAGAGACAGCGAGAACTCTGTATAGTTCTTGTTATGGACAGTGACTTTGAAGTTTCTCATTGAAAAGGCAGTGCTCGAACAGTCTAGTCTCTCTAGAAACTAGCCATACACTAGACTGATTCCACAGCCCTTTGATATATAAATGTCGTTGGCTACATGGAGCCATGTGCTGCTTAAGTATTTGGATTTTATAAAGCCCAGCACAATTAAATACCCTTTCAGTGCAGGCTAATGGGAAGCTTATCATGTTCCCTATCCATTTATGGTTTGTATACAAACAAGAATGGTTGATGTGGGGGGTTCAGACCGTGCCAGGTCCTCATCCCTCCAGATAATGCCAGTTACAGTGCATGAGGGCAGCTAAAGCACAGACCCACAGGGTCATACAGAGCTGAAGCACACCGCACTGGCAGATGATAAGTGCGTATGACAGGCAACATTACTGTGTGAAAGCTTCAGAGCTGACTGCTGAGCGCCAAAGGGCCCAATTTCATCCTTAAAGTGGCAACTTCCACCGAAAGTGAAATCCGGATCATCCAGAGATTATATAATACGTGTCTTGAGAACCGGTTCAAGTATGACATTATTACCGTGGTATGACATTGCATCAAACCACGGTTCAGCAACATTTTGGCTTACTCCTTTAGGCATCCTGGATTTACATCTTTATGTATTCTTGATTTATTATTATGTACACTACATGGAAAAACCATGTGGACACACCAACATTACACCCATATATGAACATCTCATTCCAAAACCGTAACAACCTCCACCCTTCTTGACAAGATTGGTAACTTGGCTGCAGGGGTTTGCTCTCAGCAACAAGAGCATTATTGAGGTTGGGCACCAATGTTTGCTGATAAGGCCTGGCCCATGAAATTCTTTCCAAAGGTGTTGGATGGGGTTAGGGTCAGCGCTCTGTTCAGCCCTGACAAGTTTTTCCACACCAAACTCTGAAAACTATTTCTTTATTTAACTTGGTTTGTGCACAGGTCCTGTTTGTCCACATACTTTTGGTCATATAGTGTAAGTCTTGTCTCCCCCCTCCCCTCCCCCTATGCAATGCAAATCCTTTCTCCCTTCAGAGATAAGTTTATTAATCAATTACCTCTCTTCTATTACTTTTAAAGTGAGTCTACATAACTTTTGTAATAGTGACAAATTTTGAGATAATAGTAAATGCTAAAACATAGTGTAACATAGCATAACAAGCAAGTGAACGCACTCTTTAATGTCAGCTATGCAGCAATGTCTACATAAATTTGCAATGTAACGCTAACCGACACAACTGGGACCACCACATATTTTTTATCTGCACTAAGTAAGGAAGCATAAAGCAGTCCCTCCAGAAAAACGTGATTATGCAATCACATAATTCAATGCATAATCAGCCAAAGTCCGCATATTTATGCGGGGGCCACATTTTTTCAAATACGCTGCACTTTCAATTCAATTTCAATTCAATTTTATTTATAGTATCAAATCATAACAAGAGTTATCTCGAGACACTTTACAGATAGAGTAGGTCTAGACCACAGTCTATAAAGCCCCAACAATTCCAATAGTTCCCCCAAGAGCAAGCATTAGCAGTGGCTATTGCGACAGTGGCGAGGAAAAACTCCCTTTTAGGAAGAAACCTCGGCAGACCCAGACTCTTGGTGGGCGGTGTCTGACGGTTGGGGTTATGATGGTACAGGATGTAGCGTGGCACAGCAGAGCGTGGCTTTCGCCGCATAAATTGCAGATTTCCGCGCAAAATGTTGCGTTTACTTCACACAAGAGCAGCCATTTTCCCCTGTTGCCATGAGAACGTTATGAAGTGACTTAATTACGCGACGTGAACATCATCGAAAAGCTACAAACCCCGCGATGAAGCCATGATGAAACCACAGTTTTTGCAAGTTCCTGCAATTTTTGCAAGTTCCCGCAATTTTTGTAAGTTCCCACAATTTTATCGCATAAAATTGCATAAATATCCCGCATATTCCATCGCATTTTTTAAGAAAACATGCCGCATAATCAAGGATTTTTGTCCGCAACAATCACAAAAAAACTAGTGGTTAGTGCAAGTGACACTAGCGAAGCCAGCTAGCTAAAGTTATCAATCTGCCTCTGTAACAAAACTCTTCAGAAACCTCTTCACCCCTCACCCAAAGGGATTTGCGAATCTTAGCTATACATATTAGCTAGTTGTGTATATAATGTAGGTTTCAGTTGTTTGGTCTGGTCTTGGTCTTAACTCAGTCTCGCCCTGTCATGGTCTTGTCTCGGTCTCGATGCACTCTGGTCTTGGTAATGACTTGGTCTTTGGTCAACACTGGAACACGGTGTAATTGGGGGCTTCATATGCTTTGTCTGCATTGTCTTTACTCATCTCATCAGACTTGGGCACCAACACTATGTTGTGATATGTTGTTTCTTGCCTGAAATAGTTTTGCAAGATTTGTTACCATGTCAGTATGTGCAGAGTTTCTTCAGTCTGTTCATGATTGACGGAGGTTATTAAGATGTCAGTCTGTCACTGTTGACAACAGCGTTAACAGCGTATGCATGTGAATCATTGGCGAGAGAAGTGTTACATGTTTCTACATGCTCACTGTATAGTACACTCTGTCAGTTTTGCTGAAACACTCACTGTTGATAGTGTGAGAGATGAGTATCCATGCCAGTTGTTTTTTGCAGATGTTGTCTTACTTCCTTTTGAAAGAAAGGTTAAAAAACAGCTTAGTGTAATTGGAATGAGTTTGAGGATTGGGATGTGATCACCCATATCTTTGACATTGAAGCCAAGAGTAGGTATTACAATAATTGCAGCCTCTCGTGACTCTTTAAACCCCCAGTTCTCTCTCTGGGTTTTTTCTTCTTTGTCATCTATCAGGCAGAGTAATTAAGATTACAAAATACTTTCTCTCAAACTATTTGTCCACTAAAATGGATATGTAATTCTAATTCTTCAGAAGTTGATTTTAATTACCTTTTTATGTACATATCTGTTACAGAATTGGATCGTTTACACGTTTATGACACACTGTGCAATGTCTTGCACAGTCTCTTGTGCCAAAAGGGATTTAAAGAGTGAGTTCCTTTTGTACTATCCAGACCTTCATTTTTTTGTGTGTGATTGAGCTGACAAATTGAAGCACATAAGTAGGGGGTTGATTTTAAGCAAACCCCCCACTCTCACTTTGAATCAAGCAATCACAAAGTTTTACTGTATGGCTTCATATGATTTACTCACCATTATGGCCCTGTTCAGATCTGACATTAATATGCACCTTGGGTGATCCGATCACAAGTGGACAGCTCTAAGTACAGGTGTGGAGGCAACCAAAACGCAGTAAGGATGTATTGAGAACCGATCGCTCAGACCACATGGAAGTGGTCTGGGATGCATATGGCCAAATTATTTTTGCAGTGTGTACTTGATTGCCTTCTGGGCCACATTTAAGTACGGCCTATCTGCCAGGTGTGAACTGACGTATTTAGAGCTGTCCACTTGTGATCGGATCACCCAAGATGCATATTAATGTCTGGTCTGAACAGGGCCTATGCTGTTCTTGTTCCTTTGCACATGATTGAGAAAAAAAAACGTTAAATCCTTCACACCTGTGGCAAAAAAAGATTTGCCTTACTATCGCAACAGTATCTGAAAGAGGATCAAACACTGAGAAAAGTAGCAGCAAAAACAGCAGAAATTAAAAGTTTTGCTTTGAACAAGGGAAATTGATTATCCATTTACGTCACTTCCCCTAACCCACTCAGATATCTGTTTTTGTTAAGGTTTTGGCAATTATTTTGTTTCTCTATTAATGTAAGCCAGTTAAATAAGTATTTAAATGTTTTAACTAACTTTCGCCACAAGAGAGGAAGTGGCAATGCCTTGGTGTTTTCTCAGCTGTGGGAGTCAACTCACCTTTGTCTTTTGCCTTTGTCAATGAGTACCCGAAGACTGGAGAGAAGTCCAATGAGTCATTAGAGGAAAGAAGAGTAGGTGACCTAATGGTGTGTTCATGGACCTGGGGTGTTTGTTCAGAAAATGAGTGGATGTGACTCATCCCTCAAACAGAAAAAGACAATAATCGGGCCACTGAGCAAGAAGAAAGAGCTTTGGTTATGTGACTACTCATGAGTGTGTATTGTAAATCCCCGTGTTGTCTCTGGTGTGTTTCTCTTTGGGGGTGTAGCTTGGGGCAATGTTGCTTCTTCCTGATTCCTGAGGCTGTGTGGCTCTCATAAAGAGACAGCAAAGAGGATTGGCTTTATCTCCATGTCAGATTTAGGATAAAACAAAAGCCTTAATCTTTGTGATGCACATCTTAACTTCAATTCCCCAAGGTTTTTACTTATTGATGTCAAATGTTACCATGTCTACATCTTTTGCATATTTACTTTCCAGTGTGGCCTATTAGTTTGGCTTGATTACACAGCAACGTCTTCAAAGCTAATACTGCAAATGTGGCATGAAATTCTTTCAAACCAGACATCTCACTACTAGTACTCATTTTTTCAAATAATTGTAATGTGTGTATGTAATGTGTGTGTGCGTTCTAGCCCAAAGCATAAATGTGGTTAATTCACCCAACTAAGGGGTGTAAGCGGATGCAAGGCCTCCCTCAGGTTTCCTTTAAAGAGTCAACAGAGAAATCAATATGTCTCCACCTCCCCTCTTACAAACTTTTGCCCTTCAGGCAAACATGATGTGGTATGTGTGTGTAAATGTCTGACTGTCTGCTTTTCAGTCTGTGTGGGTATTAGCGACTGTGCACAGAAATGATCGTATGTACAAACTGCTACATATTCACACACTTTTATCTCAGTAAGATTCAATTGAATCTCCTGCTGTGTTTATTTCTTTCACATCGGCATTTTGTTTCAGGGGACTGAATTTTTCATTAATGTTACATTATTATTTAGTGTTTCTGGCAGTACCTATCTGTGATAGTTTGCGGGAAGAATATTTGGTTGAGGTCATTAAAATAATTTTGTCTCCATGTAGCATGCAGATTAGGAGATATTTTCTATCAGAACTGAGTTCAAGCTTAAGTTAAAATTAAAGGAATAGTTTGACATTTTTGGGAAATATACTAATTCATTTTCCTGCAGTGAGTTGGACGAGACGATCGAGACCACTCTTATGTCTATGCGCTAAATTGGTATGGAGCTGAAGCCAGGAGTCCATTAGTTTAGCTAGCATTACGGCTGGAAGCAGGTGGAAAATACACCTCTAAAGGCTCACATTGTATCCTATTTGTTGATGCATATACATACAAACTACATACACTAAGAAACCAAAATGTTATGGTTTTACCTGGAGTTACGTGCTGTAACCATTTCTTAGTGACCTTACGGTGCTAACAAGACTGTGGAGCTATAGCCAAGAAAGCCAACAATTGTATGTCCCAAAATGTTGAACTATTCTTTTGAATAAAAACTAAACCTTGAAAATGAACACAATAGCTGACTAATGGTGAGTGTGAGATGTGGACCGCGTGATGCACCATGGGGAAGCTACCTCCTACTGTACACTGTGTCAGATGACCAGGACATGTGATGTGGCTAAATACAAGGGTGCATGCAGGTTAAACACAAAGTGCAGGTTGCACTATTATATTACAATAAGCAATTTCTAAATTCCTGGCATAAATATCTAAGCTTCACATTACTGAAATTACCACACTGTTACAGCTTTCCATTAACTGATTTCCTTCCTTGTATTGTCACTTTCATAAAGACTGAGAGAGTGTTTTTTTCATTAGCTCAAGCCATGGCAGGCTTGAAAGTGAAACTCTGAGTTCCTGGTTACAAAAGTTTAGGACCTACTGACCTTTAGCTGACCTCACATAAACCATATCTAACATAACAACAAAAAGAGAAATCAATCACCACCCTAAAAATATGTCCAGAGATTTTAGGTGAAACCATATTGTTTCTTCAGTTGTGTAGGATCTTCCAGTGGGCCTTACAAAATATAACTACAACTTTTTTCTCTATTTAAATGCCCATTTTTTTAGTTCTCCAACAGGGCATGGAATTGAGCTTTTAAGGGCATTTCTTGAAAACATAGTTGAGTTTTATTGTCAGGAAAAGGAACTGGTAGCAACACAAAAAAACTCTATTCATTGAGGACAAAAGGCACGCTTAGTGTTTACTTCTTGGTTGATCCTTGAACTTTGTAAAGGGAAATGGATGTCATTCACATTGGAATAGAATATATTCCCTTTCTACTCAGTAAATGCTAGTTATAAATTCAAAAATAGAAGCATCATGCATATCTGAAGCACCATGGTCATTTTAGGATTCTCCTCTTGACTTTACCCTGTTGTGTTCTGTGCCATTTTACTGCAACAGCAGCTTTTACTGCCTCAAAACTGCCTGTGTCTGTCCCAGTTTCCAAAACAAAGTGGTAACAGGCTGTGAACATACAGTATCTGGTGTGACCGTCAAACAGCTCAGCAAACAACCAGGATAAAAGAAAACTTTAATTTCTTACAACATTTCTTTCAAACAAGCATAACAAGCATAACAGCTCATATCTGGTACATGTCTTATCTTGTGATCAAACTGTATCAAAAATGATGTTGCTAAACCCTTATTCTGTCTGTCAGAGATGGATCGCTAAGCCAGCATTCTATGTTTGAATATGACTTTTTCTAAATTCTCTTTTTAAATGTTGTGATGCAATTACATGCATAAAATAAAGACTGAAAATAAGCTCCAAGATGCCTGGGTTAGAAGTTTGTGGTTCCAGCAGGAGCAACACATTACCCTTGTGTTTAAGCCAAGGCACTGGCTCGTAAAGATTATTGATGATGTACACCATGTGCTACGAGTGCTGAGCAGGATGAGGCAGCATTAAATCTCACTGATGTATAGGCCTCTTTTTTCTCTCTCTCTGTCCTGGGAGAGGAAGAGAGAGAGGCTGACAGATGAAGAAGAGAAATTAAAAAGTTGCAGGAGGAAAAAATGCCAGCCACAGCTGGTACATACATGCTTTTTTATGTTTCTTTATATAATTTTCTTCTTTTTTTTCTTGGCTGCATCAGTGGCATTTCTTCGTCATGGTTAATCTGTGTGTCTGTGTCAGTATGTGTGGAAATGCAATTGCTGAGAGCGCAATATGCACTTCAGACAGGTACATGTATCAACAAGTATTTAATAAAGATGAATGTGATATGATAACATCGTGTTTACCCACAGTAGTTACCTGTGTGGTTCTTATGGAGGTTATGGTCTTATCAACCCCTCTAACAGTATTGCTTTCCCAGCAGCAGCAACTTAGCTTAGCTTTTTAGCTTCTGTCTGTCTAAATATGAAACTGATAACTCAGGCATTCCCCTCTGTCAGAAAAGTATGTCAGTGTTTGCTCACCAAAAAAATCTGCATTTATTTGCAAAGACAAACTGTGCCAGTTTCTCCACAGACTCAGTAGCTTTTGTGTGGTTTTGCTTTTAGAAATGGATGCCAGGAGTCAAGACAGGTTTTTTTTTGCGGTTAGCTTTAAATGTTTATGAGCTGTGCTGCTTTAGGCCGTCTATAGTGAGCGTGGTGAACAAAATATTCATAAATAAGAAGCCTTAGAGACTTTTCATTGCCAGCGTAAAATAGGAATCGTATAGTGTTACATTGTACTAACCATTTGTTTACAGTGAGACCTGATCTATGCTTATCTCAGCCCCAACGAGGGCCTTAAGCTATCACATTCATTATAAATTAATTAGAAGGATAGTTAGGGTGTATATCATGGTGCTCCAAATCAACAGCGAAGCAGCAGTGCACCAAGTGCTTGTTCTAAAATGGCGCAGTGCTGATATCAGAAGCTGCTACATCCTACTGGTTAATAACTGTGTGCAGCCTAACTGTGGCTTATTCAAAAATAATCAAATCAATTTTAAATGTATACCTCATTTGCCAGCAGAACAGACAGACATTGTGCTATAATTGTCATGTGCCCAGCAGGGTCTCGGCCTGTCGTAGTTAACATAATGACTGCCAGTACAGAGAACTACCTCGCCCTGCTCTGAAGCCATTAAGATCAGTGTGACCCATGTGCACTCAATTATGAATTCCTGGTTGTACTGTCAGTGTAAGAAAAGAAAATCCATAACACAGATACTTTTTTCTATCATTTTATCCTCAATTATTTGTCTGACTTTTCCATTTCTCTTTAGCCTCTAATCCAACAGCTAGTTATATTGTTACATCTGTTTCTGAAGAAGAGCAGAGCTGTAAAACAGAGAATGTGTGCTGTTTATTACCAAAAAAAGAGTAAGATTTATTCCTGCTGCACTGCACTTTGTACTTGTTGCAACTAGAAATAAAACAGACTTCCTGGCCACATATGGAATCTCTCATCTTTTGCTTTTGATAGTGAGCAGGTTTCCTACCACTTCACATAATTACACCTCACAACACTTAAGTCTTTGACATAACTGAAAGTGTGGTGAGTTTCTTCCACTCCATATTGGAGAGTTCAATAGCTCCTGGCATGTAGCGCCCCCAGCTGTACAGCTAATAGGATTTCAGGTTGATTTGTTTCATTATGCCCACACTGGAGTTTCTGTCCTCGTGAAGGTTTATGCCTCTCATGCAGTTTTTATTTGACGCTAGCGCAACTTGTTCAATTAGGCTGTGACTAAAAACTTTACTTTTTTGGCAAGTTTCTTTCCCCCTAAATATGAAACACTAAGACATGGGTTTGACAGCCGCCCTGTGCCTCTTTAAAATGTCCTCCCTTTCTTAAATCTGGGGATTTTTCTAAAGGGGAATAATACGATTTGACTGTGTGATGAGGTCATTGGTGAGACATGCATGCTTTCCAGCTAGGCAGCTAAAGCTATCATGAGACTGATGCAGCATTTTCGCCTGAGCTGCGGGGAGCAAATGGAGGGGATTTCCGCTAAACTGGGATGCACATGATATTTTTGTGACAGCAGTTTCTCTGAACTCGCCCCTTTTTTTGTTGCACTTTTATCTCCAATCTTTTTTTTGTTGCACTTTTATTTCCAATCTTAAACACATATTCCAGTTCATCACAATAATTAAATCAAAAAGGGTCAGTATGTTATCATTTTAGAAGCAGTGGAAGCTGGATAGGAGCACATTTAATAGACCATTCAACCGAATGAAAGGATAAAAAGATGTAATCCCTTTTATTACTATACTTTGAATACTGCTCCGAGAGAAACAGTGGAAATACATTTTCAGAATAATTTGGCTGTGCAAAAGTCAATTGTTTGCATCTATGATTTGTAGGGGCTGTTTATCGGCTTCAATTGTGTCCTTGTATAATACTCAGCCAAATAACCATTTGTCATGATCCTTCCCAGCCAAAGGTTTTTGCAAGACGCCCAGCAGAAGAATTTAGATGGTTGTGATAGGCATCAGAAACTCTTATATAACACACGTTGTTATATAATATTTGATTTATTATGACCAGAGAGACTGGAGAAAACAATAATGTAAGGCAGAACGGGCAGGACCCATTATGGCGTTATACAACAGCAGGTGAAACAAGGATATAAATCAATATATTCATTTTGGAAACAGGGCATAGTGTGTTTTTTTGCATGGAAAGTGTAATAAGTCTCATCTGTGTTCCACCATAGCAACATCACAGGTCCACAAATATATTAGCACATGCACAGGTGTACACTATCTGGACAGATGATGCATGGAAGTTGGGTGGTGATGGTGACACTGTGGATGTACGTCTGTCCCTGCAGGCTTGTTGTTTCCTGAGAACAGATGCTGGGTCTGCTAAGCTTTGGGGATGCCACTGACCTGTGCAGCTCCCTTCTTACTGTCAGTCTAAACCCTGTTCGAACATCCTGAAAGTTTCAGCACCCCATACTGGCCAAGTTTATTCTCTCCTTAAGGCTGCAAGAGAGAGCTATTGCAGCCCTTTCTCTCTCTAACTTCCTCTCCTGTCTGTAACTTGAAGGTTGACTCAGAAAAAGGGTCCTAGTTTTGGAACATGCAATTAAAAACTTAAATTAAAAAGGTTATTTCGTTATGAGACACTAAGATGATGTCTCATAAATAATACATTTATTATTTATTAATAATCTGCATTTGCCTGACAAATAATAGATACACAGTTTTTAGTGTTTTGTGATAACAGCCTTCCTCACTTTCATTTACACTCCCTTGCTTATTTAGTAGATTCCCTTCAGAAAAAGGCAAGTTGATTTAACTAAATGTTGCTGGAAATAAAGAAAATTTATAATAAAGTGTAATTGGGTCATGAAACATTCTAATAATAAAATGACAGAGGTGTAAGTGAAACCATGGGGTAATATTAGCATGCTAAAAGCAGTAGTGAATTGGGAGGCCAAATAGCTCAGTTGGTAGAGCGGGCACCCGTGTATTGAGGTTTACTCCTCAATGCAGCGGGCCCGGGTTCAACTCCAACCTGCTGCCCTTTGCTGCATGTCATTCCCCCTCTCACCCTCTTTCATTTCTTCAGCTGTCCTGTCAATAAAGGCCTAAAAATGCCCAAAAAATATAGCCTGACAAGCCAGACCCACATCAAGATATTGGGTCTGGGAACTTACCATTGGCAAGGCTCAATCCGAGGGGCGGGATAAACGGTTGTCTTTCAAATTCCCTCTGCACTCATAACCAACCAGAGCAACGCTAGTTGATAGATTAAACTATTGCCGTATCCGGTCGGCAAAACTCCGATCTTCCTTTTTTAAGAATGACTTCAGTGCTTAACTCCCAGTCTTCCAGAGTCGCGGCTAAAGCAGATTCGAAAGACCGCTGTTCGCCAGCAGCAGCCATCTTCTTTGTTTTCAAGTAGCAGGAAATTCACGTGGAACCGTCGCAACTCTGCCGTCCTTATGTTAAGCCCGCCCACCGACTCTATACACAATGTGATTGGCCTGACCATAATTTGGTTTTTCGAGCTCCAAGCCAACGGAGAGTTGCTAGACTGACCCTGGTTGCAAATTACATTTGCTGCCGCTAGGGTGCATCTAGATTTCTAGGCTACAAAAAATAATCTTTAAAAAAAGAAAGAAAGCAGTAGTGAATTTATGTAATTTGACAGATTTCTTCTTGTAGATGTATGGACATCTATGGTCTATCATCACAGCTTCACACTGTGACCATATGGAGCCACATAAATGCTCTAGCTGGAACAAGAAAGCAACTCTGCTCTCTTGTCCTCTTTATGCTCTTGGAGACGGAATATTAATTGTGATCGGAACCAAGTGTTTCTCAGTGCTGCATATTTTATAACACATTTGTTTGTTGTTGTGTGATCCCCTGAAATCCTTTTACAGGCAGGCAGGGAGCGTCTCATATCTATGGAAAGTCGCGAAGGGTATGCGAAGTTGCTGATTGAGACCCACAGTTCATAATACGACAGCTGGCAGTTAATTTGATGTGCAACCAGCAATCATCAATTATTCATTGTTGAAACATTTTCCAGAGTAGCAATAAAGGATGCTTTTATCAATAGGCAATGACCACTTTAACTCCAAATTCCTTGCAGACATGTTTTGCATAATAAATATTTTGACAGGCAGATGCAGCACTGCAGCTAGCTATAAGGGCTTGCTTATGGGGAAAGCACGTGTTCATCTTTCTTTTGACATTACATAAAACATCTAATAAATATTTTAGTGTCATTATTCGTGGTCTATCTAAATACATTATATTAAGACCAATAATTCTTATATTTCACCAGAAGCCACTGAAGTGCACTTATGAGCCAAACACAATTAAGCTAAATGCTTTGTATTACTCTGTAAACCTGATAAGGAATCACATTTCTATTACAAAAAAAACAAACAAACATGTATTTACAGTTATTGTTTGCCCGGCTGCAATCATTTGAAGGTGTTACATAATAGAGGGGAAGTATGAAAGGCAGAGATGGCGATGGAGTGATGAACAGATGTGGAGCAGGTGGGGAGAGGAGAAGAGCCTGACCTGACAGGTTCACCGCCTAAACCAGATGGTGGCCTGGCATAATTGTCCACCATTTTACACAAACACACTCACTGTCTAGGGGTTATTGACAGTTGAAATGATCCTACAAAAAGCACTGTAGTCTCTAAACACAGTTTGTTATTTAACGCTTGAATGCCAAAGTGTAAAGATGGCATGTCTGTGTTCATACTAAAATCAGGAGCTGTTAGGACCAAGCTGTTAGGGGTAAGATTCTCTGTGAATTTAAGGCTTCAGTGTTCCAGTTTTGAATCACAGTCTGTTAATACTTTGACCTGACTGGTCACAATTATCTAAAGATTGCACCACAGCAAAGCTTCTAAAACACTGCAGTCAGAGATTATGTGATATCAAGTGTGGTACCAATAAAGGCATGCAGTAATGAGAAGAAATATATTGGGTCTCATTGGATTGGTAGAAATTTTTCTCTTCAGCAGTCCCCCATTTCAGACTGATCTCATGAAGTGGCATATGTATGACACGCCAATTCATATGCCATTATTAGTGTGTTATCAAGACGCATATTCACCTTTTAGCATGTTTATCAATGCCGTTTGGCCTCCATTGACTTACATTACCTTGCGATTGTGTGGGAATTGACGCCGTAGCGTGTTGTAGGAAAGGGCTAAAATCCGCATAGGGAGGTTGGTCGGGGTGGAGGATGTTTGGTCGGGGTGGAGGACTTTCACCCAGGAGAGTGGGGATCATGTTGCACGTGACGTTTCCTTTGTGTCCCTCGTGTGATGTTTCCTTTCCATGTTTGTTCTTTTCCTAAACACAACCGGTTCTTCTTTTCCTAAACCCAACCCGTGTGGCGTGTCACGTTTCCTAAACCCAACCCCGTTCTTCTTTTCCTTATCGGTTCTTCTTTTCCTAAACCCAACCCGCGTGTGACGTTTCCTAAACCCAACTGTAGCCTCGCGATAACATATAGCCTCGCGATAACACGCCACGTGGCTTTAGAAAGTGGCGTGTATGTTTGCGCTGTGACGTTGCAGACTGCCGTCCGCTGTATACAGCGTAGACATACAGGCGGATAGTTCAAAATACGTACAGATAACACGCCACTTGGGAAAGTGGCGTTTATGTTTACGCAAAGTCATGTTATCACGTTGCCCATTTACCTTGGCTCTCCGCAATTTTCTCTGGCTTTTGTGAAGTTGTTGGTCAAGAACGAATGCCCATGTTGTTATATTCAGTCTGTCCTCATGAACTGTTTGTACATATTGCTACAAAAAGTAATACATGGTCATTTGTATGTATTTCAAGTATTTACAGTATTACTGTATTTACTGCCCCCATTGACATTTGATTTATTTTGCCCTGTACTGCCCCTAGAAATGATTGACGGGATAGTGGATGGGTCCCAAAGCACAGGACTTTCACCCGGGGGAGCGGTGTTCGTGTCCCGGAAGTAAGGGGCCTGGTGTTTTAACCCAAACACTCTAATCTTAACCAGCCAGTTTAGTGCATAAATTTAACTGTCACGACCGGTACCTATTAGTGACCCGGTCGCCATGGTTTCCTAAGATATCACACGAATCATACATTTTCGTACCATCATACATAGCCGTTGATGAGTATACATTGTTATGTATGAGTATGGTAATGAGAACCATGAAGACTCATCCATTCGGGCCAGTAAACCAATAATGATCTGAAAGCTGCAAAAGCTGATTCACAATGGGATCGGCAGTACTAGCTACTTCTTCACATTACAAAAGAGTATGTGTGCATAAATATTTGTATGTATTTACAGTATATAGTTTGTTCAGCAATGTGAAGGCATTTTCTCTGCATTGTGAGTCCTTTTGTTTCCTCTGTAATTTAATTGATCCTGACAGTAGTCACTGAGTAAGAGAAGCACTTTTTTGATTTACTTTAGTTAGATATTTCTTTACTAAGTATTTCTGCTCAGTCGAATATTCAGACCTGAGATCTGGGAACAGGTTGGCTTGTGGTCTTCAGATCACCTGCAGCTGCTCTTACCTGACTCTGAAGCTGGCACTTCTCTGCTTTGTAATCTCTGATACCTTTGTTGACCCAGTCTTGGCTGTCACGTACTTTGCTTTACATATCTGAGATTGTCTGACTGGAAGACTGATCAGCACTGACCAGTCTTCACCACAGAATGATAAACTCACGTTATCTCTAGGACGTAATCTGTCTAACCACAGCTTCATGGATGCTCCCACTTGCATTCAGACATGTGTGTGTGTGTGTGTGTGTGTGCGCCCAGCCACCCACCCAGAGACGGAGAGAGCAACAGTCAGACTGGCAGACAGACAGAAAAATAGTCATGGGACCCCTCTGACCCTCTGTGCTATGTTCCCCGGGTGAGTTATGTCTTATTGTTCCTTTCTGTCACTGTTGCAGCGGGCCACAGGACAATCAGACTGGCCTCATAGTGCCACATTCACTTCTCCAGCCCGGGTCTGATCTCACACCTCTCACTTCACATTCTCATTACGTTGGGCTGTTATTAATTTATTTAATCAATAGCTGTTTAACTTCTCCTACACAGAAATCTATAATGGCAGGCGCATTCACCAAGCTGCTACATCAAGTTATGAGCATGAGTTGTGGTATCTTGACACAGATGTGTTTGTGACGGGTTAAATATGGGGTTCAACGCACAGTGTTGTGCATTATTTGCATAATGTAAGAATAGTCATCATCTTCAGACTGAAACTGGTAAAGTGATTAACTCAGAAGATTTCTCTTCATGCACTTTCGGAGTGTTCAACACTGACTCAGAGATCATACTAGACCAGTGTCCATTGTTGCCATCGGCTAAACTCTCCAGCCTCCCTGTTGAATATTATGAAACTGGCTTTAAAATAGAGAGCAGAAGCTCACCAGGGTTTTGGGTGATTTGAGGCTAAATATATGAAAAAAGGCAGCTCGGTCCACGAGCTAGAGTGGGATCTGGTTGGATGGCAGCCAAGGCCTTTGGTGCCTCTTTTTTTTGTACTCTGTTCTGCTCTTTGGTAGAAAGATGCCCTGCAAACTGAAACCTACTGTGAGCCAGCAAGACACTGACTCTGAGGTTCTGGGTACTGAAGTGAAAATGACTCTGCAGCAATACTTTTCACTGTCAAACCTATATGATACACTAGTTTTCCAGTGTATCATAACACACATAAAAACGTACGACATTTGTGTTTATTAATGCATTTATCCACAATTATACAGTTAATTCATGATTAACAATATAATATAGCAATATTGTAATACTATAACATAACTTAATGAAATATGAAAGAAAGTATGTTTTTATTAATGGATTATATTAATATATATGCTATTGTATTTATTTCTATTAATATTCATTACATTTGGTGAAGGTTTTATTTATAAAGCCTTATTTAGTCTCTGTGACAACTGATAAAGTCCATGAGATGTGGTTGAAAGGTCTGGAAAATATCTGGAATCTAATATCTGTTTTCTTTTTGTCATGCTACCATTTCCAAGATCAAGAATGAACCTTCAAACTCTACTAATACTCACTGTATTAGTGAAATAGTTTTAAACCCATCTGTGAATAATTTATTTTAGTATTAAATAGTTAAAAACTGCTTTATAAAATACTGTAAGGATGTATTACTGTGTTATCAATATAGTAACTGTTTAAATATTAATATATTAATAAAAATGTCCTTATATCTGCGTCTAATGTTATATGCTGCTAATAAATGCTAAATGGGGGGGGTCAAAGGAAAGCGTTAGAATAGCTCAGTAGTGGCCGTGTTGGCTCAGTGGGTAGAGCAGGCGCTCATATAATTAGAGGTTTATGCCTCGACGCAGAGGTCCAGGGTTTGAGTCCGACCGGTGACAATTTCCTGCATGTCTTCCCCCTCTCTCTCACCCAACTGTCCTGTCAAATAAAGGCGGAAAAGCCCAAAAATAATCTTTAAAAAAAGAATAGCTGAGTAAAGCTGTTAACATTGTTTTTACACTGGTAGACATGGGTGTCATGTGTTGTATCTGGTCCAACAGTAAAATTAAAAATAAATTATAAAACTTTATTTGAAAATGTGATTTTTTTTTTTCTCCTGTCTTTGACTCAGATATCTAAGTGATAACTGCTGAACCTTCATGTTTTCATGTATGGGAATTTCAGCAGCATATCCCCATAGACATTTCAGCATGGCAGCGTTTTTTCAGCATACCCAGCAACAATGCAACAGCTGGATTAAAGGGGCCACATGACAAGCTATCATGTTGGATTCTCATCCAGTTCTATTTATAATACCCAGCAACAATGCAACAGCTGGATTAAAGGGGCCACATGACAAGCTATCATGTTGGATTCTCATCCAGTTCTATTTATAATATGACCCATCTTTACTGAATTTCACAAATGTGTCTGGCACAAATTTTCCCATCTTTTAAAATGTTTTTAAGCTGTCTTGAGACCATGAAGCTACTGAATCTCTTTTCCTGAGTCTATTGACATTTGTGTTACTGGAAGCAAATTGCCAAAGTGGCTGTCATTTCACTCTCTTTACTCAAGTCATATTATACAAGCGCAGCCAAGTTTGATGTCTTCCAAGACACACAGGTGGCTCATTCACTGGGTGACTGCAGGAACGGTTCCTCCATAGCAGACTGCCACTGGCTGAGGCTCCAAACTGAATAGCTTCAGGTGTAATCCTCACCTGCTCTCTCACTATTAAATCCCAACAGTTATGATTTGTTTTGTCTCCCTTCTCCATTTGTTTGGGTCTCTTTTCAGCAATGGCAGGATTTAGCATGAATGGATTAGTCACTGTTTATACTGTTCATGTAGGAAGAAAGTGATGTCAAGGCATTTCCACTTTCACATGGTGCCATGAGTCCAATTCACATTCACGAGCATATGCACATACACACAGCTGCACAGATATTGTGCTGTATACAGTTGCAGTACCTGCCTCTGGTTATCTGCTCCATAAATGACTCTTTGCTCTGAGTCAACATCTCATTCTTTATTATGTGATTAAAGCAGCATGAGAAATAGATGCTGATGCACAAAGCCTCCATGCTGACACACCTGATCCACTATATGAGTGCACATTTTCTCTTTTCATGTTGGTGCTGTTTCGTAGCAACTGTCGCTTTGAAGTTCCATTGTTTTGTGCATCTGAGCCACTACACAATGAACCACAGTAGTAAATGTCCAGATCATGTCTGTCAGTGTGGGGTTTTCTGTGCTTGTGTGCACAAGAGGAGGGGTCTGTGGAGGAGAGTGGCCTCCCCGCTCCAACACATGGTGCCCAGACTAAACAACAAGATGAATGTTTCCTGAGTCTAACCTGGCACAGAGGCTCCCCAATCTGCCCATGTGGCTTGATGGACTGACTGAATGTATTGCATTCAGAGCAGAAAGAAAGGACAGGTTATAGGAGAGAGAGAAGAAAAAAATGAGTAGAGTGGATAGGAAGGCAGAGGAGAGAGGTTTAGTTTGTTCATTTCAAGTTTGGATTCCACCTTAAGGATAACTCCAGTTTATTACAAACTGGGTCTTATTTTTATAGTTTCGGCCATCAATTTGATCTGTAATAATAGCATTGTACTCACTAAGTTGATAGTTGAGCTCTTGGAACGCAGCATTAAAGTCAGACTGTCATACAGGGTATAAAGGCGAACTCCACCGATTTTACACATCAAGTTCAGTTAATTAATCATGTGGAGTACTACTCAGCCTATGAAAACAGTTGTAAAATGTATTCTGTGGCTCTAGAGGGGGCTCTCCAAAGTCAGTAAAAAAACACCCTGATGATGTCATTGGGGTTATCTTGAATTGGGCTTGGAGACAAATTTAAAACATGAAGCCTACAACAAACTGGGGATGTGGAGTTTGACAAATGTGGGTGTTTACAAGGCATGAAGGGGTCTTATTAAAGATGCTATCAAGTTGGAAATGTGTTTTTGGAGATCGACTTTTACTAGGATACTAGGTACTAATAGTCAGGATATCACTGTCTCCACTGCTTCGACCTTTTCGTCACTTTTTAAGTCCCCCAGCTTTATCAAAGTGCAATACTAAATCATTGGAGTGCCCCTTTAACACATTTCACCATGTTCCCAGATCTCAGTAATTACTTTGGTGAGTGCAATGCTACCCAAACAATTTAAAAGGCCCAAGTTGTTATAAACCATAATGATCCTTTAAAATTATCCTCTGACTGTCTATGTTAACATTTAATCCAATTTAACTTATTCCGAATATATATTTTACTTCCCGTTCAAGTTTTAACTTGAAAGTAAAACGTGCGGTTTAAGTTGCACCTGAATGTCTGAAGTTGGGTCTGAACTCTTCCACAACCCACAAGGTGTTACCATTATGCGATGATGGAAATGTTAACAACACCAACAAAAGCTCTGTGTGCTGCTGTCAACCTGTCTCCTCCCACGCATCACCTTTCACCTTGCTACGCCCTCACACCTCCACCCTTTTTTATTCAGCTGATAGCCTGGAAAGAGCTGGCCTGGCTGTGTTTGGCTGGCTTTGTGAAACAGTGAATTAGAGGCTAGGGCTTTGGGAGAAGGGGTTGAGGTATCGTGGTGAACACTTTTGCGAGACTATGGGAAAGGCGCCTTGTTTTGGAGAAAAACCTCTGAGGCTCTCTGGGGGCTACGATGGGCTGAGCCTGGTTGCGGTTTGTAACATCAAGCTGTTGGATTTGGAGAGAAAGTTCCAGACACACCCCCACCCTCAACACTGCTATCCCCCTTTTCCTCATGTCTGAAAATGTGTATCCCAGTAAGAAATTCAAGCAGGAAGCCCCCTCCATATGTTTTTCTTCAGCTACCAGCTTTGCTCCCATCCTCCGTCTTCAGCTTGTAGTTGGCTCCTTCCTCACTCTTCTTCTCCTGATTGAGGAGTCAGACTTCGGGTAGTGGTAAGAGGTGCCGTCTTGGTCAAGAGGGAACACACACACGCACAGACGTCTACATGTGACAAGCCCCCGCTAAACAATGGCTTTTGGCTGAGGAAGAGGAGGGGGCGGAGGGGCACGGCGGTTTCTTGAATGGCCTGATTGGAGCATAAACAGCAGCCCAGGAAGTGCTGAAGTAAGAGAGAGAGAGAGAGAGAGAGAGAGAGAGAGAGGGGGAGAGAGAGGGAGGGAGGGGGAGTAGGGGAAGTGTGCAGATCTGCTGGGAGAGAGCAAAAAGTTTGGGACTGCGACGGTGTGTTAGTTAGTTTGTGTCACTCTGGTTGTGTCCAAGACTGTTTTCTATCAGGACGAACTGAAGAGCAGAGAGCCAGAAAAGAAAGGTGAGTAGCTGCATCTCATACAAGAACACACTCACTCTCTCACGCAGATGTGAACTTAAAAACGCACAGATGCTCACTCAGCTACATGTGAGTACAAACAACACCCATTTTCTTCACTGTCACATCCCTCTGTGGATTCAAACCGATGTATTCTAAGGCAAATATTCTTGCATCACTTGAGGAGTGGCTTGTTGTTATTATTGCACGCAATGTCAATGTTAAATTCCAGAGGGTTTTTTGAATGGCACACAGCGTAGTGTTCATAATGTGTGTGTGCTCTTTGCTGATGGTTTCCCCTGGCTCTGAAAGCTGCTTGTTTTGCATAGCTGTTTTTGTGGTGCCTTGAACTGCAGCCAGCTATTCAGTGTGTGAAGCAAAAAGGGGACCATCTAATGTGTGTGTGGCTGTGTCTAATTAAGCTAATGGGGGAGACGAGTGGTGAGGGTCAGACCATGAGGGGCTGAACTTGAAAACATCACGGTCACTCTCACAAAACATAATCCAAACTGTTTGTAACATGAATCGTCTACTCTGCACTCTACAGAACTTGTCTTTAATCTTTTTCACTGCTTCTGAATGTCCCTTTTCTAGATCGCAGAGGAGTGACATTTGTAGATAAAAGTAGCTGATTTTAGATCAGATTTACTGTAGATTTGGCTATGTATGGTGCTATTTGCTCTCTGGATCAAATGAATTGGTTTATTTCCCCACCGGGAGATGCTGCTTTTCTCCTCTCAAAGTGAACATCAATGTCAATTCGCAACTTCAAAGACACGGTGTTACTCACATGTCACATAGATTCATAGGCAGAGCAGTAAACTGTTGTAAATAGTGATCTCTCTTTTTATCTGAGTTCTATGCCTTACAGTTACTACTATTTCACTAGTTTATCACCACTGCAAATAAAACATCATTTTAAGCATTTTGCTGTCTTAACAAGCCTATTTTCCAGTCTGGAGCTCTCCAATACCACTTTAACTTTTTCCACTGTATAGTAGATTTACATCTGGAAAAGACTGGCCTGCATAAGCAAATGGAAAAATCACACCTAATTTCACAGCCATTCACATGTAGTTGTTTGATATGAATTTCAATGTCTAACTTGGTTTACATTTTTTTGAATCATCATTAGTCATCAAAAATCCAGACAAATCTAATAGTGTAAATAATCATCAAAAGCAACATCCTATTAGAAAAACAGAATTTTGTACGTAACACCCTTTTGCAGCCCACAATTAGCCATTTTTTGTATTTAATTCTGGGGTAATACAGATATGTTAATTTCCCATTAGGCTACTTTTTAACAGTCAGGTGTTCAGTGATGGTTGTGATTTGTTGTGTCTCTTTCAGCAATGAGTATATCAACTTCAGCTCCCAGGTCTGAGAGGAGTGCCTAGTCAGAAAGACAAATGAGCTTGCACCCTTGCACTCTTTCCAGAGCCCCCTGGACCTCATCCTTCATCGCTCGCTCCGGCACTTTGACAGCATTTGACTGTCTCTCACAAGTTTTCTCTCTGCTTTGCTGATGTAGCGAGTTGTCAATTTGTCACAAGACCAGAGGAAACTGTTATTACCTCTAAGGCAGTGCTTTGGCTGCCAGTTTAATTCAGCCAAGCTATTTGTCTAAATGCTAACATATGAGGCACAGTGATTTTGGCAGTGTTTTTACAAGCAAAGGCACACAGTAGCTTCTGAACATATGCCTACATTTGTCTGATATCATCATGGTACTCTAAGGTTACGTCTTGACCACTTGATTACCTTGCTGGACTGCTCTCTTGCGTCAGCATCCAGACATAACAGATCATGTCTGGATCTGAGCAGGAGATCAAGCACTAACCTGGGCCATATGTATTAGCTGATGCAAATCTGTGGCTGTGGAGTTTGATGGCTGCCACGGGACATTGCGCTCGGTGGAAACACACCTGGCCAGTGGCATGTGGCCGAGCAGCGCTGAAGCCAGGAAGGGGTGAGGGGGAGGGAGGCCTGACCAGGTGTTTCTCCTGCGAGCTGTCTGCACTGTCATCCCTCATTGGGCCCCGAGCCAGCTCACGCCAAGGCTCACTGAGCTTCAGGGTTTGATCAAACCTCATTACAGAGCTTTCATTTCAGCTCTGATTGGTGGTTGAGTTATGGATATGATAAAACATTCCCACTGAATGAAGCTCCTGAAAGTGCATTAGTTTGTTTGAGTTTGTAAAGATACAGAAAGAGATAAAAAGACAGAAAGACACAGAAAAAAATGCTATTAATGCATATTTCACTTTTAAGTTGAAGCAATATTATAGGTTCAGCTAACCCAAATTACACAAAAAAAATGGGACAGTAAAGTGTCCACTGCTGGTATCATTTTAACAGTTCTGTTCAGTAAGCTTTTTAAGATTTTTCCTGAGGCAAATTATGTTCTCAATTAGCTGCTATTAACTCATATTGTCCTCTAGGAAGATTTTCTATCATTTCAGCAGCTTAGATCAGAAGCTATCCTTATGGCCAAAACAACTTGAGTCTAATAGAGGTGGGATGATTGCAAGGTAATCCGTCTAAATCTCTATCATATTAATTGACTTCTACTCGTTGTATATTGACCTCATTTTGAGCTAAATAATTTTATGTGGAACAGTTGCAGGCAATCTTGTATTTCTGCTATGAAAGTACAGTATATACCACCTTATCTTGCCTGCCACCCTTTAAAGGAGCAGAAGATAAGCCCTTTCTATTATACACATAGACTTTTTGTGTTCCTCTTGGATGCAAGTGAGATGACTTTCATTGAACCGATAATGTCAGAGAAATGTGACAGACCAGCAGAAAATGATTTAATAAGGATTTGTAGTTCAACTAATAATGATTCATTAGTGTCAGTCTCAGTTTTCCCTCTTTTCCCATGCCTTTTTTTATATTCACCATTGGTCTGAATGGAATTGAATAATTGTTTCAACCACTGGAAGATATCTAAAGCAGAAAAGAACATTCAGCTCCAAGTAAATATCCTGGATGCAAAAAAAAATCTCTCCTGCAGAGTATTGCAAATGCGTTTCCCTGATTTTGTCTCTTATTGTGTGCTGTTGGGCAATAGTAGAGGCTTATGTTAGACCTCGGCATTTGCTGCAGTCGATGCTGTAGGCTTTTCTGTGACAAGGATTATCCACAGAGAGAAATCATGCTTCCTGTCGTGATGTTGGATGCTGGTGGAGCTCATGGAAAATTTGCCAAGACATAACATTAGATTTTCTTTGTAGGTCTCACTGCAAAGAGAATGTTAGAAAAGTCACTTTAGGTTAACCTACTAATGGGTGGATCCACAGTAAGACAACTGTAAAACATCTGGTAATTGGTCAAAAAAGTTGTTTTTTAATTCAGGAAATGAGTCTTCATTCTTGTCCTAATTAGACGACAAACACAATTTCATCTTTTTTTTGACGCTCATAAGTTTCAAATACTTCACTGACTCCACCAATTCAGTGAAGTAATTTGTTTTACCATCACCTCTCTCTGGCAGTGATGAAAAGGGGGGTAAGACAAATGTTCCCCACCCACAGGCTCACAGACAGAGGCAGGAGAGGCTCAAGCAGAAACTGTTCTGACACTCTTCAGTCGCTATTAACCCCCATCCCCCTCAGCTCTTTTCTCCCAGTGTAAACATCCCTCCGCCTCTCTCGTCATCTGTCCACTCCTTTAGGCATTTGGTTTGACGTGGTGCCTCCCACAACACACAAGAACGTATCAGGACTGTTTTTGTCCAGTGACAGACATGCTTTGTTTACACATTAACAGGAGTTGTATGTTTTTGTCCATCCGTCTACAACTGTCTCTACCCTCCCCGCAAATTGATCATGAGGCAAAATGAGAGTTGAATGACAAAGAATGAGGCCAGGTTAGAGGGGAGATTGAATTCAGTGCACCTGTAATTATAATTTGTCTCTACAAATACCCTTATGTGTCAGGCCTGTAAAACTGTATGTGCACATGTCAGTCTCAATCTTTGAAAGTGTATAAAGCACCTTTTCTGTCCGCATTAAGCATTGTTAATTATGAAAAGTTTGAATTTGATTAGTAAAGCTGCCTAATCCCAATAAATATGGATGAGACTTCTGTCCTGAGCAGTATTTAACAACCTGCAGTGTCTTGACCTTTTTCCTTAGATGTTAGCTTTTTTATGTTCTCTATAGACCAATTTGGCCGCTTGCTAATGAGTCATTATCGTGAAATGATTTCATAATTACCACTCTGCCTGACAAACTTAATACACTCTCATTTAGCCACGGTTCAGATTAAAAAAGTCTTATTCCTAAAAAATATTCTGTAAAGCCTGTGACACACAGGATGTTTTCGTTAAGCCGGGCTATTCTAGGAGCAGCAACTACCTTAACTCTGGAGTTGGAAGTTTTGAGGAAACCTGTCTTCTACTTCTACATGGTCTGTTTTGGTCTGTTTAGAAAACTCCTTCCTGCTCTGACTGATAAATAGACTAGACCATGTAAATACTGGAAAGAGGCCCAGAGGAGCAGTTTAATGAGTATCAAATAAAACCATTACAGGGCTAAATGTAATGCAGATATACAGAAATAGTTGCTATTTTTGCACCATGTATGTATATGTGAAGGTACAAGTCTGTTTACTCTGAGGACTTTATTCAAGTGGTAGTAGGATTATACAAGTGTGACACCTCTTAACTTTAAATCCGTGCTGCAGTTGGTAACAGATTTTGACGCACGTGATAGACGCAGAATTTTGTGGCAGGGACGTTTTGTGGCAGCAATGTTGATCACTTCTCAAACGGGTGAATAGTGTTTTTGTTGGGGACAATTTTTAGTCACAGATTTGATGTGCTTGCTAGTATCTAAGGCACCAGGATAGTGTATAATGGATCAACTGAAAATAAACTACAGTTCCCATGTTCATTATAATGAGAAAAAAAAATATTTCACCTAGAGGAACGTAGAGGAATAAGCTACATAGGTAATACTTGTTAATGAGACCTATTTATTTATTGTATCATTGGTTTTGGTCTTTTCAGTGGATTTCTTGACAATAAGAAAATCATAAAATATCGCTAGATGCAACATACTATCATATGTCTCATTGAATAAGACCCTTTTCAGTATTTTTTTTTTTAGCTTTTTTCACTCCAGATCTTCTTCTCCAGACTGCACTCCTGTGCCAATGAGCTATTCTACCCCAGGCTCCCCTCAGAGTAATGAAAGCCATCTTGTAAAACCTGACATTTTCAATGTTGCATTGAGTCTTTTACCTTTCTGCTTCATCTCAGTACTCTGAATAGGTAACATCTTAGCAGTCTTTATAGACGAAAATCATAATAGGCCTTAGGTATTTTCCATTTTAGACTGCCCAGTAGTGACAGGGTTCTGGAGTTTTTAGCCTAAAAGCTCCTTCACAACATTATATTTTAAAGCTCATCTTTACAGATATTATCTATATTATGGGGCAGTCATTAGGTTTACCAGTCTATCATTACATTTCCCATAAATGGGGGGGGAACTATGGCTAGTATTGGTTTGCTTAGAGTTTCCATTCCCCCAAGATCCCACTCTGCTTCTACCTTAAAATTCAAGGCCACAGAACATTCCACCAAGTTCTGAACATTTCCATTAGTTTTTATAATGGCAGGAAGAGGGGAAACAGCCCCTTAACACACACATTCCCCCACACACCAACATACAGTTCTGTCCCTAGTGCCCTTTATCACCTTTTCTTAGCACTTTGTTTCGAGGTTTCCTTTCCGTCAGGTTTTCCTTTCTAAGGAGCGTGTATCCTCCCGGCAGCAACACAACAATGCCTCGCTTCATTTGAGCTCCCGATTCCTGAGACCACTGGAGCCAATGGGCTGCTAGGCACATGCTAAATCCATTAGGTGGTAGATGACGGTGGTTAGCCACAGAGGCATCGCAAAATAACCATCTCACTATGTACATAATGAAGCCGAGGGAAGGGAAGGGATGGGGCGCTGTATCAGCTATATGCGTGTGTGTGTGTTATGCAGCCGTGTTGAAATGTGGCGAGTTGCCTGTCTGACCAGTGGACTGCCAATCATACAACAAGCCATTCAAAAGGAGGAATGTGCTTTACATGGTTTGTTCACTTATTAAGATATCAATTCATATTACCCTCTGTTAAAGCTTCCTGTTAATGTAGCCAAAAGCTCCTCAGTATCTGCTCAGGGCAGACGAACAAATCCCAGCCATGGTTGAGGAGGCCTTTTATTATTAGACTCAGACACATCCCATTTGGTCTCTCAGTCAAGCTCAGACAGTTTGATGGAGGACTCTCTGTGGAGCTGGAGAATGACTTAATTACAGTCACTATCTCAATCTGAACTTACTGGTAGTGCATCCATAATGCATGTCTTACTTGGTTTCATCGGGCCCCAATCAGTCGACCAATAATCGTCTAAACTAAAGATGATCTAAAGATGAGTTTCGTTGCAGATGTGCAGCAAGGCATAATGTGCAACAATGGGAAGCAGGCGTTTTTATCTGTAATATGTGTATTATTTTTGCATTGTTTGTAATACTTGTATAGACTATAATGTCAAAAGGTATGTCAATTTCCCATTAAAACCAGGGATGCACCGAATCCAGGATTCAGCTTCGGATTCGGCCGAATATTGAGCTTTTTGATGGGGTTCGGTTTCTGCCAAATCTTAGCATTTTTTTCCACTGAACCCCATGCTTGCACTACGCGCGCTACACTGGTCGACGTACTGACGCCGCCGTTGATTACGGAAAGGTGTTTACGTAGGTGTACGTTCAATGCAGTAGGCTGTGAGAAAGTGAAAATGGAACTCGTGAGCAGAAAAAGTGTTGTTTGGCAGTACTTTCAGTCAAAAGATTTGAGTTCGATTCAAGTCGAGCTACATGTTCAATTTGCAATGCCGATTTGTCTCGTGGTGGCAAAGACCCTAAAAAATACACAACATCGCTGCTGTTAAAACATTTGCGTATGAAACATCTGAAAGAATACGAGTTGTGCATGAAGGAATCTACAGACAGCAGCCAAAATGCTGCAACTTCAGGTACGGCAAAGGTTTACTATGTTAATGGACTGAGGATGGGAGTAGGAGTCGGTATTCGGTTTTGGATTCGGCAGAATATTAACCAGTGGATTCGGTATTCGGCCGAACCCCAAAAATCTGGATTCCGTGCATCCCTAATTAAAACTTTGTTTTCCACTTGGGGGCAGCACAACAAGCTGTAAATACAACATGACATTACTTTATAAAGTTGACATAGTTGTGTTTCTGGCCATCTGACAAATGTAAATCCAATATTCACTCTCTTTTAGCTCTGTTTTTGGTCTCCACCAACTTCTGTGTCTTTAGCTGCTAAATTCTCCACTATGTTTTTCAGTTTGTCGCTATCTTTGCCTGTCTGTCATTTGTTGATGGGCAAGTGGTGAACAGTAGGTTTATTAGAGCTTTTCCCCACTGAAAACAACTTTCTGTTGCTGCTGGAAACAGGGTTGATGTGAGCCGTGAGACTGAATCAAACAGTGAAGCTTAGGGGGAACTGGAGAGTTGGGTGTTAATTCTCTGTGGATTTATCTCAACAACCGACTCCTTTCACATTACTAATAGTCATTTCATTAACTATTCACATAAAATAGCAACTTAAAGGCTAAGGTGACTCCTCAAACTGCTAACTTTTTTTATTTATTATTTTTTTTATAAATGTTGGCAGTCTTGAAAAATAAAAGGAAAGTTGCCATACCAACCACAAACATTCTTGTGTTCATTCTGTAAATCCACTTTGTTACAGACATTATTCCTGGTATGACATGCGGCATGCGGCAATATTGTTTCTGCTGCAATGGTCTCCATTCTGTTATTGTGTCGTTGTAAACTCTAAACCAAAAATTATTCCATGTCACTGGGGGGAATCTCTGCTTGCTGTTTTTCCAGAAACAACCGGTTCATTCTCTTTGGACTATTAACTAGTACACTTTCTATGGAGCAGCTGCAAACTTCACACTTGATGACAGCACTTAGTTTGACAGTCGGTTCTCTGATTTCCAGCTTCGGGAGAGAGTTTTTCCTCTGATCAGAATTTGTCTCGACGATAGGAAAAACATATAAGAAATGTTAACTATTCCCTTTTAAGGTTCTATGCTGCACTGCAGTTGGAGGTCTACAGCATGGGTTTGCAGCATCTACAGTATCATTTCCATGTGGGTTATGTGTTACACAGTATGTCCCAGTAAGATGGATTCTGTGCTGCTTTGATCAGGGTAGAGTCCCCTCGCTAATCCGCTTGAGCTCTGGATGTTTGCCCAGGACACATACACACATACACATACACACACAAACACACACACACACACACACACACACACACACACACACTCACACACAAATTGTGATTAAAAAACAGATGTGAAGGCCTAGCCAAAAAGATGAAATGGTCTGAATAAATCAAATGGGTACACTGACATAACACTCGGATGTTGGACTACACATTTGCGTGTTTAAGTATACTGTGCCATTTGATTTGAGTAGATTTTGTATCTGTAGTCAAAGTTATCCCATTACACTTGTAATTTACATTAATACACTACATTAATTACACTTATGTCTTGTAGTCATATATATATATATATATGTACAGAATAGTGAGTGTGCTCTTTATCCAGAGCAGTCATAACTAACTTAATGATGTCATGCCCACGTGGATTCCCATGTCTTTAGTAACACCTTGTGGGAAAAATACGAGCATGATCTCTGATCCATATTGTAATTACAGCTGCAGGGCACAGACAGGATTAGGAAATGTAAATGCTGTCCTCCTGTCATTTCTCCTCCTATTTAGGAGCCATTTAAGAGTTCTTAATTGCTCCAGGCTTTACTGTAAATCTCTGTTCCCTGTATTTGAGCACTAATAAATGGGTGGGAAGAGATTTTTATCTGGATGCATGCAGCTGATGAGCGGAAAGGGTGTGATTAAAAGATGGGGATGGAGAGAAGAAACAGGAGGAGAGAAGAGAGGAAGGCAGGGGAAGAAATAAGGGGTGCTACTTGAGTACCTCCCTGCATTACATCACTGAGATGCTTCAGCACTGATGACATCGTTGGGCTGGGAGGGGAGGGGAGGGGGCTGGCCCTGGGGATGATGTCATTAATAACCAATCAGAGAACTCCGAGCCCAATGGAGTCTGGCTAGCTCCTGAGGCTGAAATAGTTGGATCTCTGAAAATGTCTTTTCCCCCTCTCAAATCACGGAGCCTTTGTGTCTTTTTCCTGAGGTTATTTTTAGACTTGTTGTGTTGAAACAAATATATTTCAAACCTGTTCCTGCCTCTGCCACAGAGCAAAGGGTAAGCAGAGCTGGCTCTCCCAAAGAAGAGAGAGCCATGTAAATATAGCCTGAAGGGAAGTAGCATTTAACTAACTTAATAGCACTTGAAGGAACTGCTTTCTGCCTGTCCTCATGAATTGACCAGTTTCTACTTTACCATGTTTGGTATGAACCAAGCAGTGCTAAGCATCAATTTCAAGCCAGGGAGGTCATGCACTGGGACATTTTAAATTTACTTTGACTGTTTTCCTTAAGGGCTGTTACAGTGGGCAGATATATTTGTCTCTTTAGCTGCTAAATATTCACCAGCTTTTTGGTCTGCCGATGAGAGTTGTTGGATGTTACAAAACAGTAAAGTTTTTGGTCATAAAACCAAAACACTAAGCTGAAGAGCTCTAATACGAACCTATGAACTGAGGGGAACTGGAGAGCCAGGTGCCAATTCTCGTCACTATTTGTCACATGAGTGACCCATTTTTACATTACATGTAGTCATTTGATCCATTGTTAATATCAAAATATTGATTAGAGCAGCTTTAAAAGTGTGACTTTAAATGTCTCGTTATACTGTAAGGACTCCCAGTGCCCTACTACCTTGCCTGTTGCATTCCCTCTTAAATTTTTATAAATAAGGCCGTTAAATTAGCCTGCTTTGCTGCAAGGAGGAGTTGATTACAGTACAGAGGCCAAAAACATAAAAGGTTATATGATGCCAGGTAGCTATTCCATGTACACAGAGTAAAATCAATCACTGGCACTGCTGTGCAGTTAGCATTGTGCCCACACACACAAACTCCCTAGCCATCCATACACCCCATGACCTGATCCCCGTCTGGCTGTGCATTATGGCCCCACTGTGGTGAAACTATTAAACTTTGCAGGCGCTCACTTTTTCTCCACCTCTCCCATGGGAAAGCTGCAACATTTCCGTTACACTATAATAAAGCTGTTTCCTTTCTTACTTCCCCTCAAGTTGATCACCTGCATTCTTGAGATTCCATGTAGAAATCTCCTCTTACAGTTCTTGAAAATATACTGTATGCACACCATGTTTTTGTGTTTTAATAAAACTACAGATCTTTAACATTACCATTTTTACACAGAGCATTGAGGGGAAATAATGCACTTAGCCTACAATGTTACAGTTTAAGGATGCATTTTCCACCCTCTGAATAGGCCTGGCCAAGCTGATCCACATTCACAAACCTTCCAAGCCCTTCTGCTCCACAGAGCCTTAAGCTTGGATGCAGTCCACCCACTGACCCACACATACACACACATCTATACCGGGACACACAGCCATAGACACACGGACAGCACACAGCAGCTTTCACAGATAAAGACTAGGACAGAGGCACTAGTGTTCCCAGGACTCTTAGAGTGGCTCCCCCCTTAACAGGGCCTATTTCATAACCCTCCACCACCTGCATCACTTATCAGCTCCAGCAGCACTCACCTCTCCAAAGCAGGACCGTATGGAGCCACTCAGTTTCATCAGCTCTCTGACACACACAGTTGTAGACACTTGGAGAATATAATGTAAGCGGAGTATTTTTGAGGTGTTTGAACAGCAGATCTTTATCCTCCAGGCTAATATCATACAGTGAATTTACAGTATGGCAAATGCTGATTTGGTATTATTTGATTTATTAAGACATTTCCTTTTCATTGCATTCCTGAGCTGTTGGGTAGTAATACACTTAAAATGTACGCTGGTTACGCTGTGCTAGCATGCAGAGAAAATGGAAGAGGAAGAGATACGCAATGCATGGGGGAAAGTGAGGAACCCATGATTGACTGGCTGGCAAAGTCCGGGCTCTAAGCTGCTTATCACTATGAAGAGAATCAATTGCAGCGCAATCACTTTTTAATAAACTTGTGAGAGAGCAGGCATATTTTAATGAAGGCCATGTGCAGGCTGAATGCATAGTTACCTCACCGCAGCAAAGGAGACTAAAGTTGCTTTAATTTGCTGTGATATCTCTAGTGGGTCTTCATGTACATGTGTCCTAAAATGTGTCTTACTCCATCTAATTATTACCAGATAAGAATAGCAGATGCCTATCAGTATTTTAAGCCTGTTTGTGCAAAGTAAGCCATATCTTTTATTTACTGTATGCATATGTGTTTGTGCTGATGTAACCTGTGTGTATTTTTGTTGCTGTGTACACTTGTTTTGAATTTGTTGACAGAGAAAACTTGTCAAAACAGATAAGAGATATTTTATCAACAAGCACACAGTTTGCGAGAGGCCTGAGAATTTGACTTGTTCTCACTTCATGCCGTTCCTGTTGCAATACCTATGCAACATTCTGCAGGCTGATGGACCGTCTGTACTGAAAGTCTGTAGGCAGATCCACCGTGCAGTTATCATCACATGGCCAGAGTTCAGCAGAGAGATCATGGCTCTCTTGTCAGGAGAAAATCAGCAAAGTAGGATTTTGATGGAGTGCCATGCAGCTACTGGCTTTATGGATCAGTACCCCCCCCCCCAAAAAAAAGTCAACTGCTAGTTTATTGAAAGTTGTCACCAGTCACTGGCCTGGCAAAATGTATTGAAACTCAGACATCGAATCGGCACTAGTATCAAAAATGCAAACCCTAGTCACACTTGGTATCCTGTTAAAAAGATGAGTTGCTCACAACAGGGATTTGGTGTGATTAAATCAACTGCAATAGACCGTTTCTAGCCCAGTGCACTCGTATCTTTTTTTCCAGAAAGAGAGTTCAGGGTGGATCTCCTCAGGAGATTCTGGTCCTCGGGAGGTTGCAGCGGTTGACCTAGAGTAAATTAGATTCCAAAAAAGAAGTTTAGAGAAGACGTAGCATTCCTCCTATCAGGCTCCTGGGTAGATGTCCTCCTCTCAGCTGCAGCTGTTCTCAGCATCTCTCCATCCCTCCCCCTCAGGACGCCACTGGCCTCACTGTTGGCCCAGAGACGGTTGTCAAGGGAGACCCACAGACATCTGAGCCGGTGGCTAGGTTGACTTACACCTACTCTAGCCACAAGTTAATGAAGTGTGCACACTGCTGGGGTTTACTGGCATACACATGTGCGCATGTGTGCATACACACACATAATTGCACACAGAGACACACACTAACAAACACACTGGTTCATTAAGCAGCACTTAGTGTCTCAGTTAATAAACGACAAAGGAACCATTGTAGAACTTATTTCCTTGTGCAAGATTGAGGAGGCACACATCGTCTTATTTTCTCGTTCACACATATACAGATGCACACCCTCTACACATAATTTCCCACTGTTCATTGAACATCATGCCTGGTGCATCTTCAACAGCACCCCCTGGTGCGATGAAAATGCAGTGCCTCTCTAAAGTAGCAACAACTTGTTTAGTATAGAGAAGGCAATAGCTTTAGTTAGTTGATTTCGATTGATCTGTTGCTGATGTGTGTCAGAGAGGGGTAGCAGACAGACATGGGGTCTGTGCTGATGAGTGGAGCTGGCCAATAAACAAAGCTGTTTGTTTGAGTTGTCCTCTGGCTGTCTTTTAGAGGCAAGCGGCTCCTCTCTTAACTCCCCTTAGCTTGTTTTTTATACAACAGCAGAAGAAAGAAGTGGAAAAAAGGAGGGAGACAGAGAGCAAAATGATTAATTTGCAGACTTGTGAATAGCGATTCCAGGATTACAAAGAATGAGTCAACCTTTATCGAAGTTGTAGTACATTCAGTAGGAAGGGTATTAACATTTCACTAGAGTTAAATATCTACAAGTCTCACCCACTCAGAATAAGCAATTCCACTTGGAGGTTAAGCAGCAGTAAAATCAATTTGCCATGCTTCATTGAGTCCAGCTACAGAAAAGTACTTAGATATGCTGTGAGTCTCCTGTGTGATGATATCTATGTATTTAACCTTTATTTTGTTATGTGAAGTTGTCAAATTCTCCGCTGTTCCATAGCTATTGTGATATCACATCCGCTAAGCCCTGTCTATTTATAAGGCTAAACCAGAACGGAAAGTCTGGACAGGCCTGTGTATCTGACAACACATACACATTCTTACTGTACATATCCACACATACACACATGCATCTGAATTAAAAGGTGCACTGCAGTCAGTGTATATACCACAGAGATGTGGGTGTCTACAAGTCTGAGCTGAGACAGATGTTGCGGTGGTCTTGCTAAAAGGGTGGGGAACAACTTTCATTAACAGTAGCACGGCAGCTGGGAGATGTCTCATTAAGTGAGAGACAGAGAGGGAGAAAAGGGAAAGAGAGAGAAAAAATAAGAGTAGAAGAGGAAAATCCAGTCATGTGCTGAGGGGTCTAATGAGTTGCAGAACTTCAGGAGAGGAATCTGACATCTGAATTCCCAGTGACTTTTTTTAAGTCACTAATGATAATTTATTTGTCAGCTTCAGATGTTTAATTCATATGATGTGCTTTATTTTATGGTATGTTATTCCTGAAGGAGTGGACAGTTGTGTGTTTTAATGGGGAGGACAGCCAGTGAGGGGACAGTTGAGAAACAAAGGTGTCTGTTGGCTGTGCTGTAGAGTACAGTATGACAGTGCCAGTGTCCCGAATGGACAACACGGCTAAAACATGGGGTATATTCGCCGCAGCCGAGCTGTTGAGCGTCAGTGTGACATCATGAGAGCGCCGTAACTGTTTATACTCCCGTGTGGTGCTCGCGACACTAGTTGCAGTCTTCTCCTGAACAGAGAGTGCATATGAGGAAAGGCTACCGACTTTGCTATTTCTACGGACTAGAAGAAGAAAAAGGTAAATAACGGCAGAACTGGCAGCATTGACGTCAAACAGAATTTCTGAATTACCTGAAAACCATATTGAATTCATTAAGACCAGTTCTGTTCTAATACAGCATAGAGGAAAAAACATAACAGCCCTATCGTTCTCCAGGAATTGTGACATTGTGACCTGAAAGTCATATTATCAACCTTCCACAACAAAACAAAGCAGCACTGATCCACAGCCTGTTGGAGGGAGGGACTTGGGGGTAAAGGTCACCTCATTCACAATGGTCTATCTGATTGGGTGGATTTCATATGTGCACTTTTTTTTTTTGGTAGTGAGCCTTAGGCTAAACTTGTAATGAAATCTGTCCTATTAATGAAAGGTTTCTATTTTCACTTTCTCTTTGTAAGAAATCATGTTCACACATGGGATGCTTTTCCCATTGTGTGCAACATTTGAAAGTGTTGACATGAGTGAAAATTTTATTTATTTTTTATGACTTGAACATGCAAAGAGTGAAACAGATACCCAGATGTAGGAAGTCAGATATTTCCTGCATGTAAGTGTTAGAGCGTGTGTGTGTGTGTGTGTGTGTGTGTGTGTGTGTGTGTATTTTGTGTGAAAAATGTGGCCGGGCTGCATTGCGGGCGCATTTTGGAACTCTGGTGTCAGTTACCTGAACAGAAAGAGCTTATCTGTTGGATCAGGAATCAGTGACAGGTCGGTGAAGAAATCAGCTTCTTTTTTCTGTCAGCTTTGAGCGGGTCACCTCCACAGACTCTCACACATTAGCCTTATACTGTAGCTTGGCAGGATCAGTGTGCAGTGCTGACTGTGGGTGAAATAGAGTGTTAAGAAAAGGGCACGGAATCAGGTGGTCATGGTCTGGCACAGGAAGGACAACTAATGGGAAAACAAAGGTTATTTAGGTACAAGATGCAGAGGACTGGGGAAATATGTCCACAGTTTTTATCAGTTTTATAGCCATCATTCCAGTTTGGGATCCAAAAATGTAACTTAGATTTCCAACAACTTAATGGCATTATTACTAACCAACTTATTTCAAGATGTTTTTTCAAGAAATGACATTATGATACCCAAGACATTATCTATTTTTTTTTTTAGAACATTGTAATTAAAAAAAAAACATGAGTCTACAGCCACACTAGAGGCTGTTGGTTTCCTCGGATGGCGAAGTCATGACCCACCTTACTCTGCATATGATTGGCTAGTACTCATGGGCATAAATCTGACAATAAACATAAAATTTCAGAAGAGCAATTTTTGAAGGGGACACAAATAATACAGCCAATTATACTCATAGAGGACATGTGTACACAGAGGAAAGCCTTAATACTATCATTAGTGTAGCATGGAGACTGTACCATTATCCTTCTTTTCAGCGTTTCTCTTGATTCAATGAAAAAGCTGACTAAAATGACCAAAATATTCTTCTTTAAAACCATGTATTTATTTTTTAATTGTTTACAATCAAGCCACAAAAATACCTTAAAACATGACTTATTTTCAAAAAGTGTCCCCATATAAAAGAAATACAATGCTTTTGTACACTTGTTAAATTAGCTGATCATAATGTAAATTAGTGAGCCACTGGTAAAGCTCATCTGCTAACCCGGACAGCCATACACCTCCAAAAATATGAACTAAGCTCAACACACTTACCTGAGACTCTACACCTGGCTGTCCCTGGTCTCCCTGTTCCTCAGTTTCTATGTTCCTATGTCCTTTGCCAGTGACATAGTGATGTTAGTATTTCTATAAGCACCCATTCTTATAAAGATGTTACCAAATTGTCTTGATATGTGGACTTAATGTACTTACTTGGCGTTTTGGTGTAAGCCTACTGAAAAAGGATCTTATGCCTGTTTTTCATTTCTCAGAGTCATTTTATCTGAGCAATAACAACACAAATCTTTAACGTCAGGTGTCTAAATATGAGTTAGTTTCATAGGTTCACCACTCGGCCATATTATAAGTATGAAATGATCTTGCGTCCTCCACATAAATATTAGGTTTCTTCTGGGACAGAGGCTATATATTTAACTGATCTGCCACTTCATATTGAGCAAAACACAACTGTAGATCTTCAATATTAACCCTAATGTCAGTTCACACACATAACGTTAGGCTTATCGCCGTGGTAACGTTAGTTGTAGTGGGTGCATTTCTATCCAACAAGCTATTAAACGAGCTAGGCTACATTATATTACACTAACATAGCGAACATTTTGTCATGACTTATTCATTAATTACTCAGCATAATTTCTATTTGAGAAAAGAAAAACTTCATCCGATGTTTAATGTGAATAAAATAGCCTTGAACCGCCTACTTACTACATTCCTGTCACTATCCGATGTGACTGTGAGTCTAGTGCAGATCCTAACTACAGCATGCAGTGGACCAAACCACTGTGAGGCAAGGGAGGGGGAACTCAAAATGTTTCTAAACTTAAAAAGCATTTTTTGGGGTTTGTATTGTTTTACTACTTACACAGATATGTTAAGTATACATCATTATGTTATTTACAATACACAGCATTGTTTTAATGATATTTCTAGGGGGGGACAACCTAACCCCCCCGACCCCCCTGGGATTTACTACCTTGCTAGTACTTGTTGCCTTCGTTGGTTGGGTTGGTTAGGTTTAGGCAAGAGGAGTGAGATTGGTAAGGGTTAGAGTAAGAGTACCATGGTAAGCCAATCAGAGGCAGAGTAGGGCAGGTCATGACTTCGCCATCCTAGAAAAATATCGCGTTTTGGAGTGCTTTGAGCTAAATGCTAACGTCAGCATGCTTACAATGACAATGCTTACATGCTGATGTTTACAATCTTGGTTTTTAAATCAGCAAAGTGATTTGTAATTTTTACTACTACAATGCATTCAATACTTGTTAAGACATTTTATGCAAAACAACAAATGTCAAACTTACGGTGGTGCTAAAGGAAAAGTCAGGGGATCGTAAAAGCTTCATTGTCTAGGACCCATGAATGTCTGTACAAAATTGAATGGCAATCCAATGTTTGAAGACATTTGAGTCTGGACCGAAGTGATGGACCAACCGACCGACCAGCATGGCTAGAAATCTTGTAATGGATCATTATTATTTCTGCCCGCTGGCAGCGTTTTTCAAACAAGATTAAAAGTCTCAGTCCAAAAGACTTGTTAAACTGGATATTATTGCAGTGTATTAGAAGCTTAATTTATTCTAATCATATTTAAATAAGATCCTTTTTTCTTTACACTAGGCTCAGTTCCACTTGAAGGGATCATCTGATATCCTGACTCCGATAACTTCTACATAATAAAAATACTGTCAGATACTCAACAGTGGACCAGTGCAGTGTGTATAACTATTCATGGCTTCAGGGTATCGCTATGTGAGCCTTGCTTTTATTGCACACAACAGGATTTTGTATCTAACTGCTTAGTTATGGGACAGTAATAGTAGGGGAGAGTGGGAGTGCGCACAGGGAAACATTCCTCCATAAATAAGTGAAAGTAACTGCAAACAGCAGGAGGCCATGTTCCTCATAAGACATGGGTGCTCATGGGCAAGTGTTTCATGTTGTCTTTCAACTGAGGGGACCATCATTTACTCAACTACTGGCAGCTGTAAAAGAGACAGCAGCATTCTTAAGCTATTGGAGCGAGACACAATTCACTTGCAGATCCCTTGTGACACTCTGCAAGAAGGAGGTCATTTTTTGGCCTGGAATGTTGACAGTAAAAGTGCAGTGAGGCAGGTTGTTAAGACCACAGAGTGTAATTGTTGGTTTGGAAGAGCTGCTTTATTTATGACTGCGGGTTGGCTGGTTGGAGGCTGACCTGTTGGTTGGTTGTGATGATTGTGTATGTGTCATTGTCAGAAGGATTTTGACACAGAAACACTGACACCAACTGCTATGGCTAAGATGAAAACTAAAGAATGTCAGACCCTCTTTGACACTCTTTGAGTTGACTTTGGGTAATATATTGTCAAAAATCCAATGTAAATGTTCAAGAATAAGCAACAACCCTGATAGCATATCACATTTTATGTTTGCCATGTGTCAAATGTCATTCCCACTGAAACATTATAAAATATTTAAGGATAGTTGTATATTTGCCAAATGACTGGGGCATAACAATCCAACAATAAAACATTGTTATTGGTTGCTTTGGGCTCATTTTGTTGTTGTATGTCAGTCAATACATAATATAGGTATTTTTCAAAGAACCTCAAGTGTTCTAGAGTTTTATAGCAAAAAGATTCAGCTAAAGTTGTAGGTAAAGTACTTTCAGCAATTACACAAACAATTCTATCCATCTAAAAATCTTTTAGAAAAAGGATGAAATACCATTTTACTATGCTATAGCTGCTGCTTGCACCATCTGCTTATATAGCCACTGCTGAATGCAGCATGTTCTCTGTGGGTTGTTGCATATAATTCCGGGAAACATAGGAAATCACTTATTTATGCAGGACTAGATCAGACAGCTTGAGCACCAAAAAAGGAATTTACAACATTTCCTCAAAAAAGAACTCTTGGAATTAAATGAACATTACAATGACTGTGTACAGAGTATTCACAACTCAGTTCCACAGTATAATCATGTGATCCCTCTCTATTGGCCTGCTAACTGTCGGCCTATTGTGGCTAGGAGCCTAAGCACGTGAACGGGTGAAAGCAGACATAAGTGGGTGGAAGCAGACTTGTCTCCATATGTTAGACATCATCCGTCAGCTGCTGCATTGTGTTTATCCATGCACTCACCCCACCACTTTCAATTACATGGCCCACAAACTAGGCCATTGATCCCCTCACGTTTTCCTGTTAAGGTATGCCAATTTGCACCTTCTTCTAGCGCATTGAGATCAGGTCACTTACATCAGCAGCTGCAAAGAAATGATCTCATGCAGAGTCGCAGCCCTTCCCCCGTCTTCCTTTACATAAACACATATATGTACAGACTAGAGACGTGTACCTACAGACTTGTTTGCACAATATATGAAGCCTGCGAGCATGTTTGCTTACTGTCAGGCAAACAGGTCATAGTTGCTTTTAATAAACCCCAGAGTAGGGACAAACACAAAGACTGGTGTCTCCTGTGAGGCTTCTAATTGGACACAACATTGCCTGCAGGACAGGCGCTTGCCTAAGTCCGTCGTGTTGATAAGATAACTTGATCACATATTAGCTGGCTGCCATGCACTGAGAGCAGTTTGGATGTGGCTCAGAAGTAGGTTATGACACATTTGGATGCATGCTAGTGTCTGGTGGGCCCCTCTGCGGGGATGGAGAGTTAAACAAGAGACAGCTTCCAGACAAAGTCCTGATAAAAAAACAGACGGTGTGTGTGTGTGTGTGTGTGTGTGTGTGTGTGTGTGTGTGTGTGTGTGTGTGTGTGTGTGTGCGTGCGTGCATGTGTGTGTGTGTGTGTGTGTGTGTGTGTGTGTGTGTGTGTGTGTGTCAGACAGTTTGACTAACACCTGTTAGTCTCAGGGTCCAATTTTAAGACGAGATAATGTGTTTCTTGTCAATGCTCTCCGTCTGTCTCACACACATTGAATTCAGTCTATGACCACTCCATGGTAGCAGAAGAGCTTATAGCCCGAGGGCGAGGGGCTAGTCGCTCTGTGTCCTGGAATGCAGTTGACTTTCTAAATCCCCCACCAGTCTATCCTGGGGCTGTGGGGCAGGGCCTATCTCAAGCCCCCTTTTTCCATGTGAGCTACGTCTGGAATCTCAAAGCAAGCAGTTAGCTGATTCTCCCAGCCTCACTCTTTCACCGTCACTGTGTTTGTTGATCTCAAGGTGCAATGGAGGAGGAAATAGCAGATGAAGACAAAGATTGTTCACTTGGGGAAGGTAATGAGCTTTCTGACAAGCCACTCGCAAATGAATTATGATCCTTCTGAGGTTTGAGTCTATTCTGTCTGCCGAGTGTAATTTGGTTAGCAGTGGGGAAACTGTGTTTGGGAGTTAAAAATAGGATTGGAAATACATGAGACTACCGGGGCTCTGAACTTGAGCAGGGTGGGGGTTTGTGCTAATGGTGCTGGTGACAGGGCTTGATTGTGACGCACCTCCACCTGATATTTCTCCAAAATTAGGCCTTTTTTTTTTTTTTTTTTTTTTTTTTAAGCTTTTTGTGTTTACTGAACAAAGGTGTTTGTGTTTTCTTCAAAAGATCTGCAGGTGAAAACGAAACAGACAAAAACTGTACTAGATTGAAAGACAGAAAGGAGAAAGTTTAGTTATTGCAGTTATACTAAGCATGTGTTTTTCTCCAGTTGTTGCACTAGTTAAATCTATGGAGCTACCTCTGTCTCAGTCTCAACATGTCTTTGAGAAGCAAACAATAAATTCCTTTTTTTCATTTGTGGCTCACAGCATGCTTTCAAGCTTTCAAAGAAGAAAAGAAAAGCCATATTACACCACCCACAAAATAGTGGCAAATCACTTGAAATATCCATCTTCAACAACCGTTGAAGAACCGAAAGGTACACATTATAGCTCTACTGAAGCTGTCTGTTAAGAAAACAAGGCAACACAACAGCTCACTTTATAGCTTCTTCTTCTCTCTTCATTTTGCTGCCATCCATATTATCTCCTTTATTTCCCTCTTCTCTCTTCTCTTCTCTTCTCTTCTCTTTTCTTTTCTTTTCTTTTCTTTTCTTTTCTTCTCTTCTCTTCTCTTCTCTTCTCTTCTCTTCTCTTCTCTTCTCCAACAGAATCTCACAGGATAGCTTTCAGCTTGATGGATTGTTTCTGTAGTCCCGAGGCCATGATTGATTTAGGACAAGATAACACAGATGTTTATATGCCTAAGGAGGCTGTATTTATTTTATCTCCATTCTGTCCTAAAATCTAATATTCATCTTTAAAATCACTTTTTATATTCTAGAAAGTATTTTCATATGATAAAAGGGGAATATTTGCCTATTGCAGTATATGTATCATGGCTAAGGTCTTCTGAAACAGAAGACATTTCATTTTAATATTTTTGAATTGAAAATGTCACCCTTTAATTAAACGTATTGCATCTAGCAGTTTCTTCTCAATCTCAACATTTTGCAAGGCTCTGGATGTATAAACAGATGCTCTGCATATCGTTTCCGAGTAACTCCATTTGTGCCTCCTTATATTAATGGATATCCTTGGCTTTTTTTTATTAAGGAAAGAAGCCTGAGCAGCTGTTTCAAATCAGTGTTTGCATCACCAATAGTCTGTCTGTCTGTCACATTAAATTGTGGATTTATTGCTGTAAAGTCAAACAGTATGAATATATAACGAACTGGGCCGACTGCATATGTTTATTTCAGCGTTGCTTCTGGAGAGAATATCATTTTTCTCTTTTCTTTACTTTCTCACATGGAGTGTGTGATAGCAAAAGAGAAGAGACTATAGTCTTAGTTTTTTCCATTTAAAAATAGGTTTAGGTCTCAGATGGTTGAATTTGACCTGACATGCTTCATGACCTATAGAATAATAACATACACGCACTTGCAGTTGATGTTAAAACATCAGCACAGCACATTTGTTTTGACCCCATGTCTCTCTGTCCCCTCAGAACAAACCAAAAGCAACCTGAAGGTAACCTCCCCAGAGGACGCCCAGCACGTAAGCCGCAGACAGGCCTCCCCAAATGGGACGGCTCCTTCAAGAGGGGACGCCAAAGGCAGCCGCACGGTCCCTCGAAGACACACGTTAGGGGGAGCCCGCAGCTCCCGAGAGATCCTAGCTATGCAGCCGTCAGACATGGACAAGAAGAGGGAGGCCTTCCTGGAGCATCTGAAGCAGAAATACCCCCATCATGCCTCAGCGATCATGGGCCATCAGGAAAGGCTGCGAGAGCAGGTCAGTGGATTGAGAGAGGCCCCGGGTGGGCAATGTTGTTGTTTATTTTGGCTCAAATTGTTAGGATGATCTGATTTATGAATCTAAATGTCTTGTTTATTTCAATGAATGAATTACAGAGAATCTCCCAACTACACCCCCTTAGGATAAGATATAATGATGCCAGCGCATTGTTTTTGTTTTTCCGGCCTGCCATCCACCTTGTTTCCAGATGGAAGCAGCTGTTTTCAGTGTCAATGGTCCAGCACAGTTGATAGACAAAGTTAGCAGGTAAACAATGTACACATCATAAATCCAAACGAATGCTAATGTCCACTGGATGTGTAAATAGGCCACCACAACATTTCTCCATGTCAACTTCATAAAGTGAGAAAATGCTTAAAGGTTGTGTTTTTAGTTTATTCCTCTGCCAGAGTATTCAAAGAAATTCTATTATTACATTTTAATGTCTGTTTAGTATCCCCTTAAGCAGCAATATTTAGCATAATTTAATATTTTGTTCAATTTAATCTAGCACAAATGTATTCTACTTCTGACAATTGAAATAACCTACAAGTATTTCTTAAAGGAATAGTTTGACATTTGGGGGAATACTTCTTCACCAAGTAGCAGCCTGTTAGCTTAGCTTAGTATAAATACTGGAATCGGCCACATAACCCCCTATACAATGGTAAATAGTTGTTTATACACTTCAGTTTTTATCTAGATGCTTTTGGGGTAACGGTACAGTACATACAGGGATATTTACATGATATAAGAGTGGTATCAATTTTCTCTTGGCAGAAATCAATAACGCGTATTTTCCTAAAAATGTTTAACTAATTCTTTAACATGACAACGAAGATAAAAGAGGGATGACAGTACAAATTAGTTAAATTAGTTAAATAATTATGTTTATGTACTTTCCGAATCAAATGTGAACTTCTAAGTGCTCTTGCCCTCCTATATTGGCCACATTGGAAGTATTGTTATTTTTCTCTGCAGACTGAGGCATCAGTGCAACTGCAAAACTATTTCCTCCTCTTTTTTGCCGCAGGTTAAATGTGAAGTCTATCCTATAAATCTGCTTGTCACGTTTCCCTCCCACAGCTGCTGTGAAACAGTAATGTGGTGTTTGTGTGAAGGAGTAGAAAACAAGTGACTGTTTGAATCGTCCATACACTCTGTAAAGCCTGATTTGATCACCATAATTGGACTTCCTTATAGCTTCAGACTGCTTTGTGTATTCTAGACTACAGTATGGTGTATAAAGTATACATGTCTCAGGGTTGTTTTGGTGCTTTTACTGATTATAAAGTCTCCCCGTGCTTTTTAAAGTCAAGTAAGTTAATGGGGGAGGGCGACACACGTAGTCACGACGAGGACATTTTGGCTCACCTGGTCATTGTCTGTTTGTTTGCTCTGGGTCAGAGGAGACAAAAGGGAGGGGCAAGCTAGCTTTGTAGCCAAAACAATTGAGGTAATGGTGAGACTGGCACCAAGCCACAGGGGTGCTCCAGGCAGTGGTACTTGCATTGTGCAAGAGGGATTTTGTGTGCTGTTTTCAGACCTGCACACATGCAAAGTAAACCCTTTTCATGAGGTGCTCACTGTGAACCCAATGAATTTGCATAGGTAATATCAGTCAGCAGGGATGATGGTGGTGGTGGTGTGTGTGTGTGTGTGTGTGTGTGTGTGTGTGTGTGTGTGTGTGTGTGTGTGTGTGTGTGTGTGTGTGTGTGTGTGTGTGTGTGTGTGTGTGTGTGTGTAGTAGGCTACATGTGTGCGTATATAGGCTACATCAACAAATTATCTATCTAATAACTGTTGTTATCGAGTGCACACAGGGAAATGGAGGAAAGAGTTTGTTATTAAATTGTGGTAGTCAGACAGGTAAATTCAACTTCGGGCTGGGGTGGAGTCAGAGTTCCCATAGTGACTCGTGATGTCACCGCTGGAGGGGCTCGGTTTACGTGTAGGTGCCTGCTGGAGCGAACTGGCAGGCTGTGTGAGAGCTGAGTGCAGGAACGCTGCTCTGCAGAACAGGCGATGGTTATGAAGATTGTCTGGAGGCATGGCTCCGCAGAGGAATAGCAATAAAGTTGTCATACAGAGGAAATAAACTTGTCACATCGGCGGCAGGGCAGAAGCACTAAAGGTAGGACATTGTCGGAAAAATTGCTGTTCCTTTAGGCAGTCAGTGCAGTCCCAGACATTCAAAACAGCATTGCGTGCCAAAGTAGCCTGCTTCTACACTAATGTATGGATTTTTGCGCTTTTAAACAACGTGTAGTACGCCTGGGAGTGTTTGTGCTGCTGCAGAGTGCACACCAGCGGGCTGTCAGGTACTGCAAAACTTCCAAGAAGCGAATGCAAAACTTGGCGCACGAGTTTTATCGGGAAAAAAAAAAAGGACGAAATAGTCTTCGAGCACAACTGATCCCTTCACTTCTTTAGTAAGATGGAAGCGTGTGGTTGTCAGCAGCAGTAAATCACTCATAAGGTACAATCACCTATCTGCAACTCCCCATAATCATAACGAGATGGCAATTACGTAGCCATAATTGCAAAAAAAATTATCTATTGTGAACGGAAGTTAAGGGTTGTATCAAAGCATGCTATATCTTGCAAGATATTGATGGTGGTTATGATTATGGAGACAATATAGATAGTTAAAACTGATTGTTACGCTGTTGCCGCTATTAATGCTACTGCACGTTTTTGCAGTGGCTTCATGTTAAAATGGATTTAAAAATAAAAACAAAATGTCTGCGATTTAGTGAGTAGGCTAATTGGATATTTCTTTAAATGTGTTTTACTGTCGATTGGATTTTTGAAAAAGATCCAGGATGACTTTTACAATCTACAATCTGTCAAAAGGAACCTGTAGTGGCCACTGCCATCACTTCGATATAACTTAATGGCTCCTGTTGAATTTCCAGTTTTAAATTGTATTTTCACCGTCGCATTTTTGGCATGCAGTGAATGTGTTATTCTATTGACTAATTTCAATGGACTTTGGAGTTTGGCTTTTTTATGTCATTAGATTCCATTATATTGCCTTTAATGTGTCCAGGATTGCTGGATATGTTCACTATGTGTAAGTAGCAGCAAGAGGAAGGCTATTTTCTTTTGCTTGTGTATGAACTTGTACTGTAGGCCTATAGAAAAATATGTTTTGGGTCATTCCGGGGGTCATAGATAATTATGTTTGGAGCTTACTCATCTGACAGTGCTTTCTTGGAGTTACTGTTAAAAGAAGATCTCAAGTTGTATTCCAGTTTGTGTAAATATAAAACTCTTTGAAGTTCCTCCCTCAGCTGCTGAAACACTGAAATGAGACTAGGGAGAGATAAAATGATCTGTTGGTGCTGACTTTCAGTTTGTAGGCTAAGACATGGCACTTTTAAATTGATTTTGGGATGAAACTCCTCATATGTCATTCAGATGTTGGGAGGGAGATTTGAGTGACGCGTGAGTTTATCATGTCAGGGAAGAAGATACGAGATACTGTCACAAAGCAGACTGGTTTGAGCATGAATTTCTGGCAAATTAGTGCAAGATAGTGCTGATAAATGAAAAAGAAGATGATTGAAGACCGCATTTGGCGTAATCTTTTTCAAGATGTCAAGAGGAATTCAATCATTCACTGCTAATATAAACAGTGGAACATTAAATGAAACAAAAACAAAAATGACAAGTTTATTGAAGTGTTTATCATTTGGTGTCCTGGGAAGGTGTAATTATTCTGCTGTAAGGAACAACAACAACAACAACAAAACAAGTCAAGTGGCTGATAGATTGTGCGGGAGGAAGCTTCTCACACAGACAAAAGTGCCGACCATACAGGAAAGACAACATCAGTGGCAACAATACATGCTTCAGAGGTGAGAAAGAATTGTCACCGGAGGTTTGAGTTACAAAGGCCGAGATTCATCAAGGTTGGAGCGGAGGTTGGGAAGATGATATCGCTTCTGAAAGGTGGATGACCCCACTCTGCCCAGCATGACTGCACACACACACCCACCCACACACATACACACACCCACACACACACATACACACACACACACACACACACACACACACACACACACACTGACTGACTTATTCTTATATATGGTACCCTTCGATTCTTTCCTTGTCTCCTTCTATGATCCTTAAACCTGCAACAAAAGCGAGTGGTTTAATTTCCTCCTCTCCTCATCAGGCCTGCAAAGACCTGGATCCCACCAAAGGGAGATGAGATAATATCCCACTGGCCTGACCACCACCCATCCTCTAACCCCTCTCTCTCTGCTCAGCAGGGTCTTTGACAATCACAAACTGAACCGCTTGAACGATCACAGACACACATACACACACTCACCGAATTCCCTCCTTCCGCCTGTGTGTCACTGTCTGTGTGCGATGAGCTGTGACTAGCTAGGCCCCTGGTTTCTCTAGCGGCCATGTTAGGACAGCTGTCTGCAGCTGTGGGCACCAGACAGACAGACAGACAGGTCTGTTATCCCCAAACTGTGATAATCCATTGGCTGATGAGAGCACAGATTATGGTAACAGTGTAAAAATGGGAAAACTGTATTCCAGTGCATTTTTTGACAGCTGCTCATGTTGTAGTTTGCCTACAGTATGTGGTTTAGTGTGTAGGTGGGATGTGTTGAAAAAAGGTGATGTCAGGTATTTCTATGCATCAATCAGAATTGAACAATATGAGGATCATTGCCTCTGGTGCCAAGAAGATAAGCAGATAAAATGAGATTTATTATTAATTTACAACTAAAGATATAAGCCTTGGAAAAGGATCACACAAGAAGAGATCCCTTTTCAGAAGTAGTAGTTGGGCAGCAAGTCAAAAGCCGATCAGTGATATAAATTAAACATGCTGCATTTAGTAAAAACGTCAATAAGATGGCAGGGTGCACAAGATCTGCACCCTCCCACCAATTCATGTTAAACAAAGCCACATAAATGCCCCTCATTTGTCATTATACACAGAGTAAATGTACTGTAAACTCTCCCTCTGAGTCTTTCTGTGGCACTGCAACATTTGGCCGGTCCCCCACATACTTCTCTCTGTGGGCTCCTGGCCATGCTACACTCTTGCTCCTCAGAACCAAGGTCAGCTAGATGACACTGGCTCCGAGCATGCATTGCCTCCCTGCAAGTGATCTGACCATGATCAAAGGAACAAAGAATAGGAGGGAGGTTTGGGGGAGTGTTGTTTCTGTTTTAAACTAAACTGCACAAAGAAGAATAATCACTCAATGTCTTCCACTCCTGGCACAGTATGCATGCAGTATCACAAGCACACATATTACTGCATACTGAAACATGTATGTGATATTTTCACAAAGCACCTCTTTGTTGTAGCCTTTATTGCACCTTGTGTCTGAAGTCACACAATCAGACACTGTGTGCGGCAGGTCTGCTGCAAAACATCTGTTTTTAATCATCCAACCTCCACTGACCATCAGTAGCAGGACTGTTTTTTAATGGCATCTGCCAACTCTTCATGAAGTGACATTTTGAGAGCTACCGCGAGTAACACAAACAAGAACCACAAGGTTAATGAGGGGCATGCATTGACCTGCCAGTTAAAAGGGGTTATGTGTCGGGGGTTTGGGTTTTTGAGGTGCAGCACCCCAACTGAGAGGACAAGTGGTCCGTGGTGTGGCGCCAAGCCTGTGTCTAATCCCGAGTGTCGTGTGGGGGGTTAAGCTGCTCTGACAGAAGGCCCTGATGGACCTGCATCTGATCACTGCTGATAATGAGTCAAGCCAGACAGAATTTTACACACAAACACAATGCCAGTGTGTTAATCAGACCAGCTAATCAGGTCTGAGCTCTTTTCAGTGTACTAGCACAACAGAGCTGTATTAGCCCAGGCTTTAGTTAACAACAGAAGTCGGAGTTGTCTTCAGTTTCATTGTTGCTCCTCTGGTTTAACGGGCAGGTAGTATTGAGGATCCTAAAAAGTTCAGATTTTGTTGCCAGATTTGCAGAGAATGGAGGTGAAATGTCTCTAACCTTATGCCCTTACATTCCATTGGGTGCAATTAGCCTGAGGAACCTCCTTGACTTATTTTATCAGTTTTGATGTCGTCCCAACTAAACTGTAACAATACAGAGAAAGCAGTTAAGGAAATTTTTTTAACAAAGGACAATATTATTACATGATAATGCCCACTGTTTCCTATCTACAGGACTCAAAACGGCATAAATGGATGGATTAATTAACAACATTTTCTTCTATCAATGTTTTTGCTGGTTAAAACTGCTTGAAGACGACAAGCACAGTATCTTCAGGTATTCCTTGTAAGCATTGCATGTATGCATGGTCAAAGTTGCACATCCATGTGCTTTTTGTGTAAAATAATGACTAAAGTGACCCTGTAATAACAGTAGTTTCTACTGGTTGTTGCTAATACAGAGCTACGTAGCACTACATCAGCATAGTGCAGTGGTGGAAAAAACACATCGGAGGTTTTAATCTAGTAACGTTTTGGCCATAAATGATGTACAGTATATACAGGCTGCCAACTAATAACATGGGATTAGTTTCATGGTCAGTTACCGGGGGTCCCTTGTTTTCTCTATCTGTATCATCTTCTTTGCTTTGCAAGTCTTTGCATGCAGCCCGACATCTGGACTCCACCTTGGGCCAAAGGTATGAGCCTAACTTCAAAAGGCAAATCCGACACAGAGGCACACCAAGATGATTTCACCACAGACGGGACCAGCTCAAAGCATCTGGCTCAAACCTCGTTTTGATCTCCTGTGCTTTATTTCCACTTGGCCCTTTTCAGTGGAGATAAAGGAGTATAGTGTGGGATAGAGAAAAGCACGGCAGCAAATTGGCTCAAAGTCGGACTTGCTTTACTAAATGTTTAAAATACATTTTTAACAGACAGAATGAGAAGGCAGGTTTTTCTTTTACTAAACATGATGACATAGATGACAAGGAACACCTGGAATATAAGTAAATATACAGTGGGGAAGTATATATATTTCAGACATCGGCAGCTAATGGAATCTGTAATAAATTAGATTATTTGACAGAAGTGGAGTATGTGCTGCAGTTTATCGTAGCATCTCCTCCTCAGGGTTGACACCATAATCTACCTCAACATTGGCTCAAGTATTCATGTTATGTATCCCAAGCTACTCAGTTTAGCCCTTGCTTGGTTTGTTTCATGTTTTACACTTTGCAGATGGTGTTAGCATGGGAGCTAACAAAACAAGTCAGGCCAGCTCAGTGCAGAGAAAACTTGGTGGTGACTCAGCACCTTAAGCATCAGTGGGTGCTGTTTATTGACAGTGAGAGTTGGAGTTTTGTGACTTCTCACAAATGGTTAACTGAGTCATCTAGAGCTGAGAGCTCAGGGCTGTGTGTGTGTGTGTGTGTGTGTGCGCGCGTGTGTGTGTGTGTGTGTGTGTGTGTGTGTGTGTGTGTGTGTGTGTGTGAGCAGGATTTTCTTATTGTGTCTCTCAGAGGTCAAAAAACAGTCAAATGCAGGTAAGTACCAGTCAGTGACAGGAAAAAAAAGACAATACACAGTAATACAAATGAGCATGACAGATAAGCACAGAAAAGAGAATTTAACTTTCAAGTATAAAATAAACTAACCAACAGTGTTTACATTACAGTGATGTGTAGCTGATAATTTTTTCAGGAAATACAAAAACATTGGATGCAGTTCTATCAAGCTAAATAAAAACTTCAGTTTACTACTGATTATCTGACTCTTTTTCTACACAAACACACACACAGACGCACAGAGAAACTCTCCTCTGGGAGAGTGGGTATAATAAATCTTAGGCTCAGTGTAGGAGCGTATATAGTCTTCGGTGACTTGTTAATTAGGCATGAATAGCAAAGCCATTATCAGGACTGGTTTCGTGGGACGAAAAAGGAGACCTGACACTTGACGAAATACTGTGATTTAAAACCAGCCAAAACTTCCAATACATTATCAGCGAAAAAAGGTGCAAAAATATACTTTAGCTTTGGCGGTAGTTGAATTAAGCCTCTTTGATCGCATTAGATTATATGTGCGTTTATGTGTGTGCAACATGCTGTAGAGGATGCAGGACTCCGGTTTCTCTGGAGAGAAGAAAGCCCTCTTTGTTTTGGTGACCACAGGCTCGGAGCCACACACACATTCACACATTCTCAGATATACACCCAGAGAAGCTCAAATTAGACCTGGAAGGTCCTTTCTTTTAACCCCAGGAGAGACGCTCTCTGGAGAAGGACCAGGTTCATGTGAGGACGTGTCATATAAACGGGCCATCGGAAATATGAGCATATGAGCAGCTCTTTGTGTTTCACTATAGAGGGATCCTGTGTGTGTGTGTGTGTGTGTGTGTGTGTGTGTGTGTGTGTGCGTGTGTGCGTGTGCGTGCGTGCGTGTGCGTGCGTGCGTGTGTATGAGAGTAAATCAAACATTAATTGCGTTATTCTGGGACGCTGTGTTTTGGTCTTCATGAAGTGATATTAAAGAACAAGTCTTGACAGATCACGGTCCTGCAGCCCCGTCAGCAAATAGTTTGCATGTATTTGGTTGGCAAGAGAGACAGTGAGCGAGAAGGGGGGGGGAGACTTTAATGTGTGCACACTCGTAAGTGTGTGCAAATCATTGCATGCAAGACTAGTAAATGATCTGCCAGTCTTGGTCTAAGTCTGGACTTTTTTTTATCTTATGCAACACCTTGACTTGAATTTGTGACTCAAACCACAACACAGTGAAGTGAACACTTAGCAACACAAATTGCTCTACCTGTAATGATCCCCGTAGTTTCGTCATAAGTTGACGCATTTACACATGGTTGTAGATTTAGGCTTGCTAAATCAAAGAGTTTAGAAGCTAATTTCTTTGGCTAAATGGAGAGAGGTAGCACTGTACAAGTTAGCCACCTGTGCAGAATACAGGGTTGTGGCAGAGACATTTATTGTCAGCGAGACAACCGTTCACCGCTGTATATACGCGGTGTGCAGGGCCATATGATGAACCAATTTGTCAATTTACCCGATGTGGCTGAGGCACAGGCTATAGCGCAAACCTGGCGCCACAAGTGTATGGCGCTCTGGATGGGACCCATATCCCGATCCTTTCCCCATCCGATGGAAACCGGGACTATAGTCACGTGAGTTACATGTTCGCTACGTCACAACTTATTCAGCAAAGCTGTTTCCATCTCTCATTTTGCGCATTAACTCTTTTTCGAAAAAGGCAAAAACCTCAAGCTTGAAAACCTTTTTTTCAAATTGTGCCGTTTCCATCAACATTTCTAATGCGATACTTCAAAATGCGCGTAAAAATATGTTGAAAACATGACTATTGTCGCACAATTTGCTCAGAAACCAAACTAGTTTTAGTAGAATATTTCAGCATTGGTATTTGGATGTGTGAGCGTGTGTCCACCATGCATTCGGTGTGTCCGAGTGTGTGTGTGTGTGTGTGTGTGCTCTATAGGAGAAGGGCCTGGTATATCTTGCATAGGCTCTCAGGATCCCTGAGGGTAGAGCAGGGTCTTATCTCCTTGGGACTGTCTTCAGCCACAGCCTCAGGGCAGTGAGATGGAAGCTGAGATTGGACATGGGGATTAGTGTTAGAGCGTGTTAAGATATAATGCATTTTTTTTTAGCCCTGAATGGAAACTTTTGGAGTTGTAAAACTGTTTCAGGGATGATATTTTCTACTCATCGGCTGCTAGAATAGAAAGATTTGAACATTGTGATTCATGCAGACGGCCCTCATTCTCTAATTCAATCTCTGTTTCATACAATGGTGCACAACTGCATAACCAGATATACAAACAGTGACTTTCCTCTGCTGTCCGCCAGGTGTGGATTGTGTGTGTTTGTATTGTGCTGTTGCATAGTTAGGGATGTGGGGCGGTGTGTGCAATGGATGGGGGGGTTTCCGCCGTGAGCTCAAGCAGAAAGGGAAGGGAGCAGGACAGGGCAGTTGTACAGAGCAAGCACTACAAGGGCTGAAATAACAGTAGAGGAAGTGACCCTGTTTGCAGTTTCATACTGCTGGAAGGAGATCGCCACTGGTGGGATTATGGTAAATACTACATTTCTGCTTTTTAAGATAATTCAGAATGTGTTTTTCAGTTAGATTGAACATGACTCAAGATGGTGTTTCCTACTCCACAAACTCCCATTAGCTAATACTGTATCTGATGGCCAAGCAAAGTTGACTTTTGTAGCTTCTTTCATTCAGAGAAGTGGCCGATGTCTGCTAGTGATAACTGTGACTAAATCATGTATGCGTGAGTGGATGAAATCAATTGGACGGTGTAGCTGAGTTGTTAGAAATGTCAGTGGAGGAAGAGATAGTCATCTTGCCTCCTCTGTGCACTGGATCAACAGGCACAGTACTGTGACTGTTGGGATTCTGCACGTCATTTGCTGTCTGAATGACAGATCTACTTGATTATATTTTACTTGCCAATGTAATATTTTATTAATGAGATGATAACAGTTGTGGTTATTGTTTTGTCATTTCTGTCATTGTCTTTTGATTATAAACGTGTAGCAGTGGGTCTTGAACTGCCACAACTTCTGCCTTCACCTTCACTTTGACTGTGGATGCTATAAAGTCATCACCTTTTAACACAATACTTTACAAGCAAGCCCATCTCTGAAAGGTCATCTGGGGATTTGGATGGAGGGATTAGAGGAGGAATGCATCAGAGGAGGGAGGGAGAGAGGGATGTGGTAGCAATGAATGGGAATGGATGACTAGGGGATTTCAGTATAATGTCATTAAGGCTAGGGGAGACAAAGGATGATGGTCTGTCCACAGACAGCATACGGACTGAGCGCTGACTGGTTGATTGACACAGGCTTTATTATTCAAAGTTGAGCAGCGACTGTGACTATTTCTGTGGAAAAACTGTGACACACTTCAACTTTTTAGACAATGCCAAAAAGGAGGACAGTACTGATTCAGTGTGTTGGTCAAGGACACAAACAACAAAAGCATCTTACTCAATTTCCACGCTTACTACATTGACTTAATACTCTTAGTGGAATAATGTGTCAGAATGAGACAAGTGTGTTAAGGTGTTAACAGTCTGCAGAGCTATCGTCTTCTGTTTATGCGTTTGCCATACAGATCAGGCCAGGTAATTACAGTTAGCTCTATTTCCGCTCCCCAGAGTTAGGGCCAAATTAGCATCTTAAGTGGAAGGCTGTCCTCACAACACTGGAGTTTGTGTTTAAAGCCACACAAGCTTCCACTCTTGTGTTTACATTCTTTCACATCTGAAAGACTTTATAGAATGAGTGAATGAAACTTGCTTCTCTGGTTCTGGTCTATGGCTTCTTGGCCCGACTTGTGAAACTTGCAGTGTATCTTTTGTCACAGATCTCCAAAAATATGCAGCCAAAAGGTGAAAAAGGTCAACACGATTGTAGAGATGTCTGGAGAATGCACTCTTTTTGTTTAAGGTGAAAGCCAAGCTATGTTATAAGAAAGCTATTATAACCCCAACTATAAGAAAGTAGGCACCAATCAGTGGGCTTTATGTGGGCTGGCAGCAGGTGTGGTGCATGATGTTCTAACAGCTTAAATCTACATGAGTGACACAGCAGGCTCCTGGTGGTAGCTGCCATTATTCTTAACAATTGTGATTTACTTTAATCGCCCTGTCTCGGCTCTGCATGTCAGCCTGTCTGTCAAGATTCAAGACAAGGGCCGCATAATATAACATAATCTGTTGTGCTTAGTAAAATCCTGCATTGTCCCTTCAGTTTGAAATAGCTCTATAATATTCAAGACAGGTGACAAGTAGCAATGAAAAGCACCCATACTGTACAGTACATGCAAAGCTCAGGAGGTGCAGATACACTGAGAAATGTTAGCATCGTAAGAGAATACAATGTAATGTATAACACATGTTATAGCACTGACATATACATTGCGAATATCACATTCATTTTGGGAATGCACACGCAAAAACAGACCTGAGCTTTCTTCATAATGACAGCATGCTGTTTTTCAGACCACTGTTGCATAAATGTTTTCAGGATGTCCTGGGTTCAGGTCAGATTTTCTGGAACAATGGCCTGACTCACTCATGCACGCACTCAGTCTCTCTTTGTATCTTTCAAACACACACACACAGAGCACACACACACACACACACAAAGCACACAGCCAGCATACATTTCAACTACTTACTTTCTTTTTATCTCTTTTTTTTTTACAAGCATGGATGTTTGCGTAATTACCGCTTGTCCACATTACACTACACTTGACATCCATTAAATATAAAGCTGCTGCAAGCGGTGTTCAAGGCAGTTAGGAACCTTAAGATGCACAGTGCCTTTTGTGAGCTTGTACCTGATGGCAAATGTTTGTTGCAACAGACCAGTTTGCATCAAAGCTACACAACATGAGCATTTAGATTAGATTTCAAGACCTGCTCTAACATACTTGACTCATGATGAGTATTTGACACAGCTATGTAACAACCTGCTGACATTGGCCACAGCACTTTTTTAGACAACCCATCATCTCCTGATTTCTTTGACGCTTCCCAGATCTATTTTCTAGACATGGTCCTTCTCAAGGGGCTCTTTTCATGACTCTATAACTTGTCATATTCCTGTGTATAAGCTAATGCCGGTGTCTCAGTTTCACATTTATCATAGCTGTCAGAGCAAATGTGGCGTACAGAGGGAGCTGCTGCTGAAAAAGCAGAATCACGGGCTGTACGGTTTTGACTGAAGCGGGGGAAATCACTGGTGTGGAATGTACTGTAGGTGTGAGCGGGTTGAAGCAGGTTTTACGGCGCTAATCAGTGGTTGGCCTGCGGTTTTCACATCTGGACCCTAAAGTGGGAAGGGGTTAGCCGGGACAGAACGTGGCATTTGATGGGAGGCATTTCGGCAATATCAGACGTAGCCGTTGTCAGACTGATGATCTCTGCCGGCCTGCGTGACAAAGAGGCAGGGAGGGAGACAGAGGAGTTCATCTGAACTAAACTGTTGACCTTTGAAGGGGACACCTCATTTGTCAGATGTGGACTGGTGTGGAGTGGTTTAACTTAATTACCTCTTTCCACGGGGAGGAAGAAGGTCTCATTTGCAATTTCCTGCACTTTTATATATGACTGCTTTCACTTCAACTATCTTTTTTCTTATGTGCTATTCTTCTCCAGCTGCCTCATTGTGTCTATATAAACGTTTGATGATCATTTCATGTAATTGGTTTACAAAACTGTGTTCCCCAAAGTAATAATTCCAGACAGTTGTAATTACCAACAATAACAGAATTAGTTATTAAAGACTTTGTTTTTCAAAGGTTTGTGTTATATTGTTTTCAGCTGTTTAGCCCAACCCTATCTGATGTCTGAAGTATTCATTTACTTCACCAAGTATCTTTTTTTCATGCAATAAACTCATAAAACATGACCGTTCATTTATATAGTTAAAGTTTGAATGCAGGTTTTTCTTCCTCTGCTTCGATATTTCAAGTATTGGATTGCACTGCCAGACCACTCTGAGATAATTACTACGTATAGGTGATGGAGGAAGCCAATATGAGTCAACATTCCCAAGAGTGACACAGTAGCATATGAGAAGATAGAACATCAGTGTGTGAGGGCTGTTTGGACCCACCACCATTGAATACGCTCATAAATCATTCAGTGCTCAGATTAAATTTCCCAACATGTCTGGTTTCAGGTGACACGTCAACTCCATGCGACCCTTCTGTTTTAAAAGGTCATTTTCAACATGTTTTAACAGCATAAGGGCACATTTTTATTCCTGTATTTTTAATCTCTGGGCGCTGCAGCCTAAGCGTATTTTAATGGAATAACAGGAGTTGAGTGATGGCTCAGCAGTTTTGCCTGCTGTGTCAGGTCGCTGTGAAGGTGCATCACATACAGTAAATGCTTGCACACTATAACTTATATCACATGAGCATGAGAACAGTGATGATTGGAAATGCTCTAGGTATATTGTAAAATATTGATGATAGCAATTTATGTAATTAATAGAAACGATCAAGTGGTGCAGCTTCTAGAAGTTTTATGTCACTACTCATTAAGCTCAAATAAGCTAAGTAGCTAAATACTCTCTACTGTTAGATGCTACTTTTCTTTGGTCTGCTGTTGACATGGATTTGTTTCCATGGTTCCTCTGTTTTGTGTGATGCCCATTTCTTTTTCCATCTCACCCTCCCACTGGCATGTCTTAGCCATTTGCCTTTTATTTTACTTCTCTCCTTTTTTCTCCCATCAGTCTTTACAGGGCATGCTCTCCTCCCTTCACTCTGAGCTTGACATTCAGAGATACCTGATGAAAATCCAATTGCCCCACAGAGTTAGTCAGGCTTTTATCTTATCTGCATCATGCCAGTGTGTGTGTGTGACTGTTTGCATCCTCTCTAACATCTGCTGTGTGACCAACGCTTGTGCTCCCGTGCCTCTTAGCGTCTGACCTGTATGTGCCTGACAAGCACACATGGCTGCCTGGATAAACCAGTTCTGGCCACCGAAGCTCCCACAAAAGTCAACTGCATGAAAAGCTTAATTCTTTATTTGTCCATACGTGTATGAGTGTGAGAGAACAGCAGCGTGTGCACGCAGGTGTGTTCAAGATAACCTGGTGGACCTGTCCTTGTGTCTCCAGCTACATTAGCTCTAAAGCACCACACGTCTGCAGGGAAGAAGAGCATAATATAAAGAGCCCAGTGTTCACTGACCCCTCGGTTTTAGTCCCACCTCGGTACAGATCACCTTACAGCGCCACACAATGGCTCAATGGGCTCTGCAGTCTTGTCACACATCGTCTTATTGTAGCTGTGGCTTGAGGGTGCCATGTCATGCAGATCAGATTACAGAGTAGCCAACTGATCTTTTAGTCTTGATGACACAATTCTTGATCCTTAATTACTGGTTAAAAACAGAATTTCTCTTTCAGTGTGTCATCATGCAGGTTTTCAACTGTTTGAAATCATCTTTCATACATTGATAGTATCATTATAAAATCAGACCTTGGCTCATGCGGGTGCTTATGAAATTTATAAGTACAGATTCCTGTAGTATGATTAGAAGCTTCTTCATGCTTGATAACTTTTAGTTGCTAGTTGTGATGTGCTTGTGGGACAGTACAGAGCAGCGTTAGATGTGTGAGCATGTATCAGTGACATACAGTATTAACACTTATCTGCACTTTTGCATGACTGCAGTCGTTTGGTTTATTTAGTTGTTGTGCTGGGGTCAAGCTCCACATCAAAGGTGCATTATTCCAGCTCGCCAAAAAAGGAATGTGTGTGACTCACAACACTTGACACTGTCAGAGCGACTGATACAGTGTTGTTTTCTAACTCCACCAAATGCATCATAGCTTAAAGAATCACTTTGACAGTCATTGGAAAATTAGAAAGCTTTGTTGTGTCATTTCAAGAATTAGAAAACTAACGCATGTACTGTATCATTTTGTGCACAATGTGTCCATGGTCTAACCCTTTACTGTATCATATTTCTATTTGCCTCCCCCTTCAGAGCAGAAGCCCAAAGCACAGCCCCCAGCACAGCATCAGCGACCAGGTTGACCACCTATCCCTGGCCTCCCTGGAGTCGTTGGACGCCATGTCTGATGCCGACGCACCTACAGGCTTTACCCGCGGCAGCCGGATCCGTGCTAGCCTGCCCGTGGTGCGATCGACCAACCAGACGAAGGACCGTTCACTAGGTACGCTGTGTATGAGGCTATTTGGTTGATGACAGGTCAAGTCAGTTGAGAAAATGTCTTATCTGGATAAGGCTTTGCTGCTTGTTGTTGGCAACAGAATGTGTCAATCAGCTGTCTTGTAGTTCTGTTTCTCTCTCAAAATCCCTAAACTGCCACAGAGACATTTTTATATGTGGTCTATTAACAACGTATTGAGAATAAAGGCTCTATCTCAAATCTTAAATTTACTTTGTGAATAGACTGAGGTGAAAGTGAATTGACATTAATCCTCTTGGATAACCTACATTTCGCAACTCGTTTAGCATAATCTTGGCCCAACTTTAAAACTCTCTGAAATAACTCCTAACCACACCATGATCTCACCGTTTTCACCTTGTACAAGTCTTTTCCTCTCACTCCATTTATCTTCTCCTCTCCTCCCTCCTTCCTTCCTCCACCTCAGCTCACAGCTCCGATTTAATTAGAATGCATTTCCTCTGTAGTGAAAGATTAGGGAATCCATCCACAATATGCCATCGTGTTATTGACAGGATTAAAAAATGGGTCGTCTTATCAACATGCATGGCGCTTCATTTGCATCCATATGTGGAAACGCTGTGAGTTGTGCAGAATTAGGTTGCTGCATTAGGGTGAGAAAGTGGTGAATAGAGTTTAAGAAGAACTTCCCAAACAAAGTGTAAAGTTTGTAGTTTTTTCTGGAGGATAGTCTTCAAAGGTAGCCCACAACTCAGAGAAATCTCAGACACTAGCAAAGTGTCTGAGTGGCACGCCTTTTCACTAAAGTGAAAATGAATGAAACTTTAGGGTGCTGTTTTCCACGCTTTTCGTGCCAGGAGCAGAAATGCAAAACCTGTACAAAAACACTTTTAACAGATATACTTTACCACACACACACACACACACACACACACACACACACACACACACACACACGCGCCAGAGCTCTCTCTTTTTCCCTCTCGAAAACATCAGGACAAAGCGTTATGACAGTGGGGGGTTATGGTGTGACAAAGAAGGAGGAGAGAAAAAGGGGCACCACTTTACTACAGTGTCCCTCCCACAGCCTCTCACGTACACACACAAGCACACAGGCACACACACTTCGCTGGGTCCCAGCGGACATTTGGGGCTTAGTGTCTTCAGCTTGTACTGTAGGAGTTGTCGTGTGGTCTTTTCCAGAGCATCATAAGACTTAACAGAAAACAGGAAATCCTTAAAACTCCTAATGTGAGTATCAGATTTCATCTTGAGTGTGGCATCAAGTGTATTGTATTTCAAGTAATTTATTCTATGGTTCTACTATAGGATTTTTCTGCTTTTTTTGTCACATTTCAAACTTTGTGATGATATTAAGGGACACAGAATGTTTTTCAGGATTGCGCTTAGTTTAAACTTTTATGTCCCACTGGAGAAATGTGGAAAAAGGTTTACAGCTCAGACAGTCTGCAGTGCTGTGCCCATTTGGTCAGGAAACCCACTGGCCATTTGCTTCCAATCCTGAGTGAAACCAGGCGCTCAGGAATGTAACACGACTCTTTGTGCGAACCAAGTTTTTCAACATTGTTGCGGAAAATAAAACTGATGTTAAAGAATTCAAATCTTTATAATGCATGCTCAATCAATGGCGCTTTGTCATCAAACTCATTCGCTTTAATTGCCAACATCTGGATGAAAACTGGCTGACTGTTAACATAACAGCTCTCAGGGGAAGGGTGAAGTTATTCTGCAAATGGGCACTTTGTTAAGTTATTACTACCCAAAAACCCAGACAGACCAGAAAGAGCAATGATAGACTCAGCAATTTGATTTCCTGGATTTGCCCTGTCTCTGTCTCACCCTGTCCCGTGGAGCATGTAGGATCTTGTATAATATTTCACCAACATCTGGTAGCTTTTACTGGCTCTGTCCTTTTATGGAGTTACACCAAGTAAAACCATTTGTCCTTTCTTTTAAAACCAGCTATTTTCAGTGCACATGAAATGTAAAAGTGACACTGAAATGATGGATTTATGTGTATCACAACAAGTCTTTTGTCTTAGCAGTTCATGAAATGTGGCATTCTGGATAATTTGTATTATATATGACATTAACTCTTATTAAAGGTTATATTGTTGCAACAGATAACTCCATTACCAATCAGTGCCATGCTGTTTGGAGCAATGCATCAGAAAATAGAAATAGAAATGTGTTTTTTTTCTTTTCCCTGGCATTGTTTATACAAGCGCAGTGTGGGTGTGTCCATAACTTTTGTGGGGGAGACATCTGTTTTTGTAAAGCACAGTACAGAAGCCACACCCAGGGTTCAGAGGTTTAGGCTTTGGTCTTTTTGATGCACAACTTGTTCTGTTCCACCCTGAACACAGCCCTGCTTCTGCCCCCTATCCCGATCCCAACTCACTTTCTAAATATCAAGTCATTTATATACAGCATGCTGTTCTCAAACATGTGTAACACAAACAGGAGCTGAGTCAGTGGCAGGTTTAGTACAATAACACATGTCTTAGTATGCTACTGAAAATCTATCCGGACACCATACACAACAGAAATGATGTCCCTTGGGCAACAATTGAGGGTAAGCATTGATTGTGAGGCCCAATTCAAAAGTAAAAACAGCAACAACAAAATGGAGGACAGTTTACCATCCACATATTCAGAAACTAAGGCACTGAGTAGCCATGACCATACATTGTGGTGTGGGTAGGGCGCCAACTGTGTTTTCACAGGTGAGGAATGGAACAGGAAAAGGGGATTTTTGTTGAGATCATGCATTCAAGGTTGTTTGAGGCTTACACAAACTGCAATAAGCATGCCTTTATGTTTGACCAGCTCTGTTGTTGCATTGTTTTCTGGTCTAACATTAATTCTAAAAGATCAAAAATGCTGAATAGATTTAAGAATGAAAACATTTATTGAGTACATTCTTAGCAATCATTCACTAACTTTGGTTGCTAAGTCAATACTTAAGACTAAAAGCCCTCCAGTGCTGCTTAATTGGAAGGTTTTTACTATTAAGTAGCTGTGTTTGCGTTAACAGATAAACACTGCAAGGAAACTGAACTTCTTTAGCATCTGAGTACAATCTGTGAGAGAATCAACACAAGTATCTACTGAATGCAAGTTGGAGAAATCACATGTCTGTCTTCGTCACAGGAAACATTTTCATTCATTAAAAAGAGTTTACTTCTGACTAATCACCCTGCTTCCCTGTTTTCATGTCTGCAGGTGTGCTGTACCTGCAGTACGGGGACGAGACCAAACAGATCCGCATGCCTAATGAGATCACCAGCATTGACACTATCAGAGCTCTGTTTGTTAGTGCCTTCTCGCAGCAGCTCACCATGAAGATGTTGGAGTCGCCCAGTGTCGCCGTCTACGTCAAAGATGACATGAGAAATATGTACTACGAGCTCACTGATGTCAGGTAAAGCTATGTTTGTGATAAACTGGGATGCAGAATAATAAATTGGACAGCATTTATTGTGTTTTGTCAATCTAAGTTTAACAGGACATCCAAGGTTCATAATGTTCCATAGTTTCAGTCTTTGTCTGAAGGTCCTTTCCTTTTCCACTCCCTGAGAACTTCCTGCCTAAACTCCCCAAGCACAGGAAATGTCATTGGCCAGGAAAGCTTCTTGCTCCCTTTTTCTAACATGTTAAAACTTTGTAGAAAGAAAGTTATTTGGAGATGGAGCCCTTTGGCAAAATGTATACGATATACCTAAACAAACTGAAGAGCACTCTTGAGACTCGGATGACTTTCCTGCCTGTTATCCTCTCTCCTCTGGTGAAGGTTTGACTCTAGAAAGTTTGAACAATGTGAGCTTGTCTTTCTTTAAACTTTTGGAGGTCTTTTATGCGGTTCAGAGCGTAGTTTCCAAAGTATTGTGTACATTTTGTGTGTATAATTTACAAGTGCACAAACACACTGCTCACTGCTTTTGCTTGTTCCTTTTGTTTTGGTATTCACCAGCATGTCTTATCAATAATACAGCATATTTTATGTGCCGAGATGGTGTACAGACTTTGTAGTTGTTTTTCAGAAAAGAAACATTACTCTTGAAGACATAAGCAACTTTGCCCCTTTTCTCTCCAGACTTCCTGCTCAAATGCAATGTGTACTTTGTGACTAATTCTTTATCAGGGCTGTAAAAAAAAAAAAAAAAAAGTGTCTCATGATTCCTTATGGTTGTGTCCAGGGTGCAACGCCATAGTGAGCGTGAGCCCAGCAAAAGAAAGAGCGGATCCGCTCTCCGTTTATGTAGTCTAGCCACGTTTCAACGCAGTATTAGTAGATGTTTTTATAGACTTTAGAGATTTAGAGGAAATGTCATATAACAAAGGGCTTTCAGAGCCTCTCTCAGGGTATGTGCCCTTGGCAGGGTTGAGTCAGAGACTGACATCCAGGCTGAGGCAGGACCGGCCGCTGTCTGATGGTGATATCTGGACTGCCTATTTACCATGGGACACCTCTTCTCCCTACAGGAACATCACGGATCACTCCTGTCTGAAGGTCTACCACAAAGACCCAGCACAGGCGTTCAGCCACGGTCCAAGACCTGCCAATAGCGATGCAAGGGTGAGTGACACAAATGCCAAAAGTGAAAATGATTGTCTTGTTACTGGAGCTGCTGCAGGGGGACGACCATACTTGTTGCAGATAGAATAGGTAGTCCAGCCTCCAATTCTTCTCATTCTCACATCCTGTTTGCAGTTAAGGGAAGGAATGTCCCCCCTGCCTCTTCTTAATCTGTTTAGAGGGGGTCTCATATTGTTCTCCCAGGGGCCTGCGATTGAGACTCGCCTGTACGCTCTGGTGAAGCTTGCCTAAGGGACAATTGAACTCAAATCTCTGGGCTATTTTCCTTGTTCATTCCTCCCCCAATATCAGTACTAATCTCTTTCTCTTGTTCTGATTCCAGCATGTTTGTTTCCTGCTGATGTAACAAAACTAAAGCCTCAAAGATATCTTTCCTCAACTGTTCCTCCTCTAATCTTCCTGACCCTTTATTTAACCCGCTGCTCCTCTTTGGCTGCCGCAGATTTTCAGGCGCTGTTGCAGCGCCATTGTGATACTGCAAAAATTACATTAACCTAGCTATAATGCCACTGCCACATTCTGTATGTGTCACATGAGGGTAAAGTGAAATTGATAACATTTAAAGGAATGATGAGGCAAACATGGTGATGGTTTAAGAGTTCCTGGTTCAGATGGCATGATGACTTTGAGGTGCTACAGAAACTCTTTTTATTATCTAGCTGCTGACAGACAAGTTGCTTCGGTTCCTCTCTGTGATGGGGTCCTTCAAAGGGAAGTGAACAAAAGACATTTAAGAAAAAAGATGGCAAAAAAAGACTCAACTGAAAAAGTGAAATGGGAATTTAATAGTCCAAACTGTTTCAGAGCAGGGAAGGTTGCTAGCTGGCCACATCAGAAGAACATTAATTGTGTGGATCAGCTTTTCCTCATCCTTTTTTGTTCAATTCTTTTTACAGAATTGCCTAATTCACAACTCTGGTACTTGCTGAATCAGCAAGATTGAAAAATATTTTTTGTACTGGATGAATTAAAATGCATCAAGCAAAAAAAAGCAAGGCAACTTTCTAAGGGCTCTTGTGCAAACATTGTGAAATCTAGGCATGAAGTAGAGATATGCTGAAAAAGATTGTTGTCATGATTAGTTCTGTCACTGTTTAACCAAGCAGCACTTGACACAGATACAAATCTTGGGATGTGGTTGTGGGTTGTGGAGGCCAGGTTGATGAATGGCACATGACGGGACCTTTGAAATAAATTAGTTAGAAGATGACATTTGTTGCATTAATCCAAAAATATGTATTCTTATGGCAATTTTATGGCTGCCCTTTGCCGAAAAACATATTGGCAAGTTTTAACACTCCAACACAAACACAGACATTGTATACTCCTGTTGTAAACAGTGTCTCTGTTCATGGAAGCTGTAAAGCTCGTTTGTTTTGTGTTCAAAAGAGACAAAAAAGTCTTTCTAGTTTTTGGCAACACATTTTTAATAATGAAATCCAAACCCTGGCACTCAAAGCAAAAGGGCAAATACGACAAACTAATGAGCAGTACACCTGTTCAAACACTTTTTTTAAGGGGGTGGGGGGTTTACTTTACATCTTTTTGGGCTATTGAGTGTCTTCTTGTCTTGCATGCAGGAATGCCAGGCTTCAGATTAGATTTAAAGTATCACCTGCAGTTACCTCTGTTTGTGATTGAAGTTTTTAGACCAAATAGAGCTGTCTCTGGTTATGAAAACAACTGTCTTATCTGTCAGTAATTGATTTAAGGTGGACAGATGTACACAGTAACTGACAAGTAACTCAATTCACAGAATAGGCAGCAGGCTGTTAGAATGATAGGGACTTTTTCTTGCACTTATAGCATCTCTTTTGTCACGTTTCATCGAACAAAAAAAGAAATATTAATCTGTACTCGTGAGGTATCATGCCCAAAGCAGTGCTTTGTATTCATAGAATAGTCAATAGTGACTGTCAGAAGGGATGTTATGTGCACATAGCTGAAGGAGATATTTTGTAAACAGATTTAATTTATTGGCTAACCTCTGTTCTGTTCTCCTTAGGGCAATCCACCTAATTTTGGTATTTATTCGAAAATGAAAAACAAAATTGAACATTTGTCTTGTTTTTATTCACAATCATCATAATTAGCACTAAGCGCCCATCTTCTTTTCAACACCATTATGTACACAGCAGCAAAGCACATGCAGCCATAGAGCCAGCTATTTAAATGTTGACACAATGTATGCAGGCTATGCAGTTTGGGAAGTAGTTAAGGAAGCATCTCCATATCCAACATGGCAGGAGATTGAGGCAACTTTCTGCGCTCCTACCCGACATGCTGCCATCAACATTGGAAGCTTAAAAAAGCTCAGTGGAAACAGAGAGAGTCCATGAGTCAAACTCAAACCAAATGTTTCTCAACACGGCCTCTCCTTTGCCTGACATGGTCTTGTGTGTTTATTTTTCAAGCCTTTACTCCTCTGTTTTGTCTCAAAGCAGAAATGTACGCATGTTTTGCAGACAAATACAGTCTTTATAAAGCCAGTGCATTTTAAGGATATTTTAAGAATGGTTAGTCTTCCAGAGATGTAACATTTGTTTGAGATTGAAAAGTGATGCCTTTTGGGCCAAAATGTTCTTATGAGGCTGTGCTGGAATTGGCAACGCAGTCAGATATGATATTTAGGGCTCCAGAGAAATTCCTGCACAAGAGGGCAACTTTTCTTTCTATGTGTGTAGGCACCTTGGATAGTGAAAGTCATTAGGGTTTGATTATGGTCTGCAGGAGCTCTGTGCTTCTTAGATTTCTTATAATATGCTTTGTTGCTTGGTCAGACGTGTTGCTGCCATATTTATTGTGGCTGTGTGCTTTCACTGGCAGCAAGATTCTTTCTTTTTTCTTTTGTTATCACAGCCAAGCATGAACCCTTTGTTACTGTACACTTTAAGCAGTTGTTGTTTTCCAGTTGGTACACACACACACACACACACACACACACACACACACACGTCACACCCACTGTTTGTTCTTTTCGCTGTAATAAGATAAAATAAGATAATCTGTATTGGCACTGGGGGAAAAATAAATAATGACAACACTAAAAAAAGCATAGTGTCAAAAACTGTACCTGAAGTTTTTGAAAGAACTTTGCATTAGGTTTCGACCTGTCTTTGTATGTAGGTGTAACCCATGATGAGTCATACCTTGAAGGAACAATTGCTTGTTTGTCTGACAGCAATAGAGGGCTAGACAGGAATAAAGATGGATTGGATTTAGCCCTGCATAAGATGCTCCACAGCTCAGTGTTATCATACACAGGATATCACATATCCCTGTGTTATGTCACTCCTTGCACACTATATTTCAGTTGTGCTAGCAAGCACAGAGAAATGTTTACTTCTATGGAAAATGAACTCAGGCTTGAAATAAACCTCAGTATATTGGTGTCATTCTTGTAGGTTCTTCCTTTATGAATTCACAAGTTTTAACTTAAACTAGTCTACACAATACAACAAGTTAACACTAACTATGCTAACGTTAGCTACCGTTAGCCACCACAAGCTCAAGAATCTACTAGTTTTAACTCAAACTAGTCTATGCCTATGATATATTGGTAACTGCGAGACAATGTAACTTTTCATTACAATGGCCACTGTGGCCACAAGTGACAATAGTAGGATAATGGTAAATGATAGACAGTAGCACAGTAGTAGAGTATGACCATAGAGTATAACATTAGCACAACTGGAGAAGAGCCATAAAGTTAGTAAACTTGTTAGTAACAGTATCGTTAACTAAGCTAATTTTAGCTACCAATAGCCACCACAAGCTACTGTAGCAGCAAAATCTCTAAGTGTATTAAATTGACAAAAGGTTTGTTTTGCTGCTTATGAGTTCAACTTTCACTTGTAACAGGAAGAATGTGTTATTTGTTCTTTAAAACGTTAGACTCGTGGCCGGGTTAGCTCAGTTGGTAGAGCAGGCGCACATATATAGAGGTTTACTCCTCGACGCAGCGGCCACAAGTTTGACTCCGACCTGCGGCCCTTTGTTGCATATCATTCCCCCTCTCTCTCCCCTTTCATGTCTTCATCTGTCCTATGGAAATAAAGGCCTAATAATGCCCAAACAAAATTATCTTAAAACGTTAGACTGGCTTTAAGTAAGCACTCAACATGGAAGTTGAAGAAGTAATGCAAAGATCTGACAAAGCTGTCAAGAAATGTGATAAGACAATTTAAACTTGTCATACTTCACACATCATGTGACTCACCACCACAGTTTCTTTACTTCTACTGTACCTGCTGTGTTGGTAGTTTTACTACCTACAGCCTGAGAGCTCATATTTCTCTTAACATGGAAAGCCACTAGTTATATAAGGGTTGGTTTATTGTACGTGCCTTCAAGGGTCCTTTATGGGTGGTCGGGCTAAAGAACAGCGGCCCAGATTAGCTGACTGTTTACATAAACAGATCTTGTTGAAAATTAACCAACTAACTTTTCGCCCTGGAGGTGCACATGTAACGAAAGCAAGCCCCAGTCTTATCTCCAAGAGCGCAATCACAGATTTGTTTAAAGTAAAACAAAAAAAAGTAAATCACTCCACTTTATGAACATAATATTATTTCTAATGAATGTATTGTAATATTTTGTTTTTTATAGAAGCCTGCAGGTATAATATACTTTGAGGGAAACGCTGTGTACCTGGGGATAGTAGCCTTGCAAGTAACTATTTTCTGCTTCTGGAAAAATTGCTGACAGTCTGTTTTCTTTGAAAAGCAACAGTGTAAACTGAGTTAGATGGTTGTTTTTGTTTCAAGGTCGCTGCAGTCCAGAAATACAGGATATATGCAAAATAAACAGTAGCTGAAGCTCTCAGATGGGCAGAAGTATGCAGTTTCTTTCAATTTTTAATGCATTACTTACAAGTAATGCATTTTTTTTAATGTTTTATGTGTATAATAACACGTCTATATGCTTTTGTGCCTTTACAGATCCACAGTGAGATGGTGCATGCCGGTCGTGATGGCCCGAGACAGCCCCCCATGGGTCCCCCATCACACCACCCCATGCAGGGAGCACTCCCCCCGACTCCCCACTCCATGCCCCCATCCCCCTCCAGAATCCCATTTGGCCCACGGCAGGGCTCTATACCTGGCAATGCCACTATCCCAAGGGACCGGCTGTCTAATGCCAACCCTCCGGCCCGCTCTATCTCACCCTGTCCCAGTGCCATTCTGGAGAGACGGGATGTCAAGCCAGATGAGGACATGGGCGGCAAAAGCCACAGTCTTTCCAGGGGAAATGAGGGGTTGTATGCAGACCCATACTTGCTCCAAGATGGAAGAATTAGCATGGCTACTGCCCATGGACCACACCCCAGCCCTGGGCTTGATGGTCCAGATCATGGCATGGGGGGATTTCACCGTGCCTCCATCCGCTCCACAAGCTCTTACAGCGGGCCCAGCCCCACAGACACTATGGATCACCCCTCTCTGTACAGGCAGAAGTCCAGAAACAGCCAGCTGCCTACTTTGGGCTCCAAGACTCCTCCCCCATCCCCTCACCGGATGGCTGAGGTACGGATAATTGACATCCAATGCGGGCCTCCTCATGGTGTGCCACCTCATGGTGTGCCACCTCATGGCGGTCCTCCTCATGGCGGGCCTCCTCATGGTGTACCACCCCATGGCGTTCTCATGGAGAGAAGCTCACCTGTGCGCCAGTCCTTCAGGAAGGAGGATATGGCAGGGAACAAGCCCCGGAGCAACATGGGATCACCTGTAGTTTCAGACCTCCAGGGTCACCTCCAGGGGCCCATCCCAGCTGCCAATGAACATCACACACGGTAAGCACCAGGGGGCCGGACGTCACATATAGTGGGCTAGTGGGATTGTTAAATATAGACATAATATGACATTGCATGGGAGCATGGACTAACTCTGCATCCCAGTTTCACCCTAACCATGAGCTGCTGAGTTTCAATCCCTGGCTCTGACTGTTTCATCATCCATGGCTGAAGGCAAGAATATAACCCACCCCGTAACTGTCTTGAGCATCAAGATCTGCACATTAAGAACAGCAGACTAATGCACATTATTATGCATCAGTTTGGTTTGTGTACATAACCAGTTCTGCTTATGTGATCATTGTTTTCACAGTCTCTATTCAAACTTTGGAGTGATTATTGCAGTGTGTAGACCCAGACATAGCTACCACCACTGAAACAGTACAGTATCTCGAGACCCCACTAAGCCACTGTATATTTTTCTGTTACTCTGTGACTATTGTTCTAACAACAAACCCTCTGTGGAGTCTATTCAGTTTGGATAATCCAGCAGACATTTTGGTACCTGGGTTAGGTTTGTTCACTCTGACTGAGAGCACATAAACACAGAAAGAGGGATGCTTGCCACTTAGAAAGGCAAACGTGGTTTCACTAAAAGGGAGGTTAAAGAGGCTATGTGCGTACCTAAAAAACCAAAGAAAATATTGACCAGGTTGAATAAGTATTTTAAATGGCCCAATCAGTCAAACAGATCAGGCAGGACCACCTGGGCAGCCCAAACCCCCCATTAGAAATGCCCTGGGAAAAAAACGTGTTTTGGAATTTGAATGGGAAAGTACTGTACTTAACTTTTAAAATAAACATAGTCTCAACAATCTCAAGCACTCACTAGCTTTCATAGAATTTATTCATGTGAAATATGCTGTATGACGCTGAGGTTAGCCATTGTTGTGTTCACATAGACCTTGTGTCTGTCTATTGTCTATAGCACAGCTAAAACCACCCTGTGTCCTCAGCTGACCCCATATCCTTTCCCAAGATAAATGATTACATCTGAAAACAAAAGTGTTTCTCTTTTCCAAAGTCTAGGTTTACCAAGCAATCTCAGTGTTAGGTCCCCTATTCACCCTTGTGGTGTTTTGCTTTCTTAAGGCAATGTAATTTTCGAATTGTCCTTTCATTCTCTTCTGAGCGGCCACCACTTGTGACTTCAACACTCTCAGTCTCGACCTCAGGGTTCTTCTCTTGTCTTGAGTTGTCCATCTTGTTTACTCCATTTGGACTCAGGCTTTTTCTTAATGTGGAAAGACTGGATCAAGTGGTGTTAGACCAGAGTCAATATTTACTCAGGACATAATCAATTGCAAACAAAATTCTCCACTGTGTAATCCCACAAAAAAGATTCATGGTCAGGGGATTAAAAACAATTGATTATTCTGTTACAGCTCTCCCGTTTTCATTCTGAGCTAATATTTGCTCTAGTGGCTGCTGTAATATTCAATAGGCCTCAGTGTTGAAAGTAGAATTTTCTGATGTTTCTGCAGAGTGCGAATGAAGGCTATGGAGCAACAGATTGCCAGCTTGACTGGTCTTGTTCAGCATGCACTTTTAAAGGAGCCAAACACTAGTGGCACCAAGGAGCTACTAAGGTAAGCAAACACAGTATAGGAAAGAGTGAGGTATCAGGGCGAATTGAGTTTCAAATTAAAAGCCTGGCTATTCAGCCAGACCGGGAAAGATAAAGTATCCCCTCTATAATGACCATATCAAACTCAGGTTAAATAGCGTCTGGTGAAGAGGAAATAGTTTTGACTGTGAATCTGATATTGAAGTAATTTGCTCTCTAGATAATAGCGACTATGTATGGTTTTTCTGACTGCATTTCAACTCTGCATTTCAATCTTTTCTGTGAAGACCTTGGGTTAATGTTTGCTTGACAGTCAGTCTGAAATGCTGATGACTGCATTGAATTTGTGTGTTTATGCTATGTTAAACACCAATTAAGCTTGTTAACATCATTAACATCACTTTAACCTTTCTGGTTTGTCAGTCTTTCCCATCCTACTTTGTTGTATTGTGTTTGTGCTTACTAATACAAACCTAAAAATAAAGTACGCCAAATACTGTTTTTTTCGCACCCAAAATCCTGCTCTTATAAATCTTTCTTTGGCTGCAGCGAGAGACCACCGAAGACTTCATCTCCAGCCCAGAGTGCACATAGCTCAGGTCGGTATCATTCTTATTCTGTTCTATTTCATTACTTTTTTTTCCTCTCTAAAGAGTTTTAGTGCCATCATGTCTTGTGCAGACAAGCCCACACATCAGTGTCAGTCAACAGTCTGCAATGAGCAGTGCTGGAGGGAGGGAAAACAAAGTCAGGCTTCTTTGCTTGTCGTCAGTTCATATTTCCTTACAATACTTCCCCCCATACATCCAGTTAATTGGAGATAAGAGACAAGGCAAGCTCCTCAAAGCACTACTTACAACAAGACGCTATTACTTCTCAAGCTCGCCAAGATGATTCAGTGATTCAATCATGGCTCTGTAGCAGTCTGTGGCCAGATCTTGTTTTGATAAAAAAGATCTGCAACTTTACCAGTGGCAGAGCGAAAACATAACTATCCATGCGTCTTGAGAGCTAATCTCATGTCTCGTGACACATTTCATATGTAGCTTTCGGAGGGATTTACTTGTCATGTTGTGCTTGAGAAAATCTCCAAAACATCTGAAAAGTTAGAGTGTGGGCGTTGATCTCGCCAGACTGCTTCTACATCAAACATGAGAATTCAGTGGCACTGTTTTTTTGTTTTGTTTTTGCCATTTATCAAATGTTTCTTCATTGTTACCACACAGCATGCACTTTCTTTTGATGGACTCTGTGTCCCCAAGGCCCAAAACACAACAGCAGTGTGCATTGTAACCTGTACTTCAAGTCTAGGCAGCTGTCAGGTAGTATGTAAGGAATATGTTGTGAATAGAGTTTTGGGATTATGAAGACAAAAGATTGTTCTTTTACTGCCCCAACAGAGGGTGAGTTTCTGCATCAAGGGAGCTTAGAGTGCACTCTGAACATTCCCTGACCTATTGTGTAACTCACAGGCAGAGAACTTACTTTCTTTAATGGACCTCATGTTTCTGAGGTTAAAAAAATTTGTTCTCCCAAATTTCAAAGCAAATGCTTTATCACTTACCTACAGTGTTACCTAGCCAAGCGCATAGTTTGGGTTTTATTGCCCACGATTTGAAATATTTGTCTTTGAGCCAATACAATGGAGGTGAATGAAAATTAATTTGTGGTGCTCACAATTAAAACAATTTTTTAATTTTGAAGTCTTCAAAGAAACCCACTGTGAGTTAACTGAGCATTAAATTGACTCAGTTCTCCCTTTAATGACCATCCTCTGTTTTTAGATGTGCAATGAAAATATAAAAAGGTCATTACATTCAAAACTCATACTGGAGTTTTTAAAGGATTGAGTTAAATTCTTATTGTTGGCCATTTAGGGACGCTCACCCAAACCACAAATATTACCTCCCCTGGTTTCCATGGTTTCAACCTTTTCTCCATCTCTATAGCAGTGACTGAAATGCTGAAATTTGCTGACAGACATTTCAGAGGTGCAGCCAATATGAAGGGACAGTATGTGTGTGCTTCTTGTGCAGGGGGAAAAGGTCGCCACAGAGAGTTCAGGAAATCAATACTAAACATTAGGAACATCAAGTCAGGCGAGTGTGTTGCCAGGGAAATGTGTATGCAGACATGTACAATCTAACCAATAATTTGTCAAGTGAAGTTAGAGTGAGGGTTTGGAAAGAACAACTCTGTCTACTTCCTCTAAAGGAATAACTACATTTTCACTTGTATGTGCCTTATTAATAGTTTTAAGTCTCATTTCTACTGTGTTATTTAGTTAAAATTTTTCCAGTAACAAGCTATAACATTTTCCCCCGACCAATACAGGTGGTTCCCCAGTCTTGGCTCCCAAGAGCAGTACAGCTCCATCAGACAAGGGCCCAGTTCCTCTCAAAGTCAACCTCCTGCAGTTCAGGAAGAATGTTTCTGACCTCAGGATGCAACTCCATCAGATGAGACAGCTGCAGGCAAGACCTCTTTTTTCCTTTTTTTAATTAATTACAGTGTTAGTTTCCACTACAGCTTTGTATGGTTGGTCTGCTAGGTCTTAATATCTTATTCCCACTATGTGCATCCTCTCAGCTCCAGAACCAGGAGGCATTACGAGTCCAGCTGAAGCGGGCCGAGCAGGAAATCAGTGTTAGACTCGCAGAGGCCATGCGGGGTCTGGAGGACCCTGTGCAGAGGCAGAGAGCTTTGGTTGAAGAGGACAGGCACAAGTACTTGGGTCTGGAGGAGCGTGTCCTCATACAGCTTGGGTAAGGCTGCTCAAAATTCACTGATTCTCTTACATAACAGGTGCTTTGTTTTATATAGTTTATAATTGATAGATGTGGTTGTTTGCATTCATTACTGAATGTTTATTGTTGTAAGTATTAGAGATTATTTAGTACACACCCTTGCAGCTCTAGTCAAGGTGTTTCAGTTTATAGGAAATCCCCAAAAGGCTTCGTTTTTATCAGCTTACCTGTGCTATTCACTCCTAACTCCTTACTCTTTGAAAAGCCAACACCCTCCAAATTACAGCTCACATGTTTAAACAGGCAAGCGGTGCCTGCCTCTCCAAGACAGCAGACTAGAACAATAACTGTGGAGGAACTAACCTGCTCTTATTTTAATTCACTTGCCTCATTTAGCCAACAAGGAGCAGTAATTGAATATTTTTTTGTTTGGATGTTTACAGGCAAGGTCAAACAGTGTTGTCTTGCTAGAGAGTGGAGAACATATGCTCCAACAAACACAATGATAGCAGCTCATGGAGAAATGAACAGGGGGAATTAAGCTCTCTGTTACTCTTGGTATTCAGCCAATTGTGAGTCAGCAAAACACGGCTTGGTAATTAGAGTTGCTTGGCTTTAAGACCAGTGGGAGAATGTGGTGTTAAAACCACTGCCCTCTCAATAGAAGAACTAAATGTATCATGACCCATAAGGGCACATTTAGTAACATTTTATACCTCTGTGGCAAAACAAAAAATGCTCTGTAATTTTAAATAATGAAACTGGTACTATGTGGAATAGTTTGTCAGTAATCCCAGGACAAAGCAAGGACAAATTAGAAGTTTTTAATAGGATGGTTTGTCATTGTCAGTGGAGAGTATTGATGATGACGACAGAGCTTCCACAAAGCGAAAATGCAGAGCATTTATCTAAGTAGTTGGTTAGGTTATATGTTCATATCACTCTCATATGATCTTTCAGCTGACAACAGGAATTTACAGTATGTGAAAAGGTACTTGATGATTCATTGAGCAAATGCTGTATCAAGTATCTTTGAAGGCTGCCTCTTATACTCTGACACACAGAGATGTACAATATGGAGACGTACTGTATCTGTTTTTGTCTGTGGGAGGCTCGATAAAAAAGTAAAGTCAGTTTCCTTTTGTCCTCAGCTGGAACTTCCCATCATCATTCCTATTACCAACAGACCTTGGCATAGCAGGGCATTTAACACGCTGTCTCCTTATTACCTTTCCCACTCCCTTTAGGGGAGTTCTATAAAAGAGTGTTTCTCAGGGGTACACTGGCCACAATGAAACACCATTTTAGTCACTCTCATGCAATCCAACACTGCACACAATGTTATCTTTTAGCACATTTCCCCGCGGAGTAGCCATTTTTCCCGAGCACTGGGATGTCTATGAAGCAGCGTGCTGTGTTTTCTATGTGAGGAAGTGCTCTCATACGAATAAGCCCTCATTCAGTGTGTAAACATTTGTGGTTTTGGGATGACATCCAATCTAGACTAAGCAATCTAATGTAGACAGTGGAAATGTTTATTGTCAGTGTTAGGCCTTGTACATATTTTACACATGATCTAGTTTCTTTCTCTTTTTTTGGATCATGTCCAAGAGTCTGCTCTCACCTTTGCCCAATCAGTAGCACTGTTTGATAATAAAATAAACGATTGTGTCCTGCCCCCTGGTGTTTGTGAAGAGTAAGTAAAATGTTAATAGTAGTGTAAAAAGTCTTTCTCTCAATCAAATTGTGCCTGAGTAGATACATTTCAGTATAACAGAAACAAAAATAGTCACCGAAGTGGAATTACATATATATATTAAAACATTTAATAATGAGTTTACTTCATTTTTCTTTTCTGTGATTGTAGAGTTCCATATTTAATTTACTGACCAATTGTTGCAGGACAATTGCATTCTCTCTCAAATCTAAATGACTTATCCTTTCCATTGTGCATTTTGTTTGCCTCTGCAGCGAGCTGGAGCAGTATGTAGGCTCTTTGCAGAAAGACTCCGCAGCGACACACAGAGTAGTGACCCTGAAGGACGTGGAGGAGGGAGCGGTGACTCTGAGGAAGGTGGGAGAATCTCTGGCAGGACTCAAAGGTAAGACAACAATAATATTCCCATTACTGCCACAATATTGTGTATAGCCATCTGACCTTAAATAGTGGATGTAAGCCAATAGGGATGGGCTATATGATTAAAATAATCTTTGGGCTATTTTCCAATATCAATATACGTATATCATGAGATGTTAAATGTATGCAAAGACACAGTTTAACTGATATCCAAAGCATTAAACTGTGTTCCACAATTATGTATTACATAATACATGAAATAAAATTCTTGATATTCAGAATAACTTCTTTTGCTGGTTTTTAATTATATATTGACCTGAATCATTAATTTGGACAATACATTTGGAGAACAGTATCACAGGTAGATCATATCTCCACGATAGAATTCTGCTGAAAGTTGATAAGTGATATTATTAAATGATTTACTGCTGATATGATGGATGTTCCTCCTATTGCAGACTTATGTGTAAAACCTACCATAAAAGTGAATTATCTTCTCAGAGGCTATGTAATTATTTGATTGTTCAATAGAGGTATTTCTGAAAACCTTTTTTTCTGTTAGGTTTGCTATGTTTCTCTGTGTGTCTCCTCAGGAGAGTTCCCAGCCCTACAAACGAGAATGCGGTCTGTGCTCAGGGTGGAAGTGGAAGCTGTCAAGTTTTTGAAGGAGGAGCCTCATAAACTGGACAGCATGCTGAAAAGGGTCAAGAGCCTGACTGATACACTCAGCAGTCTGAAAAGGTAAAAGAATGATGAAGAAAAAATGTCAGTTGAGATAAAGTAGGGATCAGGAGAAGAGGTGCTGGAGTGTGGGGGCTGAGAGTGAGAGAGGGAATTGAAGATGAAAACAAAAAGCACTCTGCGGCGCATCTCACAGGGGTCTATGATGTGCGAGATTGTACTTTTTGATTATGCTGGCAAACCTGACTTCATCCCATCAAAGAGGTCAGTCCGCGTGGACAGAGGAGTGTGGCGTCCAGCTTGATATACTTCCATCGCCTTCACTGAACCGATAAGTGAATTAATTTGGTGGACACTGCAGCGCCTCATTTCCATTTTAATATGTCACAGATACCAAGTTCACTCTCGACTTTTCTCTCCCTCTCCCTCCATGACTCTCGTCCTTTACCTGAAACACTCGCCAAACCACAAGACACTGCGTCATAGGTTTGGTGGTGCTTTTACCCCTCAAGTCAGAATTAATCAAACCATTTTGTCAACTTTATTATAGGGTTTGATGTATTTTCAATCTTAAAAGACCACAAATGCGTGGTTGTAAATGGATTTCTATCAATGTTATATATTGTTATTAAAATATTGATGTCATTTATAAGGGAGTGACCTAGTGAAGTAAGATTGTACGTTTTTTCTACATGGTTTGTATCACATACTGTTCCCTCCTTTGTGCAGATGTGCTACTGAGGGCCCTCAGAAAGGACCTGATCCCACTGCTAATGTCCAAGTGGACACCAGCCTTTCAGCAGCAGCAGCAGCAGCAGCAGCAGCAGAAGAAGCCCTTGCAGAAGCTGGCTCCACATCAGCCCCGCTGGAGCCCCAGAGCTCCACTATCAAATCAGAGGTGATGCCTGCCTCTCCGGTGGTCATCCATCATGTCCAGAGCTCCCGGGTCCACATGCAGCAGTCCCAGCAGTCTGCAGCCTTGACAGCTCAGCCCAGCCCACCGCTCACCCCCAGCCCCTCTCACACCCCCAGTCCCAACCCGAGCAAGAGTCATGGCTGGGAATCTCCCAAGGGTGCAGCCTCGGATCCACCTAGTCCTGCTCGTCATAAGAAGACACAAGGGTACCCAGTGAATAATGGCAACGGCACGGGTCTTGTCATAGAGGAGCTCCAGAACAGTCAGGACAAGAGCAAAAACAGAGCCATGTGCATAAAGGTATGTTTAGTCACCTTATAATTGTAATTTGGTCTTGATATATTTTTACTAGGGCTGTCAAACGATTAATTTTTTTTAATCGCGATTAATAGCTGAATTTCTATAGTTAATCATGATTAATCGTAAATTTTATCACATGATTAAAATTCTATTATTTTGCATTTCAGAACAGTTTTTAAGTACATATTAACAATCAAAAGCAATTCTTACCAGTGTATCTTGATTGGGAATCAAATGAATGCAAAGAAAGTTACTTTATGAACTTGATTTTAAGATTTGTAATTTTTTATTTACTGTGTAAACAAAAGAAAAATGTGTGAATCTGTTATTATTGCACAATTCCTCCAAGTACCTAACTAAAAAACTAAAAATCCCTATCCTTACCACTCTCCAAAATACTGCTTTGCCTGAGTGGGTAGCATGCTAGCGGGTAGCATCAACGTTAATAACTGTACTACTATGCTTAGCTCCGTAGCTGGTAGCTCAAGCTTGACGTGCTTCGGTGATATTTTAATTCGGCTTTACACAATGTGCATATGGCTTTCGACTTGTCTACGAGCCGTCCGGGAGTTTTGGAAAATAAAAAGCTCCATTCAGAGTTATTGCTGCTATGTTTCTCCATCATGCCTGCAGCCTGCAACAGCAGGATGTGTTACGAGGAAGTGGCAGCTTGATGATAAGTAATGGTACTGCAAAGGGTCAAAATAGTAGCCTGTTATGCACGACGCAAAGCCCAGTGAAGTGTAAAATAAATTAATAAATGCGATTAAAAAAATTAACGCGTTATGCTCGGCCCTTAATCGCAATTAGCGCGTTAATGCTGACAGCCCTAATTTTTACCCAACATAGTAAAGCTGTGGTGATGTTTCATTGCTCTAATTAGCAGCCTGTAAATGTCATATTGGTTACTCACGGTTACTTTGCCCTTTAACACCCCTGTAGTTCATTATTTTTTGTTGTTGTCATAGGAATAAAATTCCCCCACTCAGATTCAAAGAACTTGTGAGGAACTTTTTTCTCTCTGTTTTCTTGTATTCACCCTGTAGGCAGCAGAGAAGGAGTGGGAAGAGAGGAGGCAGAACATGGGTCATTATGATGGAAAAGAGTTTGAAAAGATCCTCCAGGAGGCCCAGGCCAACATGATGAAGGGCATTCCCAGTCTAGACATGCAAGAGAACCCAGCAATTCCCCCTGCTGCCACTGCAGAACAAGCAGACGTCCACAAGCCTGTGGAGTCACCGACAGGTACAAATTTAACACAAATGTAACTTTAAGACTTAAACATGACCTCCACGCATTTTACATTTTATTACTATTAGATCACATTTAAAAGTATGTTAATATAATTTCATGTCTGTTGTTTTTGTATGACAGAAGAACCCCATTGTGAGCCTCAGTCTGACGAACCAGGTAAGAAGGGGCCTCAGAAACTCCCAAAGCCTGTGTTGGAGAAACCAGCCAAACCTGCACTGGAGAGACCCTCCAAGACTGCCACCAAGCCAGCCCCCACTGAAGGTTTTACCAAGCAGGGGACGGAAAAGTCCATTAAGTCCCCACCACCACCACCTCCTCCAAGAAAGACCTACTCCAGCTCGAGCTCAGGTATGACCACCACACGCTCTGGTGAAGTGGTCTACACCAGCAGGAAGGAGTCCGTCTCGGCACAGGTCAGTCTACCATTAATTTTTTCACTGCATGTATTTTTTGTGTGTTTAAATTCCAAAAATTCCAATAACATATTGGTAACAGTGAAGCTTGTTTAGCCTTAGTACATAATAACAGAAATAACAGTGAAAAATACAATGCATTTTGCATTCTTGCCAAGAGTTATCCGAGAGTCGATCAATTCCACTCTCATATCTGTGCACCAATACTGCATTCCATTTGTACTCGGAGGTCAGAATTTCCAAGGTCAAAGTCGGAAACAGGCCCCCTGAACTCGGATTTCCAAGTTGGGACCTCGGACAACCTCGCACTACTCCGAGCTCAAAATCCAACATGGCTGCCGCGTGCATCAACAGTAGTGAAACCTGTCCTAACATACAGTTTATTAGCATTTCTGTCTTATTTGTGTCTCATTAAATCAGTCGTGACAAACAGTCCTGTCAAACTTCTATCTGTGGACATAAGGGTTGGAAAACGTTTTTGTCCACCTGCCACTGTGGCTGGTGGTTTCTAAACTCTACCAGCTGGTGAGTGAAGCAAATCTAGCAGCCACTTGCATATTTTACCAGCATTTGGCTGGTGGCTGGTGCTAATTTCCAACCCTGGTAGACATGTTGTTACGCTGTTTGTATTCATAAAAACAGCGTAATGCGTTGTTATCAACTTGTATTGGTAACATTGGCTAACCTGGCTAGCGCTAACCCCACAATGAAAAATCGGACTTGTAAATGGAACGCGCTACAAGTATGGCACAAGAGCCAAGAGGCCATTAGCTTAGCTTAACATAAAGAGTGGAAGAATGGGGGAAACGGCTAGCCTGGCTGGTTGGAAAAGTTATGACTAGATTATTTTCTTCTAAAAATTCTAATAGGAGGGTGAAGAGGACACTCCACCTCCCAGTCCCCAACCCAAGCCCAACAAGGTGCCACCAGAGACCAAGCCGAAGCCAGCCACCCCTCCCCCCATCATTGCTTCTGTTACCACAGAGGAGGAGGATGAAGGGGACAAGATCATGGCAGAGCTCCAGGTTAGATGCACATGTACACTTAAGCTCTCACACACTCTTACACACTCCCTCAAACGTGAATAAAAACAATCAATTAGTGTACTGTCTGCTGGTTTTGTTTGATTTCTTCATTGCGGGAGTGGGTCTATCATTTCTTCCCTTGGTGGTTGTCTTTCTGGAAAAAGGATGAGCACTCACAGCCGCCAAAGGAGTTAACTACTTGATTTTGATTGTAACTTTGTCACGTGTCGGGTTCTACAGTAGTGACAAAGGTGAAGGTACTCAAACTTCTTTCCTCCTCAAAATCCTTGTTCCCATTTCCCCTTCACTTTTCTTCACTCTTCAGGTATTCCAGAAGTGCACAGTTAAGGATGTAGGGGTGAAAAATTTGGTAGAACCCACCTCTCAAATTGAACCGCAAATCAGAGAACTAAGACCGGGGGCCTTATTGCCCCTCAAAGAGAAAAAGGTAAAATATACGTCGCCGTGCAGCTACCCACCTAACTGCCTGCCTCTGCCCACTGTCTGATACAATGGATGGCTGTGTCTTAACCCTTCTACAACTTCTGCACCCTTGCTTTGGCTCGAGAGAAACCTGTAACAGCTGCCTCCAAAAAGCTCCTTTCCTTGCTGCCTCAGTTTCCTTCCCTCTTTTGGTTCTACTGGATATCTCAGCTTGAATATATTTCAGGATTAAGTCTGCATAAAATGAAGCCTCTGAATAGATGCTGTGTCTTTTGTGCACCTGGACCAGACAATGATGTGTTTTGCCACTGATTTAATTATCACTTGTCAATAAAGACCTCGGCACTGTATTCTACAGGCAATTAAATCGTCTTGTGTCTTTCTTTAATTAAGTCGCTTCATACAAAATCAGCAGAAAAAAGATTTCTAAAAAAAAAGATTGACAATTGAGAGAAACAACTCACTTTGCAGACACAAACTGTTTTTGCAGACTTGGTTCACTAGAGGTCAGTCAGGCCCCTTTGCATGCTTCTCTCCCCCACTTATACTTTTCTGAGGGATTACTTTTCTGTTTCTCTTTGTCTTTGCACAACTTGACTTCAGTTTGCTTTCCCAGCTTTACACCTAAATAACCAACACAAACCTATATTTTTTCACATTTTGATTAAACAATACGCACATTTAATATGATTTTGTTAATTTATGTGACAACAAGGACAGGTACTGTATGTTCATGTGCAACATACGGTATTTGACTAGTTTACAACAAAGTTAAAATGAGTAGATGGTAACAGACCCAATTATTTCCCTAAAGTCAAGTAGTGCGAGAGGCGCTTTGCGTAGTATTAGCAGCGTGTTCTGTGTGAACAAGACGTAAAACAGGATGTATAAAGGTTATTTTAATTATCTAGAACCGGAAGAAAGAAAACTTCCCGTATTATCAACAGTCGAAGTGCAAAAAAGAACAGACAGGATTTAACCATCATAAAGAAGCTGATTTGGCTGTTGTAAAATAAAGCAGCTTATATTCTTAGCTTTTAAAAAGTAATATTTATTCATTTTCCCTGCATGCAGTTGGATATACAGCAATTAATATCAAAACAGCATATAAATTTGATGTCATACAGTATATTTTGCTGTTGCCTTGTAGAAGGTAATTGCCCAATGCAGTGCTGCGGATGTTACTGCGATGTATGTGAATTCACACTTAACCCACAGCAACCTGACACACCAGTTGCACAGTAATATTATTCCCTCACACACTGTCCTAGCAGAGCTCAGAGCCCACTCGAGAGGATAAAGACCCAGACACAGATGAAAATGGGAATACTACTGTCCGACAGAGCCAAGGGGTATGTATGACTTTCTTTTATTAATTATATTAATGTATAGTTCATGTTTGTTCTAGATTTTGAGAAATTTTAATCAGCTACTTCTTTACTTTTTTAGGTCATATACTATGTGACTGGTCAGATTCCCAAAGAGTATCCACCCCCGTCAGGAACGGAGGAAACCCCCGAACACCGAGAGCCCACACAACCTCCATCACAGGTGTCAAATGTCAATGTTAACGACAATTCTCCAAGCCAGCAGCAGCCGCCACTGTCTCCACCACCCAAATCACCCCCACCTATAACACCTCCACCTATATCACCTAAACCTGTGGGACTGAAAGGATTCAAACTTCCAAGGAAGCAAGTTAAACGTGCCGAATCCTTGAAGACCAGTGCAGAAATGGAGAAGGGGAAAATCCTCAATAAAATTAATACTGAAAAGAAAAGTAAAGTCATCCAGCAACATGTTTCTGCTAGTAAGAATATAATACCTGAGCCTGTGGCAACTACAACAACCAGTACTATAAGAGTGGCGCCTAAAAGTTCTGTTGCTCCACCCAAAAAGGCTCTTAGTGAGGACAGTGATCCACCCAAAGCTAACTGTGAGGAGGGTAATGAGGAGGCTAGTCTTAGTCCTGACTTACCTGGAGAAGAGGCACCTCCACCCCCTGACAACATAGCATTTATGATCACTAACAGCAAAGTCCAGGCCCTGTCCTGTGGCGAGTACCAGGACCTGGTCAATGCCAAGAAAGGAAGTGTCCAGACTGTTACTGTGGGTAGCGCCACTAACCGAGGGAACACCACAGCGGATCCCAATGGGCCACAGGATAATGGCTTTAACAAGAAGCCTGTCATCATCATTTTTGACGAGCCCATGGACATCCGTTCAGCGTACAAGCGCCTGTCCACCATCTTTGAATGTGAGGAGGAACTGGATAGGATGCTTGCGGCAGAGTGCATCGAGGAGGAGAGTGAGGAGTCGGACACGGAGAAGAGTGGTGGGCAGCAGGTTAAAGCAGGAGGGACTGAGGTGGTCGATGGCATAAACGTCATCACGTCACAGGTCACCGTAGACCACTTTAGCATATCATCCTCATCTTCGTCTTCGATCTCTGAGCTGACGGACAGTGGTGTAAACTCGGAGTCAAATGGTGATGCCAAGCAGGATGTTAAGAAGAAGTTCAAGTTTAAGTTCCCTAAGAAACAGCTGGCCGCACTGACCCAGGCGATTCGCACGGGCACCAAGTCAGGCAAGAAGACTTTACAGGTGGTTGTGTATGAAGACGAGGAGGAACCCGACGGTACTGTCAAGCAGCACAAAGAAGCAAAGAGATTTGAGATCACACGTTCAAAATCCTTGGCAGACGCTCCCAAGGCAACAGGCTCAGTCGCGCTGAAGAGGCAGAACTCCGACTCCCTCTACAGGACGGATGAGATCCGGAAGAACACCTACAAGACACTGGACAGCCTGGAGCAGACCATCAAGCAGCTGGAGACCACTATCAGTGAGATGGGACCATGCTCCCCTGGGGAGCCAGTCTGCACGGAGGAAGCTAAAGCAGGGAATGGGAAAAGCTCAGAAGGAGTGGGGCTGAAGAGGTCTTCCTCTCTCCCTACCTCCAGAGGGTCAGGCCCTAAGGTACCCAGCAAAAATTATTTGCAGAAGAAGACTAAACCTCAGCTCCTTCCTCGCCCTGTAGTCATCCCTACTACCACCACCACCACCACCGTCCCCAGTGTCCCCAGCACCGTACAACAGGTCTCTCTCTAGCTCTTCCTGCTCAGGGAGGCTTTGGGTCCTTCTTTTTCAGTTTACAATCTCCCTTCACTCCAACCCTAACCACTGAAATTACAAAATCATTAATCCACTCCACGGGTGCTTGGAATTATTGGAAATGTCCCCTGTGTCTTTCTCCCTCTGTGAAATCATGGTGACATGATTGGGGGTGGCATTTTGTTGGGTTCCTGGCTACCATGTTTTTCAGTTCATTGCTAAAACTCTGAGGTTTTCAGCAAGTGGCAAACTCATCATCAAAAACACTCTTATGATGATAAATCTCTGATATCTTCCTTATTCTTGACTGCATGTACTACTGTGTATTGACTTAAAGGTTAATGGTCCCACTGGGTGCATGATCTTTCACTGGTGTTGATCGTTGAGGTGTTACCTATTAGTGCCTTGATTTTTCATGCTTCCTATATGGTGTGTGTTTTTTTCTTTCTTTTGTTTTATTTCTTGTTTTGTTTTTCGTTTGGATCCCCTTGCAGAACACCAGTGTCGCTTCCCCTACTAGTCGGATGCCCGTCCCTTTGTCTGCGAAGTCCAGGCAGTCGCCGGGTACTACTGACAAAGCAGGAAAACAGCAAAAACTGCAGGACGCTCAGAGGCAGTTCCGACAGGTAGTTTTACTGTAGGGTTTTACCAGAGACTAAATGAATCAAACATATAGGGATAAAAAACATGAGGCATGTATTATTAGGAAAAAAAGAGTACCAAAGCTGTGAGATTTCAAGTGTTGAAAAAAATAATAATAAAGTCACCACGGTGGCGACTGTGGATCTGTTAATGTTTCTCTCGAGTCTGCTCTGACAAGAAGGCATGTTTGACTCTTGACTGTTACCCCATAACATCACTGTACTGTATGCTTTTGCATGTCCACGCTGCTCATGGTTTTCACTGTGTTGGTGACTAAACAAAAAAAAGAAGGAAAAATGGCAAAGAAAAGTGGAATCCTACCCTGTCATCATCTGAGTTGTCATCACATCTCCAGTTCCCATCACAGCTGAGTTCCTAAACAGTGTTGCCAAATCCCAGGATGCTTATGGCTATGTTAAAACACAAACCTAACTGACTTTTCGGCTATGCTCCTCCTTTCTTACAATGCACCTCTGCTCAAACCCAACATTACTGCACAGCTTCTTAACCTCACGGTGATATATTTCCTTACCCTCAAGACCACGCCAAAACTCACCATCTTGCACCGTCAGTTTCAGTGGAATACCAGCCCACATTTCCCCCTATCTGCTCCCACTCTTCAAACTTCTAACCCCACTATTATCTAATTCTCTCCAGCCTTCGTATGCATCTTTGCCTTGTGAATTCCCCCCCACAGCCCCTTAACGAGGCCTAACTCTAACAGAGGCAGTCTGTAGAGATGCCCCTCCTGTCTGCCATCGCACGGTCTAACCCTTGCAGTGTTCTGTTTCTTGGTAACATGTCTCTCAGTTCAATGTGTCTCACTCTTCATATAACCTAGTAAAAACAGACCTGTATATGTTTTGGTGTCTTTTAGTTGTGTCTCAGCAATATTAATGTTTGTGTAGTCTTAGTGTGTTACTATGTGTATAACTTGTAGTTTTTTTTTTAACATCGTCTTGCCTTTCATATGTATTATTTGACCAGATTTCTTTTTTGACAACCAGTATCTGTTTTGGCATCTCTGTTTGCAGGCTAACGGAAGTGCTAAAAGAGTGGGAGGGGATCATAAAACTACTTCCCCTACTATACCCACCTCTAAAATCCCTGCTTTTTATCCTAGCTCTACTAAAGGCAGCTCCCAGTCTGCACCAAACTCAGATGCTACTAATCCCATTAACTCTTCCTCCTCCTCCTCCTCCTCCTCCTCCTCCTCCTCCTCTTCCTCCTCTGTGACAAAGTCATCCATCCTGTCCTTTCACACTCCTCGTTCCGGTTCCCAACCCTCCTCCCACATCCCCTCCCTGTCTAACGGATCCCTCAAACTCCCCACACCCTCACAGCACACAGGTAAAGCTCTCTCGTTCTCCTCGCAGACTCAGAATGGTCGAGTGCACTCCTCCTCCTCCTCTTCATTCTCCTCCTCATCCTCCTCCCCCTCCCCTCTGTCGCCCACACCTTTGGGCCCAGGTGGAAAGAGCATCCGCACCATACACACCCCCAGCTTCACCAGCTACAGGTCCCACAATGGCAGCAGCGGCAAATCCTGCATCCCAACAGCCACAGCAGCTAAGGACACTACCTAGCCTCATTATCGCCTCTCTGGCTTTACCGCATAGCAGGTAGAGCTGGTCATGTTTCATAGTTTTGATTTGCTGTTTTTATTTCTGTTTTTGAAAGTTTTTGTAAAAGTATTAAGTGATGCACTCCCCCACTTCATGTTTTATTTGACACTGACATTCTCACACCAATGCTTATCTCCTATAAGTTGCAATTTTCAGTTTTGAAAAATACTTACTTAGATTCTGATTGTTTTTTGGAGGTGTACCAGATGTTCCGACAAAATATTTTATTAAAAAAATGTGTAGTTTTACCACTTTGTAGTTGAAGTGGAAGGCTCTCATGGTGTTGGAAATCTATTTTTCTTGCTGTAGCTATGAATAGGGAATATAGAGTTGATGTACAATCACAAAGTACCATGTAAAAATGTTGTTTTATTTTTCAAACCAGAGATTGAATAACCATAGTATATTTAATCTTCTATATTTCTTATGTTGCCAGACATTCAACACAGCCCTTGTAAATGCCTTTTATGAGTGTATACATAATGTATACAGACATTTTAAAGTTGAATTCATTGTTAACTTCTGTTTTCCAAGATAATGTTCTCATTTTTCACCCATATGAACTGCCTATTTCTTTTACAGATATGTAAAGCTGGTATGATAAATAACACAAGTTTTCATTTTAGTGTGCCTATTTGCCAAAGTTGTAGTACAATGACTCACTTCAGGCCTAACTCAGTCACAAGATTTAGGGGAATTTACATGCACTCTCTTGGTGTGATGGCTGAAGTATTGACCTCAGTGTTTGCACTGCTGGTCTTGGTTTGTTAAGTTAACATGTATTGTTGTCTAAATGTAAACTGTACTAAAAAGTGATTCAGTTCTACCACATGTACATAGATGCTTCTACTAAGAAAATAAGTAGTTTTGTTAACATACCAAAGTTTATTTGTATGCATGCCTTTAAAATACTTTAGGAGAGTGGTGTAAAAGAAGAATTATGTTTGCACAGATAGATTTTGTAAATATCTGGTTTTCTCTCATTTTTGTAAAGCTTTAAATCATACTATAAAGGAGCAATGTGGTTAAGACAAAAACTGTGTTGGAGTAGCAAAAATAAAGACTTGCATGCTTGTAATGCATTGAGCTTCAATGTATTTATTATCTGTTTCTGGCTTCCTGTTGTTTTGTGTATACAAATAGTCATCTTGTCCTCATACAGTCGTGTGTGTGTGTGTGTGTGTGTGTGTGTGTGTGTGTGTGTGTGTGTGTGTGTGTGTGTGTGTGTGTGTGTGTGTGTGTGTGTGTGTGTGTGTGTGTGTGTAAATGTGAAAGTCAACACTCACCACACAACAGAGCAGTTCTCCAGTTCTGATTTCCACTTCACCTGTCTCTTCTCACACTAGTGTTTCCCACTGACGGTACATATATATATATATATATATATATATATATATATATATATATATATATATAGAAGAATTTGGCATTCTTTATCTCTACAATTAAAGGTAAGAATATGAATTATATTAACAAATATTGACACAGTGCAACATGTGAGTGCTATATGCCCTAAATTTACTCTTACAATTTTGCACTGGTTAACAGGATTAGATGACAAAGATTAATGGTGCTTTACAGCGTGTCACACCATTTTGTAAGTTTTAACATTTAAACTACCTAAAACATTTATTTATTTTATTAACTGCCACAGAGCAATTGGTTATCTTTGGAAAATCTTGTTTAAAATCAAATGTTTAAAATCATTAACTGGGGTTTTGGGGGTAGTGTCAATACATTTACATTGGTATACTTGGTGATGCTTCAACTAATTGCACTGGATGGTGGGTTTTGCAGTTCATCACATCAATGTACAGCAAGGTGAAGTACAACTATCAGATATTGTTTGCCATAAAAAAGGAAACATGTTTTTCACTAGTTTATAAAATGTATCTAAATTCAATAAAAACATGTTTACATTCTGAATGTAATGTGCAGTCATGCGAACTGTGTTGTATGACTCTGAAATAGTTTTTTCATTTCTATTGAGTTTTTCTCTTGAAAATAGTTTATCTGTTGTTAATCATTTTCTGGTGTTAGATTATTGAAATATTAAGTGTGTCTTCTGCAACACTGGCTAAAGCTTTGTAAGGACAGTTCCTGTTTCTAAGCCTCATTAACATGTGGGTTGATATGTTCTTACATCAAACAAGTCATCTTTTTGTCACATGCACAAACCTTGTGTTCTTAGTTTTGTTATGATATAACAATGTATGATTTGGTGAATCACTTGACTAGGCTATCATCATAACAGGTTATTTGTGTCTATGCTGCAACAGGCTGATCCTCTCCACAACAACAACAATGAACATCTCTGAGGAGATACAGGGCTTCTATGGCAGTGACCCCCATCAAGAGAACATTATATTCTCCACATTTTACATGCTGATTTTCATCATTGCTGTGCCTGGGAATGCCTTGGCTCTGTGGGCCTTCCTTCACCAGCACAGCACGTCTCCATCTAAGGTCTTCCTGATGCACCTGTCTGTAGCAGACATCTCTTACATCCTTATTTTACCCATGCGTATAGTTTACCACCTGTCTGACAGCCACTGGCCTTTTGGACATGTCCTCTGTCAACTAGCAGGCTTCCTCTTTTACCTTAACATGTACTGCAGCCTATACTTAATGAGTTTCATCAGCCTGGACAGATTTCTGGCTGTGGTTCTACCTATAAAATCACAGTCAGTTAGAAAAGCTATGTATGCAAAGGTAGTTGTTGGCATACTTTGGGTGACAGTTATTGTGTCTATGAGCCCTATACTTTTCTCTAAAAAGAACATGACGAACAACTCAACTGGCATCTGCAACAAGCTGTATCTAGAAAAGACATCTCCCACAGCTTTAGTTTCCACTGTTGTGGCATTTATTCTTCCCCTCACCACTATAATGGTTTCCTACATACTGATTCTGCTGAAACTAAGGGTAGTGAAGCAACAGGGAAGAAGACCAATGAAGCACAAAGCTGTAAGAATGATCATCCTCATTGTAATGAACTTCCTGTTTGCATTTGTGCCCTACCATGTGAGCAGGGTAATATATATTGAAAGTCACAGTCATGGCCATATGACTGCAGCAAGCCGCGAGTCACTAGGAAGAGCCAATCGGATCACATCTGCACTGACCTGTGTTAGTGGTGTACTGGATCCAGTGATGTATTTCTTCCTGAACCGTGCATACAGGGACAAATTGCTTAAGCTGTTCTGTAAAAGAAGAATATGATCAATGGGCAACAATTATTATGTAGACAATAAATATTTTCAAGCAAATTGTCCTTTTTTTGAATAATGTCTAGATGTGCTTAAACGTGATGAATGCATTCAACCTTGGCTTAACACATTCATGGATTTCTAAAATGCAAGGATACAAAATAATCAAATAGGCCTACTGCACAGGTAAAATATACAAAATAAGAATATCCCTCCTATTTACCAGGTATCATCTGAGGTGGTCAGTGCTGTTTGAGACATGCTGTTTGGAGAGCCTTAGTAGGTCAAATACTCGGGTCTGTGTGACACTAACGCAAAAACATTATGTAATTGGATGTCAAATTTATCTTGATTATTTGTTATGGTAACATAAACATTAGCTTCCACTGTGCAGTAGTTTAGATGTTACACAAAAGACGTGATCAGACAGTGACATCATTTAATTTTTACATTTAGATCACTAAACCTTTTGAGGAAAAAAAATCACCTTAGTTACCAAGTCATCTTGTCAGCAACTCGTCCAAGACATGGCCTATATATACTATATACTATACTATAACTCACAACTAGGCTAGCCCAACACAGGTCCAAGCCCTTGCAAAAACAGTTCTGCAGGACAAACCATTGTCCATGATACAAGAGACTTTAATATAACCTATATATTTAATTTCATAAAATATATGACTGCAATGTGCAGTAACTATTGTTATATACCGGTAACTATGGAATAATGAATGGCTTAATACCAAAGAGTATGGTACTTCTATACTCTTTGTAAATACTAAACCTGCCAAGTGGGCTCTGCACAGTTACTGTAGAAAATTGACTTTACCCAGTTTGACTTGTGCGAGCACCCGTATTATGACCTGTTACCAAGGCAGCCAGGAAGAAGCTGGAGAAGCTGTGAAGGGAGCGGACCGTGAGTGTATTCTTGTTTGTTCAACGTAGCTTTAATGTTTTCACTGAAGACTTCAGATTTTAGTCAGTATTCTGTAGAAGTTAAAATATGTACAAAAGTGATTGTGTTATACCTTCAGTTTTTAACATTACATCAATAAATGTCGCGACGAGCTATTTCGGAAATGTTACGTTAGCTAACCAATATTTTCTTTATTGTTATTGGCGGATAGGAATTGCTAAATAGCTAGCTAAGCTAAAACGTTAACGTTAAGTGAAAACACGTAACGTAACGTTACCTTTCAGCTGCTGGAGGCGCTCCTCTAAAATAGTTGTCGTATGAGCTGTTGCTTTAGTAGAAAGCAAGGTAGCTCCGTGGCTGTAACTATAACGTTACACTGACTAAGGCTAACGTTAGCTGTTTTGCGTTTGTGATACAGCACGGAGAAACTAAATTAGGACACAGAAATGCCAATCAATCATTTCCCACAGCCTAGAAAACTTTTGAGTAGTTGTCACTAACGTTACTAATCCCTGTATTGTCTGTCATCGCACAGGAGCTGCTATGGGTATCCGAAAAGGCTGATCACTTTTTTACAGCTTAGGCTGCCACCATGGGCACCGCATCCTCTTTGGTCAGCCCAGGAGAGGTAATTGAGGATGGATATGGAGGTGAAGGAGGGGAAGCCTGTGAGATCCCAGTTGAGGTCAAGCCCAAAGCCCGACTCCTGCGCAGTTCCTTTCGCAGAGGACCTCGGGTGATTGGGGCCAGTTTTAAATCCACAGGTTCTGTGGATCTAGAGTATGCTGCCGAGTATGAAAGACTCCGTAAAGAGTATGAAATTTTTCGCGTCAGTAAAAATAATGAGATCTCATCCATGCAAAAGAAGGAGTCCAAGCTGGATGAAGAGAACAAGAGGCTGAGGGCTGAGCTACAGGTAAAATGAATTAACAGGAGACTACTGAGATCCAGAGACTACCTACTTATTAAAGCACATATTTAATGTTTATGGATGTTTTAACAGTTCTTATTATGATGTTCATTTTCAATGTGACAATAGGCTCTGCAGAAGACCTACCAGAAGATCCTTAGAGAAAAAGAGAGTGCTCTTGAGGCAAAGTATCAAGCTATGGAGAGGGCTGCCACCTTTGAACATGACAGGGACAAAGTAAAACGACAGTTTAAGGTAAACCACATCACATGTGTTACTACTGTGGAGCATTCTCTCCAGTAATCATGATTGCAACGCTAACCAAGTGGCTCAATGACCACCAGATTTTCCGGGAGACAAAAGAAAAGGAGATTCAGGATCTCCTGCGCGCCAAGAGGGACTTGGAGGCCAAACTGCAACAGTTGCAAGCTCAGGGCATTCAGGTCTATGACCTAAATGATTCTGACTCAGATGACAACCAAACCACGGTTACTGGTAAGACCCAGAAATCTAGGCTATGTTGGGACCTTTTCTTTGTTTTATTCATCCATCTATCCTACCAGTTGCCATTAGAATACAAAATCTAAGGTTGTATTTGTATGATAAAATCTTCAAAAACATTGTATTGTTTATTTACTGTATGCCTTTAGCTGCAGGGACACAGTGTGAGTACTGGTCTGGTGGTGTGCTGGGAAGTGAGCCCTCTATGGGTAGCATGATGCAGTTGCAACAGACGTTCCGGGGACCGGAGTTTGCCCACAGTTTGATAGATGTGGAGGGACCCTTTGCAAATGTGAGCAGAGGTAAGTAAACCTCAATAAGTCTATAGAAAGAAGAAAGGCATCGTGATATGTAGGCAAACATGTTTGAAAGAAGAATTCTTCTTTTATAGAACAATAGACCTCTACATACATTACCTACCTATTATAACTTTCCTAATAGGTGTTTATTTATGTTTGTGTACTTGTAGCTTTTAAAGTATGCATTTACTTATCTCTTCATGTGTTTGTCTCATAACTTTTCTCATGTGTGTTTGTGTTAGATGATTGGGATGCTGCTGTGGCCAGTCTGCTTCAGGTCTCCCCCCATGTACCCCAGGCCTTATGGAGTAACACAGTGCGCTGCTACCTAATCTTTACACAGGAGACCAAAGCTGAGCTTGATGTCTTTATTAAGGTTGGTTAGATGGGCATTGTAATAAACAAATTATAAGTATTCTGTTTTCATGGGATATTGTTGCACACTGTTTTTCATCTTCATGGGGCGTTTAAAAAAAAGAAAAAAACATTACAGAGGTGCTTGCTCTTTGGTGCTCGTTGGTCTTCCCTGAAATATTGCTGAAGTAATAATCATTGTGTCTCTATTAACAAGCAGCATTAAAACTGAAGTTCAACATGCATATAGAGGTTTATTTAGAACCGCATTTAGTCTTACATTACCTTCAATCTACTGTCAGGAAATTAGTTTCAAGTCAATACTAGTCTAAATGTCAGACTCTTAGAACGCCATTGTGAGTTAACCTGGTAGAGAACTGACATTAATCCTTGTAAATCTTTGCTTCATGTTTTCATTACAGAAACACTCTCCTGTGTTACGGAGAATGTGTGAGGGTCTAGGCCATTTCTACCTGAATGTCTGCTTCCCAGAGGAGAATGCTGCCTCTTACGCTGTTGAGCGCAAGCAGGAGATTGAAAGGAGCTCTGTGTGTGTGCTTCTTGTCAAATCTGCTGTCACCAGGTATAGTAAGTCCTATACCTATCCTCTCTAGGATACCCCCATGTAGTTAAGATTGTACAGTATATTGTTTATTTATATGAAAATGTCTTCTGATACTCATGCTTGTGTGTAGCTCTGTGGTGGAGGATTGTGAGGAGGCTTTTGTGAAGAATCCAGATGGCCATCCACTAGTGCTCTACCTCAGGACTGAAGAAGATCACAATTTGACTGGACCCACCAGGCAACTGCTAGAAAGGGTCAATGCTGCAGACAAGGCTGCTAAAGTCAAGGTTTGCATGTGCCAAAAAATAAATGAACAAGGCAAAATAGGATAAAGGGGAGACGGAGATATTTCACAAAGTATCCAAGGTTAGATCTATAAAGTGCATTCTATAAATGGGTATGACATTTATAGTCATGATAATATGTATGTGCCTTTTGATTAATAAGTCTTTATACAGATTACTTTCACTGTATGACTCCACTATTAACTGCAAGCAAAAGGCAGACGTGGTGTGTTTATTGCCTTTCAGAATTGACATTCTGTATTTTCCTGATTGCTGGATGACACACAGTGCTTGTGCTTACATGTTTTGAACACTAACCCAGGTGGTGGATCATAGTGGTTCTGCAGAGGAGGGGGCTGAACTGATTTATTCTCAACTTGAGAAAGTCATCAAACAGGTACAGACTGTCATCAGACTGTTTATCAATTCAATTGTGTTGTGTGTGTATAGTGATTTATGTTCATCCCTTCTGTCCCTGGCAGCTTTTTAACTTTCACTTATACCCTCACTATGTAGGAGTTGCTGGCTTTTGAAGGAGCAGATGTTGACTCTAAGGACTCTGGGATAGAGGAGGGACGTGAGGAAGACTCAGGAGATGTGCTGTGGGACCTGCATGACGAGCAGGAACAGATTGAGTCTTACCAGCAGGCCCGTAGCAGCACCACCTCCCAGTTAGGCTTCCAGAAGGTAGGGTGGATATTAGGGTGGGAAAAAATTTGAATGTATCGTGAGTTTTTATTTTTTACCAATGATTCACCTAAATATTTTCTGTTTATACGGTAACACTGATGACTACATCATATCCGTTTTCTGACTGAAAGCAGAAAATGCAGAAAATATTTATATAGTTATGTACTTCTTTACAAATGAAATACATGTCAGACTGACTGACTGATGTGATGTGCATTATTTTTAGAAAACAATTAGTTTTTAGAAATGCCTCATGATATATTGTC